>NW_028262345.1:6127846-6459807 GCF_047370975.1 Nipponia nippon
CACTGACCCTTTTCTGAGGATAGCGGGTTTGTTTGAGCATAGAGACTTTTCAGTGCTGTCTGGTGGAGTTTATCACCCCATGGCCTCACCGTGAAGTCACACCCCAGGGTTAGCTCTCTGACAAAATACAAATTTACTGTGCCTTGCTGTTTCTGTACAGTTTTAATGAGGGCTAGTGTAAGATTCCCGCTGGAGGATTTAGGGAGGAATGTTTTGTTTCCCTCAGAGGGCAATGATTTCCCCAGATGAGAATCCTTCAGAGGCAAGGCTGGGGGACAGAGCCAGAGATGTCCAGCTGAGTGAGTGGAAACCAAGGTGTCATCCTACATAAATCATTCTCGTATTCTTACTCTAAATATACACAGTACTTAAATATTGCAAATCCCTGACAATCCTTCAATTTTATAAACTCTGTGGATTGATTTTTCCAATGAAATCCTCCCACTGCAAGACCCAGGTTCATTTATATGAATTATACAGTGATTTATTTAATGGCCTACTTTGAGTGCTATAAATTCCACAACATCCGTGCAATTTATTATTTAAATGCCATATAAATCATGCAGGACAGAGAAAGAGGAGAATGTGTGTGGAAGGGAATAGCTGGTGTGATGCCTGACCAGGAGGAAAACAAGGCATGGAGTCAAAGTGGCACATGTGTGATGAAGTGCTCTGGGATTTGTACAAACATAGCTGGTCCCACTCAAATGCTTGTCAGTTGGCCATCTGGGCTGAAATGGAGATGATGCTCATCACATGTAACCCAACTCCAGGCCACTTGCTCCTCCTTCTGTACGGGTTTTCAGTATAGTCTCTGTGTTATATTTGTGTGCCTTTCTCTTTCTCAAAAAACCTCTTAATTTTCAAGCCACTCAGTTTGCTCATCCATCCCATTTCTCCTGCCATGCTCCCTCATCTACAGTCCATATAGCTATCCTTACTATGTAGATGATTTCTTATACCTATATACTACCCCGGACTATCTGCTAAGCCACACAGGACCTGGCATAGCTCCTGTTATTTGCAGTGGTTGGAAGACTTCTCCTAATGCTGTTTGGCAAGAACAGATGCTAAGTTTACCTGGATTGTTTCTAAGGCAAGCTTCCTCCTCAAGTTCTTTGCAAATCCAGTGACTCCTTCCTCCTCACTTTTTGCACATCCAGGCAGCCTGAAAGTGGAGGTAGGCTCCTGCCAGGTGCTCTGGCTATGAGATGCCACTGCAGATTCAGTGCCAAGCTGGGTATTCTCAGGAGCTACCAGAGGAGAGAAGTGGGGGTTTTTCTGTGTGCAGAAGGTCTCGATGAAAGCATAAAACTGTTGATAGCCTGTTTGTGGTAAGTGTAGAACAAGAGGAGTATAAGAAGAGCTTGTGTGTGGAGGGCCTGTGCACAGACGAAGATGCTGCTTGAATGTAAATATCTGGTTTTGATTGGCTGAAGAGTCTTTCCTAATGCAGGAAAGGGCTGAAATTAGCATGTTTTTGCACTTGTACAGAGATGCGAGTCAACACCCATTCCCATAAAACAGCCTGGCTTAGCTCTTGTTTCTTGGAACAGCTTCAAGAGGAATAAAGAAAGAAGTAAACCTTTTTTCTTTCTCTCTTCCAAAATGAGAAGGAGGCAGGAACACATGCACATGCATATAGATCAAATGAAAGAGCTGCTTTCAGAGACATCTCATGTTAGCAGTTGTGTGCTGGAGGAATGACCTTCATCTAAAGATGCTCTAAATTAAACAAAGGTTTCAATGGTGTTAATTAGTTAATGGTTGCAAAGAGCTCTGAAAATGCAAATACCCCTATAAATGATATGATTATTGTTGTTATTATCAGGTCTACAGCAGTGAAGCACATATAATTGGCGGTTAAGCTCCCTAGACACAGACTAATCCAAAGGCACAACACTGCTCCTACCACTAAGTGGTATAATCAGGATCAGTTCAGCTCAGCTTGTGGGAACAGTGGGAAGGTTGAAGCATGGGAATGTCAAAACACTGATGCTCTATTAGGTCCCTTTGGTACCGGGGGCCACACCTCATGCTCTTGTGTGCCACCACCTTCTTCCTTCAGGAACATTAACTTTACTGTTATTAGTTGAGATACCTCCTCTTATGTACCAGTCAAGAAAGGCATCAACTTGACTTTTTTATTCATGCATAAGCTCATCATAGGAGGAATGTTATGCCCTGGAGACCTTGCAGTCTCAGGGGAAAAGATGAGTGGAAGAGGACTCAAATCCAAAAATGAAGAACAGCCTGAATGTAGCCTCCTAGTGACAAAGCCAGGAGCAAACATCCTCTGTGAGTCCAGTGGACACTTTTGGACGGTCCAAAAACTCCAGCTTGAGTCAGCTGTCCATGTGTCTATCAACAAGCGTATTTGCCTTTTTTGCCTGGGCTGCTATGATGAGTTTCCCTTCATGCCAGTTGACTGCTCGTGCTCCAGTGCAGGGATGCTTGGCTGCTTCTGTTGTGGGGGATGGCAGAATGTGCTTCAGCTGCTGGAAATTATCAGGCATTTGTCATGGAAATAAATTACATCATTTAAAACTGAGTACATTGCTGGTAACCACTGTCCCTGTCAAGCTGTGCAGCCCCATTGATCTGCCCAGATGCAGCGTGAAGCAATGTGTATCTGAATGAGAACCTGAGGGGAGTGGATGTTGGCAAAAGCCCATTTCATTAGAGACCTCATATTTGGTCCTATCTCAACAAGCCTTTGTATTGCTCCTTGGCAAGCATTTCTTTCTTATCAGCTCACAAAGGACTTAATGGCCCAGGGAACAATCTTTGGCTGTGCTGACTAATTGTGTGCCTTGTAATCCTGCCAAATGCAAGGCACAGTCTGTGTGTTCACATATTACTGTGATGTGAAGACACGTTTACCCTATTCTCAGGTAAGTAGGCTGCTGATAAATGTTTTCATCACACCTGTCAAACATACCTTTTTTGTTCTAAAGACAAAACAAATATCCCTTCGACCAAGTCTTCTCTGTGGTAACTTTATAGGGTAACTTCATCATGAGATCAGGGAGGCAGAAAGACCTGTGCTTAAAAAGACCAGAGAGGAGCCAGAAGCATTTGGAGATTTTTTTCAGCCCTAATTGGCTTTTTTGTTGGTAAATATCAATTTGATGTGCTAGGAGATTTTCCTGGACATGTATCTATTGTAATAACTTCCATCAAGAGGGTTTCTCAAGTCCCCTAAGGCAAATGAACTAATAATTGCATATACAAACTGAAATTCGGGATCTGGGCTGTGTCATGCTCCATTCATGTTGGGCTAGTTGCTTACTCTTGAGTAATGCATTACAGTGTCTTCTCCAACCCTAGACCAGCAGTTGTATGAGTTGTACGATATGCATCTTGTGGGATGCTGCTCTTGACTGACAGGGGATTGTCCCTGCCACCCTCCCAAAACCTAGCTAGATGTACAAAGATAAGGTATCCTTAGCCTGGGTGTGCTGTGGAAATGTGAAAGGGGAGCCATGTGCTGCTGAAACCTGCAAGTTAATTCCCTGCCTGAAAGAGAGGCCAATAAATACAAGAGGGTGCTCACAGCTGTGCTCCTGGTAATCTTTGAGCCCAACCTGAGGGATGGGCATGAGCCTCCTTTCCTTGGGCCTGTACTTAGGAGAAGTAATGATTGATTTCTATCAGTAAGTTCTTCAAATACAAAACCAAGCTCTGAAGTGTTCCCCCTGCAGCCAGTTCCAACCTGTTACAGAAATGGGTGGGAGAATCCCTGCCATGCGGTCTGCCTGTCACTTGCCAGGCAAGTTCTCTAGCTTTTGCATCAGCCTGATTTAACAATCATAGCTTTGCTTGTTCCTAATTATGGTACATGTCATGTAACAGCCGGCTTGCCTGTGTTTAATCACAGTACACCTAACAGTCTTGCTCCTTCTGCAAAGGGGAAAGGAAATACAAAATGAGTACAAGTAAGCAAATATCCAATTACATTGTCAGAGGCCCAGGGGTGAAGGGATGCAGGTTTTCTGCCTCCATAATAATTTGCGTTGCATGGAGCTGACCTCCTGTTGCAGAGCTGGATGCAGTGTTGGAGCCAAGATGAGGAGAAGGTGTAGAGGAGACTGCCTGGCTTCTGGAGTGAGTGGCTGTGAGTGCAAACCAGCTCAGCAGAAGGACCATTACCCCATGAAGGTGATTTCCCATGGCTAGGCTCCGTATATTGCACATGAGTTCCTTGGAGCAGGGGCTGTCACTGTCTGTGGCTAAGCAGATAATTCTGCAAATAACAGTCTGTCTTTTCAGCCCTTTATCTGCTTGCATATACATAATAAAATGGTGCCTCTTTATTTGAGGTACCCTTCCCAGAGAGGAAGGGGTAACCCTGCTTTGCTGGCTGTCATCGTTCCAGCGAGTTGCAGTGGCAGAGGCTGCTGGTATGCTTCAGCCAGGCCCTGGGAACGAGCCACTGCATGGCTTCCCGGTTGCTCCTCTGGGCAAGGCAGGAGCCATTTCTGTTCCCCTGCATGTCTGTGTCTGTAATCTCCTGGGATAGGTGTTATCTCCCTGCCTTAGTGGTGTCTGATCCCCCAGTTCTCAGTGAGGAGAAAAGAAATGCAAAATCATTTGCTCATTTTCAGTAAACTCCCAGATAGTAATTTGAAAAAGGCTTAAGTTACTGTCTGGTGGAGAGAGGTCCCTTTCTTTTTCAAATGTGGAAAAGGTGTGCACGTAGATCTTGACTGTTGTCAGAGCTGTTTCAGTATTCCACACATGGGCAGATAGCTTGCCAGCACCTCATGATTTTCTTTCAAGCCTTGCAATATTTGTCTTGTATCTCTTGCTTCCCGAGTCAAGTTATTGCTGAAAATACAGGGTTTTAATTTAAAGGAAAGGTTTCTAACCCTTATGACAATAGAGAAGAGCAGAGAATGAGTTTTGAATGCGACTTACAGGATTGGAAACCAAAAAACAAATACAATTAACTTAAACTCATCAAGTTGGTGTTTTTTGTGTTGGGTTGTTTGGTTTTTTTTTTTAAAATCTCCTGGTGTGACTCATGATGTTTGAACTCTTGGGGTTAGTGATGTTTTTAAGAACAAACAGAAATTTTCAGGCAGATGATATTTATCTTTAGTTAGTGGAATACCACAGTAAGGAAGGGGAAAAAAAAAAGGTACAGCAAACATGCAAGACAGGCTGTCTCTCTCATTCCTGGCTGATGGCAGCTCTGAGAAAAAAACACCTGGTGAAATTAACAGAGGTGAACTTAGTGCTTCAAAGGAATAATGTTGAGAACCCCTGATTATACAGAGCATGAGTTTGGCTATTCAGCAGTTGTTTCAGACAAGGTATTTATTGGAGATATGCAAAATCCTAGTGTGATAATGAAGCCTATCACATTTCAGCAGTGAAAATATAACCTGGCTGCACCATGATTGTTAAACACTGTTATTTGGCCATTTGATGTTTGCCTAAGGCTGTTACTGAGATTAAAAGCATGCTGTATCAGTTGGTGTCCCTACAGTGTGCACACATGATGTACAGTGATGGAAGGAATAGAGCATCGTTGCTGCTGTTTTACTCTGAAGGAGCAGGAGAAAGGCTTTGAGCTCCTCTAGTCATCAAAGGGCTTAACAAACAGCTCAGCCTCCTACCTAGGCACTAAAATCCTTGTGCAGCTTTAAAAAAATCTGGGCACGTCTGAATATCTGGCCCTAAGGAAGCTCTGGGCACAGGACCGTTTCTGAAGCTTGACTGTGAGTGCAGAGCACTGACTCTGCACTTGAAAAAGGACAGATGAATTGCAGAGGACATGGGCAGCAGTACCATAACCAGTCTCTTCTTCTCTGTGCCTGTTTGGTCTGTGAACATCAGCAGCTTTAATTTCTCTTTTATGGGTGCCCTGCCAGGATTAGGAGATTTCTGACCTCCCTTCACGTCTTCACCAGTGACCATTTACAGATATTTCTCACAACTCAATAGGTACCTTTTTTTTTTTTTTTTCCCTGTATTCCCCTGGGGCAGTTCAGTCCTGCTCAAAACTTCATTGCTGTGAGGTTTGTCCTTCTAATGCATTCAGCTGGAGGAACACTGCTCTTCCGTACAACACTGGGAATGCATCATTCAGTTTAAGCCCTTAAGGATTGTGGTTACTTCAGTATCTCTGTCCTTTGGTCCTTATCTTGTTGATTTGTCTCTCAGCTCCCTCTTCCCTGTTTATCCCTGAATCCAGCAATGGTCTTAGGCTAATGATTGTGGTCACAAGCTGCCTTAGAAGCTGAGGCGTGGAAACAAAGCTGGTACTGAAGCAACATACTAAATCAAAACCTGGAAAGGAGATACTTTATCTTCATTCTACAAAGAGGAAACTGAGGCCCTTCTCATCCCTCTCCACTCCCCTAAAGAGCACTGTTGTTTTGTTTCTCCATATTTAATCAATGGAGAGAGATAATTTTTGGGGTCTTCGGTGAAGTTGGTTACCCCCATGGAAACACATTTCTAGCACTGACCAGGCCTACACTGCTTGCCTTGGTTAGGAGTCTAAAGTTAGTAGGAGAAACAGGAATATAAAGGATTAGATAACATGACCAAGGTCATCCTGAGAGTCTTTAGCAGAAATGAGAACAGCTCCCTCCTGTCCCTGCTAATGGTCTATACTCAAAGGTCACAAGGATTTTTTTGTTTTCCTCTAGTGGCGTCACAGTTTTTAGTTGTATTTCTGCACTTCTGAAGACTGTTAATTAGCTCCTTTCAGAGCTTCGCTCATCACACATGGATTTTCCTGTTTTAGCACACTGATTATTATTTCAGGCTGGAGTAATGAGCAGAGGGAAGATGTCATTTTAATATAGGTTAAGTATTACAATGTCAATAGTTTTTTTTTGTAATTACAGAATATGAAGAGGACAAATGACTAATTTCAGAACATTAAGAGGACAAATGAGTTAAAATAGCTGAAGTTTCTGATGACCTATGTGAACTTTATTTTTTTTTTTTTATAGAAAGTTACTTTCCTGAGGAAGCTTTTGGCACAAAGAAGGTTCTCTCCTGTGACTACTGTACCAGTGGGCAGAGTCAGCACAACAGTCACAGATTTGGTTATTCCATGTGTTTTTTTTTATCTTACTGCAATGAATGGAGGAACTAAGCCCCAATGAGCAAGAAGCTGCTGGTGGTGAAGAATACAGATGATCCTGCTGACAACACTGAAGAAAAAACAATAGATGAGATCAAAGAAAAACTGCAGGAAGGATTCAGTGCAAATGTAGACCCCAGTTCCAAAGACTTTACACATCATCAGGAAAAACCTGCAAGCAACTGACCCAGATTTCAGGCATCACAAAACTCCTGGGGCATGGGAATACATTCATACTTAGTGAAATCAAGCAAACAAAGGAAGAAAAAACCCAGAACTTTTTCTGCAGCAAGGGTTTGTGGTTTTTGGGTGTTTTTTGTTGCTTTTCTTTTTTTACCTTAAAGCAATTAAAGTTTTGCCAGACATAATTGTATTTTCAGGAAAATGGTTAATGGACTGGATAAACAACAACAGCAGGAAGTGCAAAGCCAATAACTGTCCAACTGTGATACACAGCTGTGTCTAATAGTAAACCCAAGGACTTTTATGAAGTCATATTGTGCTGCAGTCCCTGGGATGCTAGAGGGGTCTTCACCTGCAGCTGATTGACCTGAGAGACTGACACCGAGACACAGGTCCTGGCCTGTACCATCTGGGATGAATTAGAATTTAAGACATCAGTCAGGGTTTCTTTAAAGGCAGCTTCATGTCCACCTCATGGAAAGCATGTTTGATGCAGAGACAGGGAAAGGGGAAATAAAAAAAGATGACCACACAAATGAGAGGATACTTCTGCACTGACTTCCATGTACCTTCAGTGCGGAAAAGCATGTCCTTCAGGAATGACTGGTGGGTGAGCATCACATACGAACTTGCCTTTCAAGCCCTCTCTGTCCAAGATGCAGCTGGAATTGCACCAAGTGTGGGTCTGGTGGCAGGCAGTTGTTTTTGATAATGAGGGGAAATCACTTTCCTAAATGGAGCACGATAAGAAGTTGTTCTGTGATCCTCTTTCCTATCTGCATAGTCTCATAATGGAGCAGCAAAGTCTATTCCAGCTCAGGGTCAGTTATTGCTGAACAAAATGCCTCTGGATGCCTGTTTGCTGTGATGAGCCACATGGGCAGACAGGAGAGAGATGAGTGATACATAGGCAGATGAGATGACATCGCATGGAACTTTCCCTCAGGATCTTCTACCCAAGCGAGTTTTCTTTTACTTCTCTTAAGCTGTGGATGAGAAGGAATTGTAGTGTGGAGATTGACAGGCTTCAGGGATTGTCTGTGGGGGAAGCTACCAGCAAAACTGTGACCTGCAGAGTCCCAGGCTGATGGAAGACTGCTGGGCTGATCTCTTTGCCAGACCTGCTGAGCATCCACTGCGAACATCCCAATTAGTTCTTCCCACTGTGCTCTCCTTGGCTTCATGGCCAGAAGGAAGAGGGGACAAAACTCCTTACTCTTCCCTGGCTGAGTATGTCAACTTCTATTGTCAAAGGAAACAATCAACACAAAATCCAGAGTGACTGAAAAAAGGGGGGTAATTTTTAAGCAGCAGTCTTAAATACAGGGGAGAAACAAATTCTGTTATCTGCTATGTCTGTGATGGATGGATGAGAGTGGGTCTGCTCTGTCTTCTGCCTCAGTCACAGGTTGACAGGCTCAAGTCCTCTGCTGCACCTGGCTCAGCTTTTTTTTTTTTTTTTTCTCCTCTGGAAGTGCCTGGCTCAGGCTGAGGCTTGTTTGCTGGGAGGTCAGCCATCACAGTGGCAGCCTTTTCCTGACAGCACCCATGCCGATGCACCTTCCTCTTGGTTCAAGCTGTTTTCTGATGGAAGTTATGCAACACAGAGAAAGCTTTCTGTCAAAGTTAGGTTTCCTCAGAACTGTGTGGTAAACACCCTGATGGTTTTATTGGTGTTCATTCCTGGAGACAGGACCTGGGTTGTCAGCTCCAGTCTGATGTAAATTTTCAAGACAGCCCTAAACTATAGGAGTCAGAGTTTCATCTTGGAAAAAGAGAGAGATGTTTTCTAACCCTGGCTTTTCCTGCCTGCAGCCTGGAAGAGACAGACAGCCTTGCATAAACCCTATATGATTAAACCTTCTACCTCCTGACTCCTCAACTCTTTCCAGAGTGTCTGATTTCAGACAGAGAGAGAGATCACTGAGGGATGGACATGGCCACATGTATTTTCTCTCTTTCTTGCTGCTCATTTCTCACGCAAAACACATTAAGTTTCAGACTCTAGGTTTAATAACTGATCCAGAAGTTTTGGAAGCTAAACTGTCAGACTGTCTATTGCTAGGGCAGTGTCCAGTGCTCTGAAGTTTGGCTTCACTATACTCAATAGACAAGCTTAACTTCAAGCAGTCATTTCAACTTGGAGATTAGAAGCTCCTCAGAATCAGTATTCTGTGTGTAGCTGGTATTACCTTTCTACAGACACAGTAACAAATAGAGTCGCTGTGTCTCCTGGCATGGCCTACAGTCTGATTAATAGGATTATAAACAGTCTTGTCAATGACAATGGGAACAAGCCACCTGATAAACCCAGGGTAGGGGCTGCCTGCAATCTGGGCCTCAGTCAAGACTCTGAAAGGAGGGGGTATTTTTGCAGAGACGGAGGAAGGGGTGAGGAATTGTTTTAAGAAAATAAAAGCAAAGCGCACATTAGCTTTTTTTTGTTTTGTTTTGTTTTTCTTTTTGCCAACTAACTGTGTGCCTTTTGCCAGAAGAATTTGATTTTTGTGACTTATCTTTCTGCTGTAAAAAAGGGGAGATTCTGGTTTTCAGAAATAACACCTAAATCTCAGGTTATTTCTTTATACTTCCCAGTGGACATTTTCACCCCTCAAGCTCCCCTGAGAAACTGCCCTCCCCTTTTTTCGGTAGAACTGATTCAGGATTTTTCAATCTGCTTCATTTGGGACAAGACAGCCGCTGCCAACCACAGGCTTTCAGTGCCCTGTGACTTATGGCTCACTCATATGATACCAATCAATCAGAAACGTAGCTCCTTGGCCTTTTGCTAGTCACAAGGTGTTTCATCACCATTAACCACATTAATACAACCCCGCTTTATAGTGGATGCTGCTACTGAAATATTGTTTGGCTGTTGGAGACAGAGCATGGGGCCATCACAGGCAATGCCAGTCCTCATTTTTTCATGCTTTTCACTAATTTAATCTCCTCCTCGCAGCTCCCTCCATAGCTATCTCCATTTTTGGTAATGTCTTTGGAGCGAGGAGAAGGAACGAGTCCTGCTTTAAATGGAAAAAACCTCCATCCCCTCTGGTAAAGCTGCACCTATCTTCCTTCAGGTGAAAATATCGGCCAAACGGAAGCGTGCAGCTATGAATCCCAAGGGAGGTGCATCACTAGCTTCTTATTTTTTAAATGCACTTGACAGTCGGTGCAGGACTCAGACTAGTTCATGCCTCAGCTATGGGCTGATCAAACATCACAGAAGAAACAGTATCTGTATGAAAAGTACAGGAAAGCTGAATGCTGGAACCTGAAAGCTGGCTAGAAATTGCTGCCTTCTTCCTGTACAGCTATGCCTAGGTATTTCTAGTTATTTATACCAGCTCTCTGAAAGACTGGCCTCTGAAGCCCATATTCATTATGGATAGTGCTCCACAAAGGCTGTACTGAGATCAACCGAACTGTTTCTGGACAGAGCTATATATGCTGCAGCACAAGGTTATGGGAACCAGGCTGAAATTCTGACTCATTGGAGTTGATGGGACTTTTGCCATTGATTTAATTGGAGCCAGAATTTGCTGTCACTAACAGTGTTAAAAGCAGGCACTAATCCAAGGGCATGAACGCAGGGGTTTGCTAAAGCATTCATTTTCGCAGCATGGCCCAGGTTTGCTGCTGCAGGAGTGTGCTTGGTGCTGGTGTAGCTTCCCAGGGATTGATGGGATGGCAGTAGCATGAGCCAGTGTTCCCTGCCCACACAGGACAGTTGGCAGCTCTGTTTGCGAAGTTCTCTTCAGACCTGGATTTTTAGCTGGAGGCTCTTTTTGTTTGCGGTGGAGCTTTCTGCCATGTCTGGGGAGAGAGAACAACAGCATGCATAGTGTGCTCCTGACACCCTTTACAGAGAAATCATAACATATTAGCTACAAATCTGCCCGCACTATGTTTGTTCAAGTTAATAAATTATGCTGGAGAACAAATAGATGCTAAATTACATCCTGGCCTGGCCAGAACTTTTATCTTGCCTGTCAGGACTGTGTAATATTAATTATAGCCTGCCTCAGATGCCCTCAGGGAGAGCTGGCAAATGGCTGCAGCAGTCATCTGTGACTCTCCTAGCTCTTATTTGATTTTTCATTTAATCAATGCCCAATAAATCTGTAATCTCCTGAATCTGGACATCTGTGTTTAATGCATCCAGGGATTGACCTAATTAAATTCCAGTTTACACCATCCCATGATGGGACTGGATGCTTGGATTTCTGCTTTTGCAGCACCACAGTAGCGGGGAAATATCCCCACGCTTGTCAGTGACCTTTGTGAAGCCCAGGGAGGCCCTAAGAAGAGGATTTGTGGAATAAAGCAGGACAAATCTTTTCAAAAGTGTTGCAGAGGTTGTTTGCTGCCTGCTGTACACTCAAGGTCCTTTGCTTGCTAGGCACAGCTGCAAAAACATGTCTACTGGAAACTGCTCCAAAGAAGAGCTGCTATTCAGCTGAGCACATCCTATGCTGCAGTGTAGAGTACAGCCCTTTCCTGCAAAATGTCTATCCCTCTTGCTCATCAGGGGCCACGGATTTTACAGCCACCACATTTGTGCAGTGCAATGAAGATGAGCCATTCCAGCTCTGGTTTTGGGTTCAAGCATTGTGTTAAGTTTGATAGTCACGTAATGATCCCTGCAGAGCAGGTCTGACTGCTGGACCTTCTCTTTGCACAAATCAATAGCATATTTAAGCAGGGGCCATTCCAAGTGCTTGCAGCATGAGGAGGTTGTTAATGTCTTTGAGGTGACCCACTAAAAGTGAGCATGACACACACTTCATTATCACAGCTTATGCAAAGAAATGCTGCTGTTAAACCCAGTGTGAAGACGGGGATGGATGGACAATGCTTAGAATTACTGTACCGGGTCTCACACCCTGTTTTTGGCAATAGCAGTAGTGAATATTTAGAGACGAATGTAAAAGCATAGAGTATGTGTAGTGCTGCTGTCAGACTGTTAGAGTCTTAAGGACTTTCTGTGCTGGAGGGCACCTCTAGACTGTTGCCTTTAATAGTTACTGATGACTGATAGAATGACAGATAGATTTCCTGCTCTTTGGTAATGCTTTATCAATCCTGACCACAGTGATCTTTGCTTATGGCCATGAACAAAGGCAGTTTATCTGCAACTAACTTACTCCACTCAACCTCTTAATCTTCAGAAATGCTTGTTCTGGATGAAATGGATTAACAGGCCATAGTTCTCATTTCAGATGAACAGGTGATAAATTGTTATGCTGCGGAATGAGATTTGCTGTTTGTATATGGTTGGTAATACAGTTTAACCTTCCTGTGGATTATTTTCTCCACTGCATTAGAAAGAACAGATTTCATTATTTTATGGGTTAAGAATCTGATTTGTTTGCTTTGTGCTTCTTTCAATAAACTTTGTTTAATAAACGCTAATTGTTCTTAATGCCTTAAATTAATTACAGTCATTTTCACTGCCCCTCTGTATTTATGCCGCATCGCCAAAGGATCACCATGGCAACTTGCTCACCAGGGTGAACGTGCACATTCAGTGTTTCCTTGGGCCGGATGGTTCACAGACAGCTCTGGGCCTGGAGACAGCCGGGGCTGTTCCCTGCCCTCTTGGCTGATGGTTTGCAGGGTGAGGAGCCCAGAGAGGCTCAGAGCAGTGGGATGAGGCGTCTTAGTGTTACGATACGAGCTGGGAGCAGCCCCAAGGTCCACTTTGACCAGGCAGCTGAGCAATGTGCCTCACTCAGGGCCTCAGTTTCCCCTTTTGTAAAATAGAGATGAACCCAGCTCCCTCAGACATCTCAAATGCTTTGGGATCCACTGATGGAAAGGAAAATTGGTTTACATCTCTCCCTCTACTTCTGTGGATGGGATTGATTCTGTGTGAGCTCAGGGCCCTCCAGTTTCTCCTACTGAAGGAAGCACAGAGATCCCAGGTCCTAAGAGTTTGCTTATATCAGCAAAGGCTCTCATGCACAGATATCTTGGCCTTCTGGTTGGCACTGCATGGCCATGAAAGTGCAGCAATGTTGCTGGAGAGAGGAAAGCAAGAGGAAGTTGCTAACGCAAAGGAGAGAGAAGTTTATGTGCCTGGACTCTCTTGAAGTTTGAGGGAGGCGCGGGGAGCTGCAGTGTGCAGGCTGGGGACAGAGCCTCTCAAGGGGAAGGAGCTGCATAGACTTCAGTTGAAGACAAAGCTTCTCACCTGACCTGGGGGAAAGTGATGAACAGCTACAGCATTTACATTTCTTAGGCATGCAGCATCAAAGAAACCACAGAGGGCTAAACCCGGACTGTGGCTGAAAGGCTTTGCAGTGCACATTTCCTCCTGGACTTGCAATCATCTGCTCTGTTTTTGCTTAAATTACAGTTGCACTTGGTCAGCTCTTTGATCTTTCCTCTTTGGAGTGTGCACTGTTAATTACTGCCTGCACCAATTGTCCTAGGGAGACCTGGAAAACAGCTAGCACCAGGTAAATGAAAAAATAATATTAACAGGCCAGGTGCCAGGGTGCGAGGGAAAGCTGGCCGCAGGCTGGGGCGCAGGCACACGGTGGGGTGCCTGGGAGTGCTCCCTGAGGGCTGGTGGAGCCTGGAGACCTGGAGGTCACTCTGCCATCCCAGCACTTTGCTGAGGCCTCCATCTTTGGAGGTTGGATGAGATGATTTTTGAAGGTCGCTTCCAACCCAAACCATTCGATGATTCTATGATCTCCCCCTGTCCACAGCTCTGCTTCCAGGGCAGGGTGTCTTCTGCTGGCCCAAGCAGAGGGTGGTGGCAGGGCTGCAGGCTTTCCCCTCGGTGCCAGCAGATGGCAATCCTTGACCAAGCAGTGCGTGGCCACGCTCGGAGCCGGGGAGGGGAGCCCGGCCCCGGGGCTGTCTGCGCCGCCGGGCGGCAGCCGCTGCCGGCCGGGCCCCGGGAGGGCAGGGAGCCAGCAGCTCCCCGGCTGCGGGGAAGGTGCAGGGAGTGCGGCTTCGTGGCAGCCAAAATCGGACCCTGCGCCGACTTGCTGGATCTAGATCAGCCCAGGAAACGGCTGCTGGGCCGTGCGTTTGGGCATCCTGACAGCGACGGCTGAAGCAAGCCCCGTTCTTGCTCCATTTGGGGGTATTATCTCTGTCAAGGGGAACGCAGCCCTTCTTCTCCCTTCTGCCCTCTTCCCTGTCGACACGGCTGTGGAGCTCATGAGGATGAGAGAGGTGTTCCTCGCAGTGCATCTGTAAATCCACCCTCCTTCTCCCCCCGCCCAGCATATGGCAACCCAGATCCAGCTTCTGGAGCTTCTAGCGGCTCCTAAGCAAAGGATTTGGTGGGTCTCAAATAGTGAGAAGGAGACTGGAAAGAGGGGGCTCTGAGAGATGCATGGGATGGTTTTTTGTGTGACTTTACCTTGCAGAAGCAAGCACGCAGGACTACTGAACAGCAGTGGCAATGCCATACTCCCCCTCCTCCTGCTCTGATCGGGGATGGGCTGCAAGAGTTGTCTGTCATGCATAATTTACAGCTTTGCTGCAGTGATTCTAAGTTGGCTTTGAAACATTAATATGAAGGGAAGAAATGCTGGTTTTTTTTTTTTTTTGCTCTTGTATCCTTTGGGCAGGAGCCTTAAAGAGACAGAACTGAGATTAATAAGTTGGAAAGAAGGAAAATAAAGTGACAGGTTGTCTGCAGATGTTTGAGCAAACTTTCAGTGTATACTTTACCATTGGGGAAAGGAACAGCCTCGGTATAGGCAGTCAAGAAAGAGGCATTGCTAATGTGATGGAGAATGTGCTGATTTGGGACCATTAGTGCAGTTCCTTGCTCTGACACAGACTTCCTGCCTGAACTTGGTTGAATCCCTTAGCCTTTGTCTGCATCCATTTTCTGACTGCAGGGCAGAGGCACAGCTCCTGCCTGCTTGGAGGGCACGGTGCTGAGGAACGCTGTCTGAGTCTGCTGTGGGTTCCATATGAACAGCAATTATGGCCAAAAGCAGGAGTGCTTTTGAAGTGGGCATTTTAGGTGGGATACGAAGAGGCAAGGATGGGGCTGCTCGGTGATGTTAGTGATTAGTCCATATCTGTTCTTACACTGTCCCTCATTTACCTTTCATAGCATGGGTTTCTCAGTTCAGTAGCTCCACTAGCTGGGGGAATATATTCTGCTTCTCTTCCTTACTATTTGGTATTTCTTCATGGGCCAGTGACTCTGATATTCAGTGCTGCCGTTGTTGCGAAAACTAAATGAAAACATAGGGCAACAAATCAAGGAGCAATTGCTTCAGCAGCTTTTGATGAACTCTGCAGCTGAGCGTGAATTTTTCCAATGAGTAGCATACACATGCATTTTCCCATGACATATGTTGCAAGAGGTACAAAGTCCTAAGTCTTGCAATTATTTTGTCTCTGAAAATCTTCCTTGAAGCAGAGTGGGTCTTCCTTCTCCTGACAGCCACTCTGAATTTGCTGACTCACACATGGGCCTGGGAGCCCAGTTATCCACATGCACAGCTTTGGTATTTCAGGGCTATCCAGCAAATGGCCAGGGCATTGCCTCGACCATTGCTCCTCATGAATGTATCAGCAAAGGCAGACTCTGCAGCTTTTCTGCTAGGGAAACTCACTCACCCAAGAGCCCTGATGCTCTTTCACGTGCACACAGGAGACTCCAGTTTCTTAAAAAAATTTTGTATTGGTGGTGTGCGCTTGTGTGCTTAGCAGGAGTTTGAGACTGCTGGAGGTTACCCTTCAGGTACAAGAAAAGCAGCACTATCTGCTTTTTTAAGCAGCATTTGCACAGATGGGAACATGGACTAGAAATCTAATTGAGTCCAATGTTTTGGGTTTTCTTAGCTTCAGAAGAGGGATGAATTGTGCTCTATGCTTATATGAACATTTTCAGTTCTGGCTTATCTGGGTTTCTACGGTCCTGTTTAAAATGGCCTCCATCACAGAGAATGAGTCTTTGCTGCAGATTCCACGCCAGGAACTCTTTTCTTGTAATGAAAAGCAGTATATTTTTAAACTGACTTAAAAGCCATTGGAGTCTTTTATTTTTGCTCAGCCTGTGCCTCAAAAATACTCATGAATTTTACACTAACATCTTGAAACATTTCTTGTCTCATTACATTAAAAATATTTTCCGGAGAATGTACGGGCTGTAGATCAACCATTTCTGGTACCATTATAATTTAAAAACAAGTAGCTATTGTATAATTGCAAGTGTCTTAACTAACTTCCTTCTGACAAGAATCCTCTACAGGCTTGTCTGTCCAGGTTTGGACTAGCAGGATGGGATTTTTCTTTTGTCAAATTTCTCTTACAAAACATTTTCAGTAGCATTTTGCATCTTGTTCCTTCTGTTTTTAGTGCTGTGGATAAGATCTCCTGAGGTATTATTATGACTTGTGTGCCAGACTTTTGAGTCAGACTTTGATCACTCTGCATGGAAGAGTTGAAGAAGTGGGATTTTTGTTAACAGGTGGCAGAAGAACAGCAAAGGCACTGAGCTCTCATTCAAGTACTGTGGAAGAAGAGGGTGCAGGCAAGTGTCTACAGAAGGAACCAGTAGTAGCAAAAAAGGAAAAGTAGAAAATCTACAATGCTGTCAGTGATTCTGCAACAGATATGACTTTAGATCCTTAGGAGTAAAGACACATCTCAGCAGCTGGGAGGAAAGTCAACTCTAGCAAGTCACCTGCTCCCAGCATTGGATGTGCATTTCTCCAGCTCAGCAGCATGCAAAGCTCTCTCATCAATACATCCGCATTTCAAAATACCTGTATAGCTTGGCCTCCTAAGTGCTCACTTAGAATGACATGTAAAAAAACCCCAAACCTTCCTTTTTTTCTTCCCGGTGAAACAAGCATGGGAAGGTTTTGTTTTTGTTTTTTGGTTGTTTTGGTTTTTGGGTTGTGGGGTTTTTGTTGTGGTTTTTTTTTTTTTTTTTTTTTTTAATTAGTGTCTAAGACTGACCTCAAAACAGCTGAAATCCTTCATCATCAAAAGCAAACCTTGCCTCAGCTGGAAGTGATCAGCATCTGCATTTATTGCTAGGGAGCCATTGTTCTGGCTTTGCTTGGGAAACCTGACTGTTGGAACTAAGAATGTCTGGATCATCTCTTGTATGCAGCACAGACGCAGGTGGTGAGTGGATGGTTTAGGGGTTTTATGCTGTCTGTAAGGCTTTATTCATCAGTCAGGACATCAAATGTGTTAGTACTATTTATCAGCGTATAATTCTATCTAACGAATAGGCAAACAAAAATAAAATCACAGAAGAAAAAAGTTCAAAAATGAGCACATCTAAGAGATAAAAAGTACTTGATTGTATCCCTGTAAAGTTACTTTTGCCTTGCTGTTTGGGACGCATTTGACAGGGCTTTTCAGAGCTACCTGTCCTTTAAATCAGCTCAGGAAGAAACTGATGCCAAGACTGACCTGTGCTTTGGGGAGTCTTCAGTGTCAGTCCCACAGACCCCATCTCTGTACCTTTTCTTCTCTGTCAATAGTTGAGATGGATTCTTGTCATTAATGCACATGCTCTGGTGATGTTTGTCATCCTTCACTGCAATTTACCTACAGTAACAGACTGAGAGTTTGATTATGTAAATTTCTTGTAAGTAGCCAGTGCAATTAAAACAGCAAAGTGCATCAGAATTTGCATTAGAAATATTCTAGTCATTAAAGTTGCTTGCAATTTCCTCCATGATCCACAGCTTTTTTACCCCCTCAGTCCTACCAATGAAAAGACGGCATTTTCTGTCTTGGAGCCTGAGAAATGATCAGCAGAAGGAAATTGTTACTCTTAAGAGCCTTATTGTTTTTTAATGGAGGTAATTAAATGGATCTGACTGAGCTGAGGATACCATGAAGCCTAAGAGTGCATGTATACATATTCCCTAGTCTGAATACTACACTCAAATTAATAAAAGAATTGATGTAGACAATGGCTAATGTCTGGGAATTGCTCTTGAGACTGTAATGAAGACAGTTGCCTCCTTTAAGCTTCCTTTCACTATAACATAGCTAAAAATAGCCCAGGTCGACACTTGCAATAGAGCAGCTGTTGTGCAACAGCATTAGCTGCCACAGAAACACTCAAAATAGATTAAGGGGTGGAGGACCCAGGCTGTTATCCTGCTCCTGATTTAGCAGAAGGAAAGCAAATAGCTGGAGCAGAGCAAGGAGGTGATCTCTGCAGTGGTGCAAAGGAAGAGTTAACTGTGTGGGGGAGTTAGTACTGTAGGATGCTGCATCCATAGTACCTTGGATGGTGAGCTGCTCTGGGATGCTGCACTCACCAAGTGGAGTTTTGGGACTTCTGGAATGAAATAGCTCCCTTGTCCTTGTGTCTGTCTCATGTGGGTGCTCGTTGGGCTTGGGAATGTGAGGCTGGGAACATAAGACAGGACCAAATCAAGTAAACATGGTGAGCGATGTCTTCTCTCTTGTCCCTGCTAAACCTGGATGAAGCCCAGTTCCCCTAGGTCTGAGGAGCAGGAAAGGATTTGAAACAGAAATATGAGAGAGTTTGCTTGAGTGATACCTCTGTGTAAATAACAAGAATATAAAGCATAAATGTCATATTAGTGCCATTTCTGATGAAAGTCTCCAGGGTTTCTAACTTGTTATAGAACAAAATGGCTTGGTGTTTGCACAGCAGTCCTGAGATGCAGCCAGGATGCTGTGTGGAGGGGTAACAGAGGTATGAAGAAAGATCAACACTCAGTAAAAGCTAAGCTGGCCCAAAACCCTGATTTCTTTCTGCATTGCTGAATTTCTGCAAGGTAAATGGGGACCATCTTAATAGTGTGGTGAATTACAAATTCATTTGAGTCCATCAGTACTGAATAAAATATGTGAAAGAACTAGGCCCTATTATATCTGCTTGTTCTTAAAAGCCTTGTTCACTGAAGTCACCAACTTGATTATTAGTGGCACTGCAGGTATGCCCAAAGCTATGCCTCAAATGATCAGCAGTTCATTTGTGGAGTTATTGTATGGACACCTGATGAAGAACAATCCCTGCTCAGTGGAGGGCATATACTAAATGCATTAGATGTGCAGAGACTGGGAGAAGGGAATAGTGTTATGATCTCTGAGAAGCTGTGTAGAGAGAAATTAAGGAAGCCAGTAGCGAAAGTTAGAAATTAAGCAAGATCTCTTGAGTACCACTGTGTTATTTTTGTGGATTAATCACAAGACAATAATTTCTCCTTTAAAGTGCATCCTGTGTTAGCCGAGTGTCAGGCTGAAGTAGAAAATGCAGCCACTGCTGAGCTAAAGCATTGTAAGGTATTTAACAGCTACACAGTAATGCTTCCTTATTGGCACTCTACAGTGACAGGTGAAGAGTGAAAGAAAATGAAACTGTTGACATATTTACACTGCGCATCCTTTATGCTGAGAAGCTGCTGTGCTGCTTAATGCTATGTGCTGGTGTATTAATATTTAACTCTTATACAACCACAGGAGAGAAAGGCCTATTTGAAACTTAATCTGCAAAATACAACTGTGAATCAGAGTTCCAATGTTTTGTGCCTATGTCAATCGCATCAAAGTTGCAATGGTCCTGAGACTGGGGTAGAAGAAAACCAGAACCAAATGAACAATTGCTTTTCTGAATAGCATGCACTCTGCTCTGGGATACGGTGTCAGGTCTTTAAGCTTGCTGAGCTGTTGGAATGCTTTGCTTAAAATGAGAGAAGACATATGCAGGAACTTAGTAGTAAAATGTGAATAGACATATACAGAATATTTTGGCTTTCTACTGTTAAGTGGAATGTAAATTTTGGGTTCTGGATATGTGCATTGAATATGCTCCAAATTTTGCTGTACCTCAATAGTCCAAGTATTTGTAATGTTGACTTGAGTCTGCTGACTAGTAATGGTCATAGCAATGAGAAATCAATGATCTACTGAGCTGCCACAGCTTTACCTTCTGGGTTTTTGGGCCTGCTAGACACAAACAATAGTTAACAAATCCATTGAGGCTGATGGAGGACGAGTAAGTACGTGGGAAAGGCATGCAATGAGATGGAGTATTAAAGAGTGTTTCCATGAGGGTAAACTCCTGTAATAGCTTTCGAAGGGAAGAGAAACTGCTGTTGATAAAAATGAAAGAATTAGCCAAGTGCTCCAGTAATCTCTAACACATTTATGTAGCAATAATTTGTTTTACTCCAACAACCTGATTAATCAGTTTTCTCATGTTGTAATGTTGCCCGGTGGTGGAACTTGTCACTGGATATACTTTATTGCTTTGCTATTCACCACCAGTAATCAACAATGGAAACTAACCAACCAAAAACTTGCACAATATCCTAATAATGTGATAAAGCAAGGAGCTGTAAGAATTAAAATGGTTTTGGCAGTGTTAGCATTCAGTGACAGCTTGTTACTAGAAGGTACTACACGCAGGCTAAGAAATAAGGCCAAGCTTTTCTTTGTCAGCAATTATATAGCTTCCCTCAAGAAGTCCTGCTTTGCTCCAGAATAAGGTTCACTACAAAGTGTAAAGGTTTTTCCAGTCAGGCACATACTGGCTGCCTGCATTTTCTTTCCCACTGGCTGGCAAAAAATAGGAGCTCTGCTCTTAGCTGATCCTTCCTTGTAGCTGCATTAGATTTTGCTGTGTTAGGTTGAAGATGGTAACAGAAAAGTTTCTCTTTAAAAGCCTGAATGTGGCAACATTTGAGTTAAAGGAGCCAATCCCATTTTAACCAGAGGCTCCCAGGATTATTTGGAACCTTGTCCTGCATTGCAGAAATCAAGGAAACCTTTGCAGGTGATAATAATGGGAGCAAGGCCAAAGCATGCTAGAGCTGTGCATTATAAAGCTCCTTCATTTGGAAATACTTTTTAATAGATATATATGAATGTTTACAATAAATGTTTTATCATTCACTGTTTGTGCAATGACTGGATGGGAGAGAGATCAGAACAAAAATCCTATGTTGGGTTTATTGCTGCTCTCCAATAATTTGAAAGGCAAATGCTCAGTCCAGCTGCTTGGATGCATGCTTTAAGGCACATGCAGAGTTAATGCACTGAGGTCAGGAACAGTGCCAGTTAAAACACCTTGTGGTAACAGCCAGCAGGTTGATGCGCAATCCTCCGAGTAAAGTTTCTGATTTCCAAAAGAGGGAGAGGTGAGAGTTGCAGGAAACGGAGCTTTTATTGCTACTTAGCGTGAAATGGCCTTAGAGGTCGTGCCTTGAAGGATGCTGTACCTGCAAGCAGACCAGTATGCGCTGCAGGGGAAGAAGTTCTGTGCTGCCACTGGTCCTATCTGCCATCGCCAAAACTGGAGCAAATCAGCCCAGCTGAAAGGCAATGTATGAGTGTGGTACCAGAGACCTGGGATTCTGCCCTACATATCTGATGCACAGAGAGTAGAGAGATGACTGTAGGCATGTGTCACATCTTGATCTAATTTCATTTTTTTCTGCAGAGCAGTGTAAGTATATGTGTCAGAGCTGGGTGTTCTCTCTGATGGGAGGAGGCTGAGAAAAGCTGTCTTTAATTTACCTCAGAGCAAGAAGGAAGAGAGACTAAAAATAAAAAAGAGAAACCAACCAGGACAATGATGGTAGGGGGGAGAGGAATCCCTGGGTATGAGAACACATCACTGGTGTGTGCGTTTGTTCATTTCATTGCAGAACTGAATTCATTATCTGAATTCAAGTGATGACAGACCTTTTTCCTTTCCCAGAGGACCCACTGGCTCATCAGGCCTAGGAGGACCATTATCCAGGCTTATTTGGCTTATGTTTTGATGTCACGTTCTCCATTTGTTGGTATGATGATGCAGGAGAAAGACACCACTGAGGCAGGCTGCTGATATCCAGACATGCAATTACACTCTATCAAATTTGCGTCTTGGTGGGTAGCCTTAAGTATATTAAAATGTTGATCTTCACTATGCAGAAGGAAGTGGAAAATCCAGCCATAATGACTGTTTTGTAGTGCTGAGCATGAAGTAGTGATTAAGGGTCTGACTTTTGTTTTGTTTTGTTTCTCCATTGCTTAATCCAGAGGCAGCAGTGCCTGGCCAGGTAAGCTGATCTGAAAACCTGTTCTGAGTACTCCTGGCATGAATGGGGGAGTGGCTGGCTCAGAGGGACAAGGTACGAAATATCTCATCCCTTGGGGCTCAGCTTGGACACACACAGGGACATATGTGTACCTCAAAGAAAGATGTATGAGACTGCTCCGGAGTTAATTTTGCCAGGCAGGGTCTTTCCTGCATTTTGCATTTTGGGCAGGGTGGATATGAGGAAGAGGAGCAGGGAGACAGATTCCTGGGAAAGAAAGGTGTTCAAAACCAGCTTTCCACAGAGGCTTGGCTAGGGTTGTGGTGTGCAGTAAAAGCTTGGCAAAAGACATTAGGGGTTGGATATGTGGAAACATGGAGACCGGGGCAAGGAAGCCCTCTCTGGTTTGATTATGTGCTCCGTACTGGTAAAAAAGACTGTATTTAAGAAATCTGACCTCTGTGCCAATTCCTTCTCCTCCCTGGAATAGCACAAGAGACTCCAAATTTAGGCTAGTCACTTGGGTGACTTAAATTTGAACTTAATTGGTATCAGTACACAATGGAGATATTCTCCTCTTCCTTTCTAGATTTTTCTGACCTTGAAGAATGTCAGAAGGTGCCTTGTGCTCCCTCTGCCTTCTCCTTTTGAACTCTCAGGAAACTGGAGACAAAATTCAAGTTGAATTTGACAAAAAATTATTTTCATTTAAAAAAACCAACCAAACAAAAAACCCAAACCCACCCTTAGCAGTTTCTCTGCAAAAGTCTACCCTGATTGAAGTAAATAACCGAGCATTATGTGGGAGATGGAAGACAGTTCCTGGCTTCTTTATCTGTTTCTGATTTAGCTGGATGTTAGGCTCCTGATTCCTGCGCACCCCCCCCCCCGCGCCCCCCCCCCCCCCAGCCCCTAATGCTCCTGAAGCTGTGACGTGGGGATACATCTTAATACCAGAGCCACATGTGTTTCAGAAATCAGACAGAAGATTGAATGACTTGCTCCCCCTGGCCCCTAGAGATGATTTCTGTGATTTCTGCCCTGGTGCTCTGCTATTGGGGGAAGGATGCTGTGAATGGGTTTCTTATTTTTTTTTTTTTTTAAACCAGAACAGGATTGCTCAGAAACCATGGCTGAGATGTGGGTCGTCCCTGTGTGAGGCAGTGTAAATACGCATATGAATGTGTGAGCTCAGTGGAGTAAGTGCTGGCTGAGCCCACCACACAGAGCAGGGCTGGAAGGGGCAGTGGGCTGGGTGTTAGGATGTACATGGCTTTCTTTAGGTCATGTGGGAAGCTCAGGGCAGAGGTAGGAAGTGAATCCAGTGTTCCCCACTCACGCTTCAACTCTCTGTGTGGTGGGCATAAGTGTTTGGCTCCACTTGAGCATTGTTGCACCTACTGTAGTCTGAGTGCTTGTGTGAAGCTGCACTTACCCTCCCTCCAAGAGCAGAGGCAGAGGAAAGGAGCTGAATTTCAGTCTGCAGGAGGAGAAGAGAAGCTGAGATGTAGGAGTAGCTGAAACAGGAAGAGTCTGGGTTCGTCTGCAGGTAGGTGGTACTGGGAACTCGGAGCAGCCAAGTACACTCCTGGGAAGGTCTGCAAGACAGGAGTCCTCCAGGACTCCCCGTAGAGGTGGGGAAATCATAAAGCAAAAGATGCTCCAGTCCATGAGAAAATTGTTTAGGGAAGATTTACTAATGGCTTGTTCTCATGTATCAGTTACACTTAGTTTGCTCTAGTGTGTTAATTAAAGGTATACTTTGTGTGCAGCTGTGTACATTATTAAGGAGCTGGGGCATGCGAATTTGCAAGAAGATGTCACTAGCTCTTTTGTATCTGCTTACTTCATCGCATGTTGTCTCTCAGCTCCTAAGTGAATTGCTTTTACTTGCTACCTGTATCAGTCCCTCCTTGTGGCACAGTGGGAGCGCTGAGTGGTGATGTGAACAAGGCCAGGAGACCATGGTCTCCAGCAAACACCCCTCTCTCCTCTCTCTGAGCCCTGGGGCTGGTTCTCTGAGCTCTAACTTAGCCAAGCCTTTGTCTAAAGTGTTTATGGTCCAATACACAAGGCAGTGAAAACTGTGCCAATTGCTTTCTGGATAAGCACTGTCTATTAACGTGCAGAACAGAACAGAAACATTGCTCTTATTGAGATTGAACACTTGCATCTCTCTGCATAATTTTGTACCATAATCCAGGAATGATTTTTGAGCCTCTCAGAGTGCTGTAGTCTCTGGCGCAGTGACTGATGAGACATCTGCTCTATGACGTGTTCTATAACAAACAATTCATTACTGCAAAATGGACTTGCAATCATTGGCCCAGGAGCTTTGAGTTTAATGTGGCATTCTACTGTCTCACAAATCCCACTTGGCTCTGGGGATTATGCATCATGTTTTATATCAGTTGTGAAACCTGAACTTAAAAAGACAATGGATATTTAACATGTTTAGCAATTTAGTTGACATGTTTACTTTTCCTGAATTAGTCCATTTTGGAGACAAACACTAAAGCACACGGGCTTATTATTAGAGATCAATGTAGAGAGCTGCAATGCCCAAGGAAATAATCTTCTTCCTGGATGCCTCTGCCCTCACATTATCATTTAAAATGTCAACACCTCTATGTGGGGCTTGGGGAGGGGACATGTTTGACTTCTTGGGACCAGGTCTGCCACCTTTGGTCAGACCATAGATCTTATCAAAAGAGAAGGTAGCCAGCATTTAGAGGGCAAGTGGCTGTCACTGGACAGGACTCACTAGGGAGGAGGTGAGCAGATAAGGATGATTCTTGCTTTATCCTCCCTCTCCCTCCTTCCCCAGCCCTTTCTTTTCAGGGAGGTGACATGACAGCTCCCAAACTGAGACTCATTTCCACCACTTCTCTAGAGAAGGCTCACTCTGTGAGTGGCAGTATCTTACTCTTCAAGCTAGAGATGTGCTCCCCTGCTGTAAGCATCCAAGGCAGTCCCTTAAAAATGAACTCTCTGAACTCTCCCCAAAGTCCCACTAATTGTGATTTAAGCAATGATTGGGCTGGGTTACTCAGACTGGAATTTTACCACAGCCCTCAGAAAAAGAGAGCTTGGTTTTTGCTCTTTTTTTCTTGCCCTTTGCTGCTGCTTGTGCAATTTGCTATAACCGAATTGCATGGTGGTTTGTTTGCTTTGCTCAAACGGTTCTGCTTGGCTGGAGCTTCGTGATAGCCCACTGAATCCAAGCACATCCAAGGGCTCTAATGTAATCACTGAGCTTGGTGCATTGCTCAAAATCTCAACTGCTCTGTGTCATTGTGAGAGATAGGCACTACTGATTTCTGGAGGCTGTGATTTAATGTGAAGATGGGAGACTGGAAGCACTAAACAATAGCTGTAGTTTGGTCTTAATGCAGCTCATTCTGTGTGAGGATGGAAAATTACAGATAAACTTCTCATTGACAAGAATAGCCCCTAATCCCAGGAGATTTACTTAGTTACAAATAAGTATTTAATGCAAGCTGTTTCCTTGCCACCTGTTTGTTGGATTGTAACAATTTGTTTGTCTTGGTTTTTTTAAATATGGAAAATGATCTGTCAGAGGAAGCACAATGCAAACACTGTTGTCTCGGGTGCTAAGTTATGGCTTGAAGTTCAGGGTGGTTCTATGTGTTTAGCAATGGGGGTGTCATTGGCACAGCAAAGAGGTTGGTGCTTTGGGTGATTGTTGCACAGAGTCCCAGGGCTGCCAGAAGCAACTGAATTTCCTCACTAGGATGGGAATTTAAGACATCAAAGACTCGCCTACCAAGGGGAGGGTCAGCTCTAAGTATTTTTGTCCATGTTGTTTTGAACATGTCAGGACTGTTATCACTGATAAGTCTTTGCTAATGTTTAAATGAACCCCCAAGCAAGATCACTGCTCACTAAATGTTCAGGTGTTTTCCTTCCACTCTTGATTAGTTCCCATGTCCTTTCACTGCTTAAAAATGAATAGCATCATTCAAAACCAGGTAACACCTCCACTGTGAGGAGAGGAGGCACTGACACAGTTCAGGGCTCACATGCTGGAGCAAGGCTTTCTTTGTGAAATTCTGAGCCCAGTCCTTGCTCAAACAGATTTTTGATGCCAAAACAGAGGCTCTTGAGAAATTCTCAGCTTCAGTAATTAGAAACACACTAGTTTCTAGCCTCAGTGGTCACAGCTTCTCAGCTAGTATAATAGGGGATTTCCTAGAGTCTTCATCCAGCTTCAGCAATGAAAAAGTCAAGGGAAGGAGCATGCAAGGGGATAGTATGACACAGGACATGGCACAGGTGTGACACTCTTCTCTGCCCATCTCATGGCAAAGAGCCTGATCCTGTGCCAGCCATCCAGCCATCAGGGCCATAAAAAAGCCATTGGGCTCCTCAAGTCCTAGGGGCTAGCAGGTAGCTGGCCTTACTTGCGAGAGGCAAGTTAAGTGCCAACTCCATTACAACAGCTCCCAGGTGGTGACAAAAAGATCTCCAAGCCTCTGATGGTGGAACAACTTGAGCAGCAGCTGCAAACATGGGAAATGCACTGCACAGATATAGCTGACATTGATGCAGCCCAATGTTATTAAACTCTCCTGATGTGCTCCTTTTCTCTATGGAAAGCATTCAAACATGCTAGTGACACTGCACTAAAACAGAGAGGGGAGCACATGCTGCGACTGGTGCTGGCTCACCACCTAACTGAGTCAAACCCTGGTGACTATATTCATTAAGCTGTTCTAGCCACCTTCCAGTGAGATGTGATTCCTTTCCTGTCTGCTGGGTCAGTGCAACAGAAGCCAGATCTGTCAGGAGCTGTCACACAACAAAGGCAAGCATGGTGAATACATATTAAAAATAACACCAGAAGCAACGAATGTTGGGTCCAACACAGCCATGCCTGCTGCATTAGCACAGCTCATATTGTAATAATTGTATCCACTGCTCAGACAGCAGGTTATGCTGCCAAGGATCCCCTTGGGCTTTGCAAAGAAAATCAGGCTGGATTTTCCAAATTGCCTGTCCCCCATTGCAGAAATCCTAGTGAAATACATACACAGGCTTGCAGTCACAGCTTATTCTGCTGCTTGTAATTGCTTTAGTGTCACCTAGGATGCCCTTACTCTGCTTATCCCTTCCACGGGAGTGGTTGTTTGGCTGTGTGTTTGTACAGCACCTTGCACAGAGATTCTGATCTCTGAGGCACACTGTAGTCATGGCAGCGGAGTAATAATGAGAAATAACCCAACTCATCTGAGTATTTGAATAATTCTGGGCACAGAGAAACTGATGATAGCAGCTGTCACTGGTGTTTGTGGGCTTGTGAGCAGCCTGTCTGGATTTGCAGTAGTGGATGGAGAAAGGTATCAGTGTGTATGTTCGCCATTGCTGAAATGCAATTGACTCTTTGGTGCTTGGTGAGTCGTCCTACATTTGGTTGTGAAGTCAGAGTGTCCTGTCTGAGGGTGAGTGAAAGACCTGACTTCTGACAAGACCTGAATCTTTCACCTCTAAAGCCATGAGTGTTTATCAAAAACAAACATCTAACTTTTACTCACTCTCAGTGGGATCCCTCAGCCCTCCTGCTCCAGCCTGTTTTACCTCATTCCTTTTTGATGCTTTCTTTCTCTCAAAACCTCTTTTGTCATTTTCAATCAGCTGAACCCAAGGTCTTATGCAGCAACTTTTCTGGTGTTTGTCTTTGCAGCACAGACCAGGAGTCTTGGCCCAGTGTGCTGAGTGCCCTGAGAACTCAAGTCTTTATAAGTAAACTTCCTTTGGCGATCCAGAGAGGAATGTGAGCTATCCAAAGTTCACAAGCTCCTTTAGGGACTTCTAGCCAGGCTGTTTTCTGCCTTAGTTCTGTGTTTGATAAGAAAAGAAAGAGGAAAAAAAAGTTTCTGCTCTGCAACTGAAGGTGAATCTGCAAGGGGACTTCTTGAATGACTTTGTGGGGTTTCTTTTGCTGTCTTTTTCCCATGCCTGACTGTTCAGGGCCCTTGTAAGGTCAGGCAGATTTGTGCTGACAGCTTTTCAGTACCATACACGGCCTGTATGCCTGCACAGATGTGTGCAGCAGCAGCCACATGCCTCCCTGGGAGGGTGTGGTTTCTGTCTGGACACGAATCGTGTAAAGAACAGGGGCCCAGAACTTCAGCCCCTAGATAGCCCCCTCACACCACCAGCACATGACGAAAATCAGCTGATTCTCCATGTCAGGCTTTCAGAAGAAAGCCTTGTCCTTCTTTTTTTCAGAGAACAGAAGGCAGATGGAAAGAGTCAATATAGTAAACAGACAATATGGGGAAAGTGGAGCATAATGCTGGCTGAGGGTAAAGGGCTGGAGGTCAACGGAGGTGAGCTTTTGGATGGGAAAGGAAATAATATCTGTAAATGCTAGGCTCACCATTATTCTCGAGTTATATCTGGTTAGACAGCCCCTCGCAGAAGCGGCAATAACAGGAGAATGGAATAAAAATCCCTCCCACAGTAGCTTCTTGACTAAGATAACAAGTGACTGACCTGGGATGTGCCTCTGTAGCATGCTTCCAAAGTGTTTATGTCATCCTGGGAATGGCAGGGAGTTGTAGTTGACAGCAGCCTTGAAGTGAAAGGCTACAGGAGGTGTGTACACAGATGAATAAATGCAGGCAAGAATGCATACGTGCTTGTGCATAGATTGCAGGAGTGCAAATGGCATTACCCTGGTGGATGTACTGAGAGTGTTTGAGGACACGTGAAGTAGCAAGAAGCACGCGACTGGGTGGTACATAGGTGTGTGTGGGCTTGAATACGTGTGGCTAGCTCTGTGGATGTGTATGGGTGTCAGAGTAAGCAACAGTGTGATCACAAGCCTTAGTGAGAAAACAAATTTCTCCCCCGGCACAGTGAAGTCTGAACTGCATTCCTGAATGTCAGCCATGCTTGCCAGTTACCTCCTGGACCAGAAGGAGAACAAATGTTTTCTTTGCCAGAGCTCTGCAGCAGGGAAGCAGCCTGAAAGGCAGAAGGAAAAATTTTCTGGGTTTGAAGGGAAGTGCTTTGGAGGTGTTGGATGCCTTTGTGTGCTGGGGCTATTAGCGTTGTCTCCCTGGCTCTGCACAGGGTGCCCCCTCCACCGCCCCTGGTGTCAGCAGGCTGCTGAAGGTGAGCAAGTGCCAGAACCCTGCCTCAGGGAGTGCAGCAAGAACTGACTCCTAAATATTTGCTTGGAGGTGTAAATGTGGTTCTTCAGCTGGGGCCTGGCTCTGTTACAGCCTGGTGTTGCATGCAGGCTCTCCAATCTGTATTTGCAGAAGTGTGGCCATCCCCATGAAATTACCCTGAGGCTGTGCCAGCTTCTTGCACCCGCCTTCGTGTGCTGTACCTAGGCAGAGGCACCAGGCAGCCGTGCCTCATTCTGTCACACTGCTCACAGAGATGGTCTTACTACAAAAATCAATAGGTAGATGTTCCCTGCTGTGTGTTTATGCTGGGGCTGGAGATAAATCTAACTCATTTGGATGAATACACAAGGGGAAGGAATTTAGAAAGGAAAAATGCCTTGGTGATGTTCAGCTTAGCTTGTTGCTATGCAACATCGTGCTGTAACCATAGCAACTCTCAGACAAGCACCTTGTACAGACCTTTTCTTCTGATACAGTTTCTTTACAGCCTGTAATAGAAATGCTGGGTGCTTCTCCACACTAGGACAAGTATGGGCTCAGTAGCCCAAATCTGTTCCAGTAGCCTGTGAGTTCACTTTTGCAGCTCATGTTCCTAAGACTGGTTACTTTGGCAGTTATTGCTTCACAAAAGGGCTGGGTTTCACTGCTTTTCAGACTGGAAGCCTTTGCATTAAGGAGCCCTGGGCAGAACAGCAATAAAACTGCTGAGAACCCAACCAGGCAGTAGCTACATGGAGCTACGTTGTTCTGTAAGCAAAATAGCAAATTTGTTCTGTGTTTCTATTCCTGGTAAAGGAAAGAGAACCATGTCCTTGCCTGAGATTGTAACTGTTCCTGCAAGGTCAGAGCAATTGAAACTGTCAGAAATAAATACCCCCTGGTCTTACCAGTATCAGATTCTTATCACTTCTCCTGGGAAAATGGCCCCAAAGGCAAACTCCAAATGAATGTAAGGAAAACAGTGGAAAAATCCGAGATGGGAATGAGGTCTTCCTGAACTACTACAAAATGTGAAGCCCTGGGTGGCTGACCCAGCAGATCTTCCTTTTCCTGGTCGCCAGTCTGCAAACTTGGCTGGGGTGGAAGGTGGGTTGCTCTTCACAGGATAGGTGCCTTACATACTCGGAATAGAGAAGTCGCCTTTGCATCTTTTTGAAATGTGGTACCTGCCAGAATGCAGCTCGAGGCACATTGTGTTTTAGAGGACGTCATAATGATCCTTTCTCACTGCACCAGGAAGGGGAGAGTTCTTGCTCCAGAGGTCTAATGCTTTTACTTGGAGGAACGTACAATCCACAGGATAACATAACAAAAAGTACCAGCTGGAGACACTACTGCAGAAGAGATAATTAAAGAGATTTTAAAGAAAAAGCAGCTTTCAGGAAGAATGAACATGCACAGTAGGAGGCTTGGAGTAGAATATGATAAATGTTTGGGATTAAGCATTAAACCCAGAAGGGGAGAGTAATCTGGATCATTCCTGAGGAGTAGGAGTGACTGACTATCCATCTTGAGTGTTTCATGGGTATGTGGGTGAAGTGAGTATGTTTCTGTCGGTAGTGCAGATGTGCTGATAGCATGCTGAAATAAGGATGTGCATCCTCCAGCCATAGCCTCTAAGGTGATCCCAAAGCCTGTTGAAAGACAGGAACAGTGGTCATAGGGCTAGTTTAACCAGCCAGATTTGCTGGCTAGGTTTATAGTAGCTCATAGATTTTTTTTTTTTCTGCTTTGCTTTAAAAGTCATTATGGGAAGTTAGCTCTGTAGTTGGGAGCAGCAATTGCCCTCCAGGGAAAAGAAAAAGCCTGAAGCGGTTCTCCAGATGTGGAGCTGAACAGGAGGCAGTGACAACAGCCTTGGCTGCTGTCTAGCCATAGGGACATGGTGCTTTGCTTCTGTGTGAGCCCAGATTTGGGCAGTGGAGCTGTGTGCCGGTTCCTGTGCTGTTTCACCTCTGACTGTGGAGCCTGAAGCTGATGGGGTAGAGCTGGTGCCTGAGCAGGACCACTGCATGATCACTCCCTGCTGGCAGAAGCCCTTTCAAGCTCAGCCTCATCAGAGGCTCAGAAACATCCTAATTAAATGAACTGCAGGTGCAGAGGTTGCTAAGCAACACCATTATCATGCAGCAGCCATCCCATGCTCTCATCTGCTGGAGCTGCCTTCCCTCTCTCCCCGGGCAAAGTTCCCCCCCATGTCAGTCGACACAGGGAAATTTTCAGGGGCAAGTTTGAAGCAGAAGCTGTTGCTTGCAGGCTGAGCCCTGTTAGCTTCTCTCTCCTTGAGAAACCCCCAGGAGGGAAACTGCTCTGGGGCTGGGGTAGTTTGCAGGTGCTTAAAAAATAAGCAGGCAAGCACAGCGTCGAACTGGGAGATAAGCAAAAGTTGCTGAGGTACAACAGGGCAGTCACTATGATGTGAGCTTGGGGGCAAGATGCTGGCTAGGGATGACCCTGGGAAACACACTTGTTGATTTTCCTGGGCGAAGGCTAGAACAAATTCAGACAGCATCAGGAAAGCAGTCCCCTTTGTCTTTCTCAATGAACTGCACTCATAGTTCATTAAATGCCTTCTAATCCATAAAACCTGTTAGTAGGACACTGGCAGTTCATCACCAGGCATTACAGGGTAGCCCTGGCTGAGAAGCAGGCTCTCTGAGGGGCCTCCAGGGCAGGGGGGATAGTAAGGTGTGTGCCCCAAATGCACTGCCCTGCAGCATCACCCAGGTATTGTCCTCTTATGGCATCCTTCACTTTGTCACCTGCAAGGGTTGAGTCACCAGCAAATTACTTCGGTGGTTTTCTGTTTAGTGAAAGCCACAGTACTGACAGCCCTGGAGATAAAGCTTCCCAAACCCTGAGCAGGAACAAGCCAGTTAGTTGCATTGCTGTTGTGAGCGCTCACGCAGGTCCCGTGAAGCCAGCCCTGAAGCAGGGGGTGAGGGAGGCATTATCCTTTGCCCAAACTGCCCCAAAGTTGTAAAAGATGGACTTCAGCAAAAAATCCAACCCCTTTTATGTCACAAGAATGGAGTTCAAGACAAAAGGCAGCTTAGGACAGCTGTAAGGTTATATGGTAGGACTGAGAGTCAGAATACTGCTGCTCCTGCTGGTTCTGCTACCTGCCTGCAAGCAAATTCTCCTTCCCTCTTCGGCCCCCCCTCACCCCCCTTTCCTTTTCTGCCTGGTTATTTGCTCAGGACTGGCTCCAAGTATTAGGGCTATGGTTAACCCAATATTCTCTTGAAGTCGAGGAATTTAAGTAGCTAAACTCCCAGCAATTGCCTCAGACTGTCCTCTGAAGTCATAGGCTGACAAAACAAAGTGCTTGGGGACGCCCAGGTTCAAGAGCTCAGTCTCCTGCTGATACATGACAAAATATTGTCTCTCCTTTGAAATGCAGTTGTGGTAGATGCGAGTTTTGAGTTTCCTTCCCCAAACCAGAGTTTTCCACCACTACTTCTGCCATTTTTTTATGGCAGATGATATTTAGTCATTAACTTTTATTACAATCATAATTTTTTTATTAACTTTGAGGGAAAACTGTTTCCCAGGTGATCAGTCTTCTACAGAGTTCCAGACTAGCAGCCCACAGCCTCAGTCACTAAACTGAACTTCCTTATGCCAATATTTCACTGGCAGTAAATCCATCCATGCTACCTTGTCCTGCTTTTAAAAAGCCATGAAATTCCTGTGCATTGTCAGTGAAAAAACCACAGTAAAAAGATGTATTAAACAGATTGAAATTCAGTCTGAGACATTTGTGTTGCTTGGATCAAGAAAATCAGTTATTGATACCAGAGATTTGCAACATGCAGTAAAAAGCTGCTAGCTTAACTCTTACAGAGAACAAGTTAGAAAAGAAGCAGGTTTTTTTTTCTTTGGTATTTGCCCGCTATCTGTAACATTCCTGAGTTTCTTCCAAGCTCAGGGAGAGTGGCAAAAAATAATCTCTTTTTCACCAGTGCTCCAGACTTAGCTGTGGAGGATAGCAGCACCCAGGGACTCTGCTTGTGGCCTAATCTGCTGAATGTTGCAAACTGCCATATTGACTGTCAAGCTCTACTGCATCTAGGGCTCTACTTGAGACCTCTTAGCAGAATACCTGAGTGCCCACCAGCAATGCATTGAACAACAGAATAATTGTCCCTTCCGTCTATCTTTTGTTTCCACAGGGGAGAAGACTGTAGCATGTTTGCTCGACTGCGCCATTCACTGTTGTTTATTAGTAAACGTGAGGTCAGAAGCTGTGTCCTTTCTGGTCTTCCTGAAGGTTGTTGGTATTTCTCAGACATTGTAATTGGTTAGTGATGAGAAACAGTGCATGTCCTCCAAATACAGGTGAGTTTGTGTGTGGGCAGGTATGATATCCTTAAAAGAAAATTCTCAAAGGAAAGCAAACACAGAAAATACTCCATGCAGTCAGCAAACCATTTGCTCAGTTTAAGCACAACAATAATAAAAGCAATTAGAATAGTAGTTCAGGTGCCCCTGTTACTTGCATTATGGAATTATTTGTATTAGTGGAGAGTGCCATGCTGCGGAGTGATGCATGTTAGCATGAAAAGATCCAGTCAGTGCACCCAAGATTCTATTGTCCCAACAGGCAGAGGAGGGGAGTGAAAACAGCGATGCAAACAGATACCAGTCTCTACACTAGGCCAACAGCAGAGCTGAGCGCTGATTCTAGCTTTACTGCTATTTGAGGCTGGCAGCAGCACTCAATAGCCATGTTTCTTCTCTTTTGTTTTGAATGCAAAGTTGTGAAGAGAGTTGTGGGCTCTTGTTCATTGCCAGGTTACAGTGGGGTCCTTTCCTTTATGTTGGTGGTGAGGCACTGGAACTGGTTGCCCAGAGCAGTTGTGGATGCCCCATGCCTGGAAGCGTTCAAGGCCAGGTTGGATGGGGCTTTGAGCAACCTGGTCTAGTGGAAGGTGTCTCTGCCCATGGCAGGGGGGATTGGAACCAGACGATCTTTAAGGTCCCTTCCAATGCAAACCATTCTATGATTCTGTGTTTGTGCCTTACCACAACTGCCTGTTAATTTTGGGTTTTGTGCTGAATAAATAGTGCCTGGGTATTCAATTTTTTTTTTAAACATATTTGTGTGGACAATAGGTTAAATTGCTTTGTGATGTTTGACAAATGTAATTTTTCATTTTTTTTTTACCCACAGAGAAAGATTGCAAACTAAAAAAAAAAAAACCTCCAAAAACCAGCCATCAACTCCAGAATGCAAGAAAGTACTTGACAAAGTGCATTTTATCAACAGAATGAAATTAGATACCTGTCAAAATGCATTTGACCTCAAAATAACTATTCATACATTTCATTTTCCTGCATAAATAGATATTCATCTGCTCTTTTCTCTCTGTCATTTGCTACTCACAATCCAGCACTGACTGTGGGAGGGAAATATTTAAAGACACTTCCAAAGCAATAGGCAGGCTGGGTTTATATAATTTCCTCTGGCTTTCTTAGCATCATTCACTTTATTACGAACGAGAAAGGAAACATCTATTTAAAATCAATCCAATAATATTGTGTTCCAAAACATTAATTCCTAACTGCAAAACCCCGTTTGGTTTCAAGCAAGCTCTCTGTTAAATGAACAACTCTTGTGATTTTGCTTTCCCAGGCAGGGTAGAGCTGCTTTTGGTGGTTAGGGAGGCAGGGAGACCCAGGGGTGTTTTAGCTACAGCCTCTGGGGAAAGGACTGTTGAATGGGAGCAAGGGAGCATTTGAAGACCCTTTTCTAAAGACCGGGTGCTCTTAGGTCTGTTACACTGGATTTGTTTAGAGGGCTGAGTGCCTTTTGGTGAAAGACAGTCTGGGAGTGCTGGAGACATACACAGCTGGAAAATTAATTGGCCCAAGGGAGGCAGGCAGCCCTTGCTGTTCCATGGCCAAGTACAGACCTGAGCAAGCCCTGTGTGCTGGGAGCTCGGCAATCTTGTCTTTGCCCAGGCTGAGGGGATGCACAATTGCTCAGCAGCAAGGGCATGCTCAGAGCTTGTCTCTCATATCAGTGCCAAGGGGGGAATTGAGTCTCAGGGTGCAGCCTCTTAATGGGCCATCCATCTTTGCTCTATGAGTATCATACTTCCTTAAAACACTTGAGCAGTTTATAAGTTAAAATTTCCACTGGAAACAGTTTGGAAAGCATCTGCACCAGTGCAGCTGGATATTGCGAGGTCTCTGACGAGATGGTAGGAAAATATCAAAAGCAAAGCTTCTGACTTCTAGTGGTGTTTCTAGCTAGATCAAAACTATAGAGATCTTGGATATCGTATGAAAAAACACTTTGTAGCACAATCTTAGGGCCAGTGGGATTTTGAATTCAATGTGTTTTGGATCCAGCCTTTATAAAGCAATGTTTTAGATAAAAAATGGTTAAACTTCCATACTCTGCTTCTGAGATTTGGTATCTTTGCCCTCTCCCCTACTTTGTATGACACAGGCAGCTACTCTCAGGCAATCCTTAGAGGGAGAGGAGCAGATCACTTCAGTTTTTCTGAAGTATACTGACTGCTTTTTAATTTGGTAGTTGCAGCCCATTGTGAGGGGCTGCTAATACAATTTCATATCTTGTTAGATTTTCCAGTATGAGTAAAGTGCATCTGAAAATTTTGCAGATAGAAGAACCTTTTAACCAAAAGGAAAAACATGTATTTGAAACCCTGCAGAACCAACAACGCTCATTAGCATATGCTTTTCTGCTATAATGGTTCTCAAGAGTAATGCAAACAGATTCAACACTGTGTATATCAAAAAACTTGCTAGCAGTTCAAGAAAAACATCACTCATGACAAAATCATGGTATCACAAAGCACCTGTTATGGTTTTGGTTTTTGTTATGGTTTTGGTTTTTGTTATGGTTTTGGTTTTTGTTATGGTTTTGGTTTCTTTTTTTTGTATGGAGGTCTCCAGGCCTGGCAGTCTTGCAGTCTCTGGTGCAGCTCTTCTGGCATTTGAGAAATCTGCTCTTCAAGACAGAGACAGTCAACAATAAGGCAACATTTACTAAACTCACTCCAGGCTTCACCCTTGACAGTGGCTGTTCATATGCAAACAAAAACCTGTCTGAAGATGACAGGGCAATGTGGCAACTTTGTTTTCATAGGGAGGCTGCATTGCTTCCCCATGCAGCACAGACTAATTAAGTCAGTATAAAGTACCAGAAGCATGGATCTGAATCAAAACCACATGCTACCAATCCTGAAGGTAAAAGAATTTGTATCAAGGCACTTGGGGAACTCTGAAGATGAAAAACCCTGGACTGATTTGTTTATAGACTTTCCTTTGTTCCTCACTACTGCAATATCTGAGCAAACAGGTAATGATCATTATGGTTATTTTATTTCTATCTATTGTTATTAGAAGCTTGACTACAAGCTTTGATTCCTAAGTTCTACTGCTGCAGAATGCAAGACAGGTAATGATGGTGACAGGTAAAAAGAAAACCAGCCTGTCAAATCACTTTGGACACTCTCCAGTGCATATAGCCAGCCTTTTTAAGGGCAGTCAGGCAATAAGGATGATGTGCTAGTGGTGGAGGCAGTATACTCCGGAAAATCTAGAGATTTCATTTTTGTACCTAAGAATCAACTGAATTCGTTGGAAAATCAGAAGCCAACTGTAGATGCTGAGCTATTTGGTAGGTTTAGTCATTGGGAGAACATGGCCAATGAATTTAAAGGCTGTCCTGTGCGCAACGGTTGCATCTGTTAAAGCTGTTCTTGACCTGCATAGCGTAGACACACTTACAGCAGTAGAAATTTGACTGTGTGAAGGTAGCTACACCCTTATGAAAGGACACATAAGATATACCCAAAAGAGGGTTTGCATGCAGAGGGGATGTTATGTGCCCTTAGAGAACTGCTGCTGTTCCAGGCAGGTGAGGCCAGTGGCAACCTGCAAGGAGCTGCAGGGAATCTGTTCGGGCATCTCCGCAGCATGAATTTGAGGCTGTTTCTGCTGCTGGGAGCAAACTATCATTCCAAAGGCACAAAGGGTGTACTGCTGTTGCCTTGCCCCTGTTTTGCCTGAGGAGAAGCACACAGCTCAGGGCTCCGTTCTTCCAAACAGCACCATGTTTATTACTTCTCCCTCTCCCACCATCTTCCTTTTAGCTGAATTGGGAATTCAGGCAAAAAAAAAAAATTCCCTGTTGCTTTTGACCATGTTCCAGTTTTACTTCTCTATAGCATTTAATAGAGCTTTTGCATAAAGGAAAAGAGGGATGGATCAGGAGCTGGAGAGAGGCATGATTGCATCGATCAGTTGTGCTGCCTACATGGCTCATACTTATCTTGGTTTGAAAGCTTCCCTAGCTCTCTACTTGCCAAAGTGTCCTGTATTTATTTGGTCCCCTTGTGTTCTCATTTGCTAGGCATAGGCACCTTTTTACTGTCTGTCTGTCTCTCCCTCCCTTCTCCTCATGATGTTCCATTTCTGAATTTGCATTTAAATTAAGTAGGAATGTGCAGGTGGGAACTGAAACTGTGCCCAGCACAGCAGCAGCCCATGCCTCGTATGATGCATTCTGTCTCCTAAGGTCACAGGCCAGAGCCAGCCTAGACACTGCTCCCGTGCAAGGTGCACATGCTGCACAGCTGTCACTGCTGTGCTTCCTGGGGAATAGTACAGTTCATCAGCATTTCAGCCCACCTGAGCAGTTTGCAAATGTGAGTCTGGGTTAGTTCTGGTCCCAAACCTTGCAGTTCAAATCAACAGGGTAGACCCAGCACGGGGCAGGCGAGGAACAGACACTGCAGCGTGTTTCTGCCACCAGGGCAGGAATGGTGAGCGAGCCCTGTACAGCTCTAGCAGAGCGCTGAGGCTCCCCAGCACCTTGCTCAGATGCAGAGAGGGACAGTGGACGTGCAGGGTGGTTAACATGACATGGCCCAGTCCAGAGTCCAACTGATTTAGCCCTGCTGAGAATCTGGCCTTGCTCTGTGGAGGTGGAGGAGCAGTGCAGCAAAAGCATTGTTAAATACGCAATTTGGAGTTGAAATATCCTTTATCAGAAATTTATAACCCATTTTAAATGAATCCATTCAGGGCCCAGTGAAGGTCCTGGCTGAGGGAGGAGATAATTCTCCAGGTTTATTTATACAGTTCGATAGCTTTTATGCCAAGTTAGTAAAAGAGAGTCTGTGCCAATAAAATACTTTCTGTGCTTGTAAAACTTGAGTGTTTTATCTGTGATGCTGAAATTGTGCTGCCTTTTTAGCTTTATATGGGAACTGGTGGAGGCAAGCACCAGAGTGGAGGGGAGGCCTGGCCCAGTGGGTCTGTATTGCTCACAGGTGCCTGTTGTTCAGCCTCTGTCCCCAGGATCCCAAACCATCCCTTGGCATGTGCTTTTCTGATATCTGAACCATCCTTGTCGTCCTGCTTGAGGGCTGCTTATATGGATGCAAAGAGTGCCTAGACAAATTAATGGAAGCAAAACCCACCAAGGTCTAATCACTTTCTGACTCATCAAAAATCCCTTCGCCTCTCCAACACGAATATATCAGCTGGAAGACAGGAAGTAAAGGAGGTGAGATGCTGGGCCCTGGGCAAAGTCTCACTCTGTATTTGCTCTAGTCTGAGGCCCTTTCTACAGAGGCAGGTATTCAGCTATGTGGACTGTTGGTCTGTACTGATATGGCCTAGTTTATATTCTTACATTCATCCACTTGACTGCACAGCTTGATGAAGCTCTGCAAGGTTTTGATATCAGCTAAGAGGTGACAAGCAGCAACAGTGGTTTCTTTCTACTTGTTAACAAAAAGAAGAAAAACTAGTGGGAGAGAGAACCTGAAATTCCAATCCCCACAGGGCAGATTTAGTCTTGGCTTCTTATGCTAAGCTCTCCCCAGACTGCGTTTACTGCTTGTGTAATGAGCACAGCTTTATCATGGTAGTGATCGTGGGATAACAGCTCTAATGACAGTGATTCTATTGTAATACAATTTCTGCTACAAAAATATTGTTGTTATGAAATTTACTGTGACTGGATTGTAGCTGGAGAAACATTGAATAACCCTCTGCAAAGTGAAGCAGCAGGACAAGACAACAGAGCTGTCTGCTGCTGCTCACTTTTGTGACCACCCCATTGTGGGGGGACCAGAGACCCATGCCTCAGAGATACTGCTGTGGCATTCAGGAATAGGGTTCTTACCCTGCTGTTGCACTGTCTTCACCTGTGCTGAAAACTCTCATTCTCAGAAAGCATTAGGAAAATTTTCCCCCTGGCTTCAAAGAAGGTTTTCATCTAGGATAGAACGGCCTGCTCAGCAGCTGCTTCTACATTTTCTGCTCCTGTTTCCAGCTGATGGACCTGCCCTGGGAGAGGTCTCAAAGGCTTAGCATCAGAATTAGTTTAAGTAGATAAAGGAAGTAGGTCTCTTAACAGTGACAGTATCCAGGAGAATGGGTTACAGGGAAACTTGTAATTTGACATGTTGTTATGTAAGAAGTTTTATTCATGCTTCACCCAGATACACCACTGAAAACAGATGGATTAATGGAAGCATTTATCATTTATACAGAGAAAAATAAGGTGATCAAATCAGAATGAATTTTCCCTTCCTTAGAGACAGGAGAGCAATTACAGGACAATGTAGTCTGTGGAGAACTGAGAGGGGCTATTGTATCCACACAATAGAGAGCAGAAAGAAAACTGTGAAGAAAAAAACAGAGCCAGAGGGGGAGACAGCGACAGAGAAAGAAACAGAAGAAACTATATTATCTGTGACAAGGACACAATGTAAACTTGCAACATCAAAGTGACAACAGAGGCTTTGCAGAGAGGGAATTTAAGCTGCAGTACCTGCTGATAAGAGAGAACAGGCATGTGCTACGGGGCTGCAGGAGCCCGCACGGCACGTGGTCCATCCCTGCAAAGGCAGGTGCCGGGAAGGAATTACTGCTGGCAAAGTGTTTGATCAGCTCCTGTGAGAGACTGGCAAAGGATGCTGGTGTTCATGAGGAGTGGTAAGGGAGCTGCTGCAGGGAGGAAGAGTAATGGTAAGCCTCTGGACCCTGGCAATACCAGCTTTCTGTGCATTCCCAAATCTCCTTGGGATCTTGGAGTACTGCTTGTACAAGTACACTGTACTGTACTGTACAAGTACACTGCTTGTATCTTAGGGGTGACATTTTCCTTGCAGAGAAAGGCAGCATGAGGCCAAAGCTAAAACTGTATTGTGGAACCAAAAGGAATAAATTGCCACTGGCCACTCGTTTTATCTACACTGTCAGCTTCCTACCTTTCATACATTGCTTTTACACCCTAATTAAAATCCTTTCACACCTGGCAAAGTCTGATGTAATCAAAGGCAAAAGTGAGACATTCATGGCATTGGCTATCTGGCCACTGCTTAAGAGGACGGAATCTAGGGATATGTGTTGCCTTTTCAAATGCACAAGAATTTCTGACTTCTCACCTTTTCCCGTTCCAGGCACCCAGTTTTCTTCTAAATCCTGGAAATGTAGCCTAGATGATTAAACAAAAGAAGCTCATAGGAAATACAAGCATTTTCCAACGGGAGTAAAAGTTAAAACAATGTGCTTCAACAGTGCTTTTTGTTCTGCAAGCCATTTCTTGCCATCCATGCACCCCATGAAAGAACCCAGGAAAGTACAGTTAATGTAATGAGCTACAATTTCTAACTATGGAAAGCAACCAACCACAAAGCAAAACCCAGTGAAACTCTGCATTACTGCTGCTTTGGCCAATGCTTGAACCCTTGAGTTCTGTGCACAGCTTCAGGCTAATCGCTGGATGCAAATGCCCCAATCATTTCACTTTCAATGCTCCCTTGTATTTAGACCTGTTTCTACAGGTTTTAGTGACATTTAGAGAGAACAATGCAGGGTGTGCTATTTCACAGTGAATATACTGCTGGGCTGGGTTATCTGCTTGGCACTGCTCATGAGATTTAACAAAGCAACGAGTCTGGCATCACTTTTATTGCTTTTACTAACAATGCAAGTTATTTTCACCACCTCAAATACAGAGCTGTGTAATAAAAGCATGAGGGCAGTACAAATATTCTGTTGACTTAAAAGAAAGCAAGAAGTAGTCCCAGAAGGGAAGCAGGGAGAGGTTATTGATGCTGGTGACTTGGATTTTACTATAAAACAAATCTGGATTAGAGTTGACGTTAATCAGGCTTGTCAGCAGGGATCAGCAGATGTGTCTCCATGAGGATGTGCCTTGCCCTTCCAGAGGAGGAATGTGGTGTCTGTGCCAGCTCAGTCTGCCATGCAACAGGCAGCTTGCTTTAAAATTGTCCCAAGCAAAAATTCTGCTGGGATATTGAGGAAAAGCTGATGTGAACAGAGAGGAAAATGAGTGTGAAGCGATCTGCGATCCCTACACAATGGCTTCCAGGATGGCAACTTTGCCGACACTAATAATAATAAGGGGAAAATGCAGTATACAGATAAAGCAGTCATCCCCCCAAAGGTATTTAGGAAAGCAGTGACATTTAACAGACTCAGTGGTGCCAGCAGAGCCACTAAAAGTTGTTTATCATGCAAGCTCATCCAATGTTCTGGAGATTTGAGGTCAGCCATTTCATTTCCACGAGAATTTGATTTCAGAGTGGTGAGTTCCCCTTGCAATGAGATTTGGCTGTGTTGGTTGTGTGTTTTGTAATGGCTCTGAAAAAAAATAACTTGAAAAAGCTATCACTAAAAAATCATCTGCCCATTCTGAGCTCAGTGGGAAAGGCTGATTGGCTCTTCTATTATTGATGAGAGAAAAAGAGAGCAATGCAGCAGAGCCCTCAGGAAGGGTGTTATACACTTTATTTCTGCGGACTCCAGTGGAACTGGTATGAGTGCAGTACACAAATATTTAGCTGGCTCATTTTCAGTGTCCCAATCTGCAAATCCCCTTCATAGATAGCAATAAAAATCTCTATATGCCCCAGTACACTTGTCCATACCCTGTGTTGGATGAAGTTCCACCTCAGCTTTGACTTGTTTCTTGTAACACAGAAAAAGAACCTCACAGTCTTCAGGAACAGGGGAATATTTTTCACTATGAACCATGGCCAAATTAATAAATTAGTGTGCTTCTCTGCTGAATAGCTAGCTGAAATCTTTAGCATTGTATATTTCCTATCTATCTATACGTGCATAAAACAAGTGGTTTCCTAAGGAGTGGCAGTGCAAGAAGGGGATGGTTCATCAAAAATTCATCCTGGATATTCTCCTCCTCTAGTAGTGATGTAGAAGACAGTGCTGGCTTTCTTACTTTGTTTCTTAGTAGTCCATTATTTCTCTGCAAGGAATCTGGCAGGAGGCCACTCCCTCGGGTAGAGCAGTCTCTTTAACACTGCCCTTTGTCCGTAAGAGTATTGATTTCTGTAAAATGTGGGGAAGTAATATGTAGTCTTAGGATCTTAACTGTGCCCAGCATTGTGGTTTTGAAGTAACTTTCACACAAGATGAGTAACTAGGCTTGCAGTTGATTTTCCAGCCCTTCTTCCTAAATGGCATTAAATTGCTTTATGGGGATCTTTCACTCCAGACAAGTCACAGTTCTCTCCTAGCATAGGAGTTGCCTTGGGTGACACACAGAGCTTGGGCCTCAAAGATATCAGTGACCCCAACAGTGTCTCAGTAAGAAAAATAACCTCTTGTCAGCGACACTACTGAAGCATTCTGGTCCTGAAGGGCAGGTAGAGAAGAAAGCATGCCGATGGGCCTATGTTTCCGAGCAGTTGACTGGAGGATATGATAGAAAGGGGAAAAAGGATTTATCTTCCCACAAGCCCCAGTCTAAGCATAGGCACTAGCAAACCCACAGCAATTGTCTTGCCCGGCCGCCTGGCTATTGTGGGAAAAACAATTAATCATCCTCATCTGATTCTGTTCTGGGGAAAAAAAGAAAAATCTATTACAATCCCAAGGCAACTCTTTGTAATGAACATTTTAAATACGCTACCAAGCTGTTTGTGTTTTATAATGAGCTTTCTAGAAAATATGATATTGTGTTTCTAATAATCCCCTTATTGAAGTGTTATTGATTTTGAGAAACGAATGCTAACATGTATTCTTCTCAGGCCTCTAAATAAGGATGGAGACTTGTGTTAGCTCTTTCCTCTTAAGAGGTTTAGCTGAGCATGGGGTTGCTGTTCAGAAAGCTTTAATTTCTTATTCGGGATATTAGTGACCTCAGCATTTGTGTTGCCAACTCTGCACATGAACAGCACTTTTCTATTATTTCTAGCCAAACAGTCACAGAGATAATTGTTTAGGATGAAAGATTTCTTCTTTTTGGTAGTATCACAGAACAGACAAAGGGTGGTCCTTCTTGTTTCAGCTGCTGTGTGCACATCTATCCAGAGATGACCCCTCCCTGAAGTGTTTGTGCAAACTATGGTGACAAGGCACAGAAAGCAAGAAATAGTTTGCAGATGAGCCATCAGAGGCCTGCAAAGCTGAGCTGGTGGCAGAACAGCAAGCAGGGTAGCTTCATAAGTGCACAATTAATAACTCAAGAGGTAAGTCCTACCCATGCATTACTCCAGAGAGGATGGGGCTGCACTCATTCCAAACCCAAATTACACTCTGGCTGTTGTTCAGATGACTGGGCAAGTGCAGTCTCTTGGGTGTCTCAGCATGTGCCCAACATCACTGTGGGCATGGGGATGCAGCTCCATTGCTCCAACCGTGGACAGAAATTAGTCCAGTTCCTGCTCTGAAAGGGCTCAGCAAGTCTCCTTTTCACATAACCTCTGGCAAATCAGCAATACCACAGAGGTCCAACATATCCCCCTTGCTGATAGATTGAATCCACTTAGATCAGCCCCATTGCCAGGCCCAATATCCCAGCGGAGCATTAGCCAATGCTGCTTTTTGAAACCTACTATCTTCCAGCAGTGCTGTTGGTAATTAATGGCACAGCAGCATGGTGTTTTGGATAAACAAGGTATTTACAGCTCATATTACTCTGTGGTAAAACTCCAGGGTTGTTTTTCTGCATGCCTTGAAGCCAGTCAGTGGAACACACTGAGCCTTTCTCCAACTGACCTCTAATTACAATTGCGTTATGAATGGCTGTTATTATTCAGCCTCTGCCCATTATACTGCTCCTCAATTACAGAGGCTTCCTCTTAGCTTCTATGTCCCTTGCATTTGCTAACTGCTATTTACCAAGTATTTTCAGGTGTGAAAAACACACAGAGCCCCAGATGGGTAGACATTTTGTTCCCTAATTGAAGCCACATGCAATTCCATTATTTTTCAGACCAAAATTGCAGGAAGGTCTGGAGAACAATAACTGTAAGAAAGGAGCACCAGGAGTCAATTAAAAAGCTTGGAAGACCATTTCTGTTAATAGCATGCCAACATAGAAATCCCACTGCAGACAAGGTGGCAGGAGTTCACTCATGGGTTGTAATGATGGAATTTTAGAGAATTCCCCACTAAATCAGAAAAAAAAAAAAAGTTAAATACCTCAGCCTTACTCATCTATACACCTATATTATAAGTCAGGTGCCCTTGAAATCACTGCCAAATAAATGTTATTTGTTATTGTATTAACATATTACAATTATGCCTAGCAGTCCTGAGCTCTGGGAGAGACACGTCCCTACTTCACGGGCAAAATGCAGAGACAGTCCCAGCCCTGAAAACTTTAAAACCTGTGTAGACAAGATAGAGAGAAGAAAAAATATCCATATTTTACAAACATAGAATTGAGGCACAAAGAAACAAAACACGAGCTGGTGGAAAATTTTGATCACGTTTTTTCTTGGCTGAAGACTGTTGGATTTATTGAAGTGTTTTGGAAATGTATGTAAATTTCACCTATTTATTTCATAATGCAGCATAAAAATAAAAGTACTTTGTTACATCTTTTTAAAAAATTAATCACTACATTTTAAATTTTGAAATGATGTTTCATTTTAAACTTAATTTCAGTTGTAATAAAAAAAAAAAAGCCCTGAAAAATGAAACATTTGTTTCCAGATAGAACACATTTTATTTTCCCCAGTTTTCTGTCAGTTTTTCCTTTGCTGGTGATGAATGGAAGAATCAGGTATTAGAATCAGTCTATAAAAGATTTGTCTTCACTGGGGTGGGGGCTATGGCAGAACAGAGAATCAGGCTTTGATGCCCTCAGACTTTTCATCATTAATTGTGCTATGTCTTCTCTCACTTCATGAGCATGGGATGAAGTCCACCAGATGTAGAGGTTAAATGAAACGTTGCAGTCAAACCAAAAGTAGAAGGGTAGTTGAGACTTGGGCTTCCCGAATGTGCTGTTGTGTGCAGTGCTTGTGGTAAGCAAGCTATTTCAAAGCAATAAATGAAAGCTGCCTGACATCCAAGCGGCTTTGCTTTCATGATGCTGAACACAGAGACAGGAGATCCTCTAGCCATCTTCTGATATTATCTGAGCAAATGGACTGGCATCTCTTTCTTGCCCTGTTCTCTTGCTCTACTGCAGGGTTACTGACAATGTGTGGTGAATGGAGGCAACAGGTAAACTCTAGCAATTTAGAGAACACAGTGTGTTCCTTAACACGGCTTTTGGAGCTAAATGGTTCCACAATTAAATGCACAGTTCTGTCTAATAACTGAGTGAAAGCACATGGCAAGTCAGCGTGGAGTGCCAACACATTATTTGTTATAAAATTCATTTTTCTAACTATTAAAGTAATAACTATAATCAATCTACTCATTGCCAAAGCACAAGGATCCCTGTAAAACCAATTCTCAGCAAGTACGTGCAAAATGATGTGTGTCAATAGGATAAATATTGCTTTAAATGGCACAGAATGACAATGACTAATGACACATTATATACATATTAAAGGACTGTTTATATTTACATCTATCATGACAGTGAAGTGTGCAAGCCTCTGAACCTTCACCAAACCAGACAAATGAACTCTGGATACTGCTGAGAGTGCTGCATGGCTCACAGTCTCTGGCGCTACATCCATGGGCAGCTTGGCCACCACACAGACATAGAGGCAAAAGGGCCAGTTTTCTTTTTTTTTTTTTTTTCAAAATGGCAGGTTTCTAGCTATAGTTTAACAGCCATTGGGAGAAAAAAATGTTTGTATCTCCTCTTCTATCCCTAGAATGCAAGATCATTTCAAAGTGGGCTCCACAGTGGGCTCTGTGGCTAGAACTTAAGATCACATATATGTATTAAACATGCATATTCATACAGCCATCCCCAGCAAACTCAGTCTGCTTCTTCCAGCACAGAGCAATGGTGCAGAGAGCCCATGTGAGCAGACATATCTGCAAGGCCTACCATGCAGACTACCTGCCAATGCGTTGTGTAACATATCTCACTCAGCAGATGTGGGATGCATGAGCACAGTGTACCTTGAGGACCACAATGGAGGTTGTTACGCCCTCCTCTCCCTTGGTGAAGGAGCATAGCTGATGCAGTATAGGTAGCTTAGACAAGTTGTTAACAGTCTTCCCTGCCTTGAAAGGAAATAGAAGTCTTTACTCCTTGAAATTTGGCATGAACTGTGAAGCACAACCAATCCTGAGCAACATTCAGTGAGGTCCCGACACTCTCTAATAGCCTTGCTACCTTGCTGGAGACCGTGCTTCTTTTAATGTCAAAAGAGATGTGTTTTTCAGGAAGTTTGCATCCTTTCTCCAAGCAGACTGCTATTGTAGGCAAAAAAAATTTTCTGTTGCTGTCACACACATTAGCTTCAATGAGCTTGTAATTGGACACTGGGGTGGTAACTGGGCTTTGCAACAGGTATTTCCTGATTGTAGTTTGCCTGATTCTCTCCACGGCTTTCTAGTTGTGAGCATAGTACTCACAAACTTGCATGTGTTTTAATTGTTTTGTATTCCTTCCATTGCTATCTGCCCTGGAACTGAATACCCTTGTCAAAGGCATGTTATTGATGTGAATGACTCTAGGTGATGCTGGCCTAGGCTCTGGCTCCTGAGACTCCATCCTGAACCTCAGAACGGGGCTGGGTGGCTCTGAAATGATCTCTCTTTGGCTCAGTATGTGCTGGTTTTACTTTGATTTCTGGACTTTTCTAGCTGGGTGTGCTTTACTGGTGTGGACATGCCATTCATGTCAGGCTCACTCGTGCCTGCAGAAGTTAAAACCAAAAGATATAGGTGAACAGATGCATCTATCCAGTGCATACAGAAACTCAAAGTTTACTTATTGCTGGGAATCAGCTAGCACTTAATTTTCTTCAGCCAGCTGGAACTCCTGCTGGGGCTGTGATTTTCTGCTGAGATTCATTCCTTGTCTGAACTAATAGAAGCAGAAGAGAGACAATCAATAGTTTTGGAAACAGCCTATTTCTTCATGTGCTGCTTGAATATTAGTGAGATTTCTGACCCCTTCCCAATCTTGATTCAGAGTCTGTAGCATAGCATGCGTACGGTCTGTACTGTGATGGTGGATGCAAGCAATCACTTGCATTTGAAGGTATAGGCTACCCTGTGTTTCTCAAAGTCAAGTGTGTTTGCACTTGGCTCAGGCAAGGCTCACATGGTTAGTGGCACGATGCATCTCATTGGGAATGAGGTCTGGACCGTATTTCAAAATAAAAGCTGTAATTACAATTGGCATTTCTGAGTCTCCTGCTGGCAGCAGCCGGCCCCGTCACTGACAAAATGCAGTTATTTGTGACACTGGCTGTGTGGGGGATCCATGGAAGTGGTGCTTAACCAGGTGCACCTGTTTATACAACATTCAACCAGCTGTTAGCAAGAATTCCTGCTTTCATTCCCATGTCCATCCAGCATGATGACGGAGGGAAAGAAAGAACCCCACACTTGCCCATTTGCCCTTCTTTAAAGCCTGTGGTGTGGACCATGGCATCAGCAGACAGTGCTGGGGTGCTACTGCAGCCTGGGGATGGATTTGGTGCTGTGTAGCCTAGAGTAAGACCCAGATGTCACCTGAATTTTCCAGGGCTGACAAGTAGACCAAGATGCAACCTTAAATAAGGCCCAACCTCCCCATGCCTCTGTCACCCAGAAGCACCTGGATGCATGATGCAACATGCATTACCAGCTTTATTAGGACAGGGATGGATCTCGTTTTGAGGCTCCAGAAACATGAAACTGGATATTAAAGTGCTGCCAGTTCTTGTAGCCGTCTGTTCCCAAGGGCAGCCCTTTGCCCCCGCCTCTATCGCACAGCTAGTTGCAGCAGGCTTTCCCAAAGGCAAGTGCTCTCACCCCCTGCTCCAACCACAACAGTGACTGATCACTTATGCAAAGATGACCATCATGTGCTGTGATTTGTCAGATGAGGGCTAGGGGCAGACCGGAGCCATATTGGTGCAACAGTTCACAGAGCACTACCTATATTACTGTGGTTGATCATTATTTTCCCTCACCTGTGGAAGCTTGGAAAGCACATTTAAAACAGCTTCATATCTATAAAAGCAACACCCAGTAGAACAAAAAACATATTCATAATTAGCATTTGCATAGACCTTTCCAGCTGTGGAGATTATCATGTTTTGCAGAGGTGGGGCCATTTTATCAGTATATAGGCAGAGAGGCTGAGACAAATGGCCTCATACACTAATCCCTTGGTGGGAGGTAGGAAACAAAATTGACTTCCCTTAACTCCCATTCTCATGTGTTACCATTTCCTCTCAGTAATAATCATACTAATTCAAACTATGTTTCTTCTTGTATGGCTAAAGCAACTCGTCCCTCTTCTATGCTGTGAACCTTTTTGCCTTCAGTGAGAGAAGGTAAGAATCTGTGTTGAACTGTGAATGCAAAGTGCATTTTGGGGGGCTTTGCATTTTATTGTAGTTTTTGTTTTGAGAGTCACGTTCACACTGCATAGCAACCTACATGAAGGAGGGGAGCATCCATTTCCAAGATGGGCTTTGACACAGCAGTCTTGAGCCATTATCTCTGATTGTCTCTTAGTAACTAACCAACCCCTGGAAAAAACAATATCTCCTGAGAAGCCTGGCTAAGGAGTTGGTTGGAGCTTTTCGGTCTGAATGTAAGGAAAAAGGAGCATGAGACTACATAAGTAGAAATACCCTCTGATAATATGAGAGGTCACATCTGCAAGCTATGAACCTGGCTGAGGGTGAGGTATGTTTCAGAGGGGGACCCTGCCTAGCCTCAGCCAAAGAAAACCCCTCAACTGGATGAAGATCAACTGCAAGGACTATAAACCTCGGATGTCTTGCTTTTCAGGGACACTGTAGCAGTGGGAGTTGCTGTAGATTTGCAGTTACGTAAAACAGATGGGAGTTTTGTGCTCTGAGGAAGGAGGGTGGCCATGGGGCAGATGGATCGCTCTGATATCCTGAAAAGGTACAGATTCTGATGGGGTGGCATTTGGGGAACAGTTAATCAGATGGATTCCACAGCAGATTTTAAAAGAAACAATCTGATGAATAAATGATGTTCATCACTTGCTCAGCTCCAGTAAGAAGCAAATACATAAAATCTGTGAATGCTGAAGGACAAATGGAAGGCAGGAGGGAGACATTTCAATATGGTGTGATGCTGGGGGAGCTTTTATGTTTTGGAGATTTAAGAAACGCATCAGGATGGTTCCTTGGAGCACATAATAATGCTGCCTGGGTTCCTGCTCACAAATGGATCATTCCTTTGTGTCTCTGATGTTTATTTTAATTGCTTGCCTGCCACTTCTTGATGGTGCTCCCCAGGCAAGGCAGCCATTTGGGGCAGCTTCTCCTTTGTGCACAATTTAGGGGGCAGTCAGTTAGTCACTAGTGTGTGCGCAGCTAGACATTGTGCAATTGCCAATGATCTGCCAAACATCTTGCCTGGGTGCAAAGATGGAGGAGAAAGGGACAGCTGGGCTGAGGGTGAACATCTCCATGCTGCACACACAGCAGTCCTTTGCAAAGCTCTGCTTCCCTGGCATCCTTGCAGAGGAAAACACGTGCACACCTAGAGATACCGGTACCTCAATTCCTCTTCAGTTCCTCCTCATGTGCAGACCAATTTTCTGATAGAGACTAAACCTGACAATGCCCCATAGCATTGCACTCACTGTGAGTGTGCTCAGATTCCCACGTGGGGCATCCCCGCTGCAAGGACAGCAATCCTAAAGCTGTAGGGCTAGGGTGGTCCAAATGCCATTTGCAGTGGCAGAGGAAAAGTGGTAAACACAGACCCAGCAGGAGCCCCTCAAACTGATCTCCAGCTGTCCTCCAACATGGCTGTGCTGCAAGGCCAGTGACAGGAGGAGGCACACAGTAGCAGGCACAATCCCTGCTCAGGGAGGCAGCTCTGCCAGCAGTGCTGCTTGCAGGTGGAGGTGACAGGACGAGCTTGACTTGCCAGCTTGTTTACATCTAAAATTAGAAGTGAAATGAGAGAATATTATGCTTACAATTTCCGGACAATTAAATTTAAATATAGTCATTTGCTGTGGTGTTCTGCAAGGTGCAGTTCAGCAGAGCTCCGTTAAACAAGCAGGGGCGTTCTTGTCCTGCTCCAGGGGAAGGTATCATGTGTGACCAAGAAGCTGTCTGGCCCTGGGGATTAATGACCCTATGTAGTCTGAAAGCCAAATTGGAGGAGAGAAAGAAAAAACACTGAATTTTTTTTTCCTTTCTTTTATTAGATTCTGAATAATTAACAGGCAAATCCTGCTCTGTGGCTTAATGCTGTTTTGCAACCCAAGTGGGCCCTGAAGCAAATGAAATCCATGACTTGCCATTCTCAGTTCCCTAGCAACGAGCCAAAGCACGGAAATGTGCTTGGCCTTATCACAACAAGATGTTAAAGCAATTAATATTCATCACGAATGTCTTCCTGTATTGGAAGTGAAGCCCCCTGCTCAGAAAGAGCAGCCCTGGTGTAGGGACAGACTTGAAGAGAGACGAAATCCTGTTAGTCTGAAAACAAGGACGCACATGCCTGCATAAAGAGGCATGTCTGAATGTGAGAGCAGTCACACACTTGCCTGTGTGCACATGAGGAGGCTGCACCCTTGAAAATAAGGGCTTTCTCTAGCACAACGAGTGAGAGGTGCTGTTGTGCATGAGAAAACAGACACATTTGAGGGTTAAATCTTGTGGTTCCATGTGATTCTGCCAAACACAGAACCTGCTAAATTACTTTTGCAGTTTAAACCAAGCTCAGACAACAGATTTCTTAAGCTTGCTTAAGAAACTGCCACTGTCTTAAAATCCCACACATAGCTGGTGACCTGGTCCAGTAATTGAGCTGTTCCATACCGTGACAGCAAATGATCTTTTGGGAACTAACAACGAGGGGTAGATGGGAGAAATGGAGTGCTTTGGCTGCCAGGGACAGTGAAAAACATAGCAGCAGCTCATCATTTCTGTGGGCTGGGCTAGTGGGAGGATGGTGAGGCAGCAGAGAACCAACCTCTTGGCTAAGACAATAACATTCAGAGAAATAAAGTCAAGTCACCTGTGTGGTATAGATGTATCCTTTTCAGGGATGAACGGATCGCAACAGCAGCAAGCAGCAGGAGTTAGTAGAGAGAAGGCAAGTGAATGATCAAGTCTGGCATGTATGCCAGAGAAAGAAGGGCTCTGTGTGTTGCGTGGTGCAGCGTCTCCAAAATTTTACATAGAATCACGTGTCCAGGCAAATTTTTTTTGGACATACCTGTGTTACAGTGGGTGTAGTTAGGTGATTCTGTGAGACAATGTATTAATTCTTGGCTGCTGCACTGAAAGTTCATTCCTTATCCTGCTCTGAGATGTGCAGGCAGCTCTGTAGGGATATGGATAACCTGACTGAGAAATGCATTTTACTTTCCTACAAAAGCTTAGAGCAAACAAAGGTATATTTTTTCATCAGAATTCCAGGAGAAAATTGGGGCATGAGAATGTTAATAAAACAAGCGAACAAAACCCACAGGCCACCTGATCCACCTTCTCTCTCTTGTTGCTCTAATTCTGGGTTTACCTAGTGCAGCGCTGGCCTGTATGCCACCTTCGTGGCTGTAGTGAGTTGTATTTCTAATGGCACAATGAGGGCCCTCAGCAGCAGATCTGAATAAGCCCCAGCCTGTTTATAGCCCCATGCTTTGGCAGTGTTTCCACTTGGATAACCACTGAAGACCTGAAGAAAAGAGTGGAGAGAGTCAGAGAAAGGGAGACATGTCCCTCTCTCATGTATTTTATTTGGCAGTGCAAATTCCCAGATCCATTTTCAGCCAAGACTGTAGAAGCACCCTGAGGCTCACTAACAAGTCCTTAGCTTTTTCCATGTAGCTGGTGTGGGAATAGGCTCCAGCATCAACCTGAAGCCAAACAGGACCTTTGTAACATGGCAGCTTGCTGCAAATCCTTGCTCTGCCTCAGGTATCTGATCCTGCCCCTTCTTCCAGTGCCAGGTGCCATCAGCAACAGCACAGCAGTGACTTGCTTGCTTGATTACCACAAATGCAGAGAGTCTGGGTCTGTATGCTACAGGCAATTCTGGATTAAGAGAAAGTATGCTCAGCTACTACTAGTCAAAAATGTGCTCATAGCACTTTTGTTGCCTGCATCTTTTCGAGGATGAGAAGCAACTTCAAATTTTCTTCTGATATAATAAAGGTCTCTGCCTTGTCATGCCAGCAGACTAGGATGCAGGTTAACACACATTTAATTGACCCCTGGCTCGTTAATTGTTTACAGGGGAAAACAGCAACAGATTTAGAATATTTAATTAAATTCTGAAATTTGGTAGCAAGTTAATTAACATGTAACATTTCCTTCCCTAACAAACACTTCTTAAGATAGGGTAGGCAAGGCAACATTAATTGTAACAATTAATTAGGAATTAAACAGATAATGGGTACAGCTGCTAACAATTAACAGCTAATTATATCAAGCACTTTCAGGAAAGAACTGAAGACTGGTGGGAGGTGCAGATGGGAGAGGTATAGGTAATTGGCTTTAGCCTTCCTGAGACCTTTATAAGGAACCACTCCCAAAGGTGTTTGTTATGCTGCTTTATTCTGTTTGTAAGTAGGCTGTCTGTTTGGGCTTTGGTGTCTTTGCTGCATCAAGAGATCTGCACCAGGTAGGCCGAAGTGCTTGGTTTATGTTTGTGTTACCTATAAAGTAATGTCTTTGGTATTTGCGCTGTTTGAGCATGTTGGCTGGTGCGCAGCTATGCTCCAAAATGTGACAGTATGGGTATTAAACTTGAGGAAGTATTGTATATCTAAAGTGTTGTAGACTCTGGGTAGTCAGATTGCAAAGGTCGTCTTATGTTGTGTATGTGCTTGTGTGGTGTTTGGGTGGGTGAGTTTACGGTGCCTGGAATATGTCCCAGTGTTTCCAACTTATTGTAGCACAAGTCCTCCTGCTGCTAGGAGAGGGACTCTTATGCTCTTGTCTCAGTCTCCTGATGTATTGCCGTGGCCTCCTTCAGTCTAGACCAGATAGCTGCAGTAATGCTGTTGCTGTATTATAGGAATTTGCTACCCACTAGATTGGGGCTAGGAGGTATGTTATTGGTTTGCAAACAAATGTTTTCTGAGCTGTAAATTTCAAGTCATTCAGTAGGGAAATTGTCCTCTTCCAGTGCTTTTTTTGACTGGTTTCAGTGTAGCCATAATTAGCTGAGCAAGGTTGTAGCAGGGCAACCCAATGTCTCAGGGTCAGCCTAGGCTATTGTGAAGGAAAGGAGTTTGCATCTTGTGGTTCACAGTTATCTTTTTTCCGTGTGGGCTTAACCACATGTGAAGGGACATAATTTGTCTCAGGTAAACAGATAACTCTGTCACTTTCAGGGTTCCAAGTAAGGCTGTAAGTTTTGTGATGACTGAGTTAGCAAGGACTGTGAAGAGATCCTTTATAAAAGAACATGTTTATCAAAGGACTTCGATAAGGGAAATATGTAATTTTCTTGATCCATGTTTGGAAGGCTTTCAAGCCCTCAGGTTTTAGAGGAACATCAGCATTTTTTATTTCATTTAAATGGGAACAAATATTTCTAAGAGGAAAATGAAAAAAAATTCAATGAAAAAGCTGCAATTTCTCAATACTTTTTCTTCTTGGTTTGGAAAAATAATAACAATTTCATGTGTAAAATGCCTCAGGACTCTGCTTGCTTCTAAATCCTAAAGTCAATGGTGTATCCAATGCTGAAAAAGCAGAAAGACTTGATGCTTAAGGAGAGTAAAAGATTCTGTTGCTACTGAGACTGTAATGTACCCCCCCCATGGAGGGCCTGCCCATAGCCTGTGCCTTTAACTTCATTTATAAGGGGGGGAAATTAATCTACTCCTGTTCTTCTAGCCATGACAGAGCAGGACTTCTTCCACTACAGAGCACCACTGCTTTTAACTGTCAGGAGAGTGAATACTCCAGGCTAGATATACCAGGGATCCTCCAAGGCTGTGGCTAAATTTGCCACTCATGCTCTTGAAAAGCACAATGGCAAAGAAAGTAACAGCACAAGGCTTTTAATGGGTTATTAAGGCCTGGTATAAATTACAGAGTATCATTGAGACAAAACATTAAATAATAGATATAATACAGTGGCAGTTTTAGGAAGACAAATTGTTGCAGAAGCTATAAATAAAAGGAGTATGTGAAGTGCTGGCACTGTCCCAAAGAACGGCTCTGCTGCTCAGGCATAGAACAGCAATATTTATATCTGTTAGTTCATGGACTGGGAGCATGTCTGCTGGAAGAAGCCTGCTCACTGCCCAACATGCTGGTGGTATTGTGGGGAGGGAGGAAGGGGCAAACAACAGCTACCAGGTACTGGCACTTGGTTGTATACTGAAGATTGCCCCTGTCCCTCTGGGAGCAGGTGGGAGAGAGGGAGGACAAGGGGGACCAGGGAGGGGAGGAAAAGCTGCTTGCAGGCTGTCAAAACTTTTTGGTGTTCCATGATGTGAAAACCCAGGTAGGGTCAGGATGTAGGCCTCTGATAGCTTGTGCTGAAGATATTACAAGCCAGTTGCTTTTATATCCCTCTCAGCTCTTTTCTGTTTTGGGGGTCTCTTGTTAATTTTTGCCTGAAAGTACCATAAAAATGGGTCTGTTTCATATTGAGCGCTTTGAGTCCTTCCTGCTGGTCTGGACAGCTTTTCCCCAGGTCACCCTTGACAAGTATTTCTCTAACTGTTTCTTGGAAGTCTGGCAGTCTCCCCAGGCAGCTAGTCCAGCACAGGAAATGGTTACTGCATTGGTTTCAAGCTTACTCACCTTGGTTCACCTGTCCAGGGTAGGTGGCAGGAGCAAAAAGATGAGGCACCCTCTGCACTGAAGAACAAAGGGCGAATAAACAAGAACAAGGCTGGAGGTGTATTCTGAAATGCTTTGGAACTTGTTTTTCCACCTTAATGAGGAGCGAGAGTGTGAAACATGAAAGATGGGTTCCAGGTCCTCCAAAACCATGCATGGAAGAATTGAAAGGGAGTAAGGTGCTAAAATGTGACAGAGCTACTGCCTGAAGCTGAAACAAAAGTGACACTATGCTTTCTCTTCAGAATTTGGTTGGTTTCTTCTCATTTTTTCCTGTGGGGAAATGTTAAGTTTGTCACTGAAAGCATCTCTCACGAGCAAAATATAACATTTTGACTAGTCTGGGCTCCAGGCTGACCTTAGAGCATTGTCCTCTGGGTTGAACAGAATGCCTCACATTGTTGTTGCCCACTTGCTTTTCTCTTGCAAAATAACAGCCTGTCAGCAACCCACGGTTGTTTTTGTGTCATAAAGAAGCTTGGACTTTGCCAGCACAAGACAATGAAATGCAATAATTCAAGCTGTAAAATCCATCTGTTTGAGCACACTGAGTTTTTCCATGATGTGGAATTGCTAGTGCTTTCCATTTATATTTAAATTCATGCCTGTGGAGATACCTTCCTTTGCCAAAGCAGCAGAGCCTCTAGTTGCTGGAATGAGGAAATAGCTGTGTACGAGCACTTCTCAGAGCCAAGATCAGTGGTGCAGACTCTGCATCAAGCTTGTTCTGCACCTTGAGAAATGCAAATAACTTAGTTGCTGCTGTCACTTCCAAGGTTTGCAATGAACCTTGGAAATGTCTTGTAGGGTTGTGGGGAAACTGGGGGCCAAACTCTCACTGGTGTAGGTGGTCATCATTTGTTTGTGTTCACAGAAGTTGCCATGAGTTGACCTGGGAGTGATGCGCAGGTCCTGCTTTTTTTGCTATCCTTATTGTGTTACATGTCTGGGGGTTTACCACAAGACAGTAAAAGCATTTTGCCTAAGTGAAAATTGAAGAGATGTTAAAACTACAGGGATACTCCTCTTCCTCAGATGCAGTTTCTCATTTAAATCAGCTATTGTGTTAAATAGCTGTAGGTTTGTGCCATCCCAGCCAAATTTATCCACAGCCACTGTATAGTGTGCGTGGATGACTGGGTAACCTTTGCCTGAGGCCTTTGACAGATATCTGTTACCTGCATTGATATCAGAGGATTGAGCCAAGCTGGCTGCAGGACTTTGCCAGGGACAACCCAGTGACATGTTCAGTGAAGAATTATAGGATAACTGGGATGGACTTGCCAGGAAACGGGTGGCATGTGGGGTCCTGGACCATAGTTCATGTAAAATTCCATGCTTTAGCCTGTTCTTTGGTGACAATAACCCCATTCCCTTGGCCATACTGATGTTCCTGTGAGCAATGGTTTGCTGCTTTGGCTGTGTGTTTACCTATTTGAGGAGAACAGACTGAAAAATTATCCTTAATACTTCTTATTCTGAAGTCTTCTGCAGTAAGCATGGATACCATCTTAGGGAAACCTGTGGTGGTGCAGGCTGGTATTTGACTCAACATAGGTGGCTGGTTAAATTCAGCTCTTTCCTTTCTTGTCAAGGAAACCACAAATGGGTTTTTCTATTGTGCAGGAGAGACAGATCCATCAACAGGCAGACAAGTAGGAAAGGAAAATGTGTAGATGTTTTCACATGTGCAGAAGCAATCAGCAAGAAGATATTCCGAGAACTGTAATGTACTTAAAGGAGCAAACTTGGGAGGAATAGAAACCAAAAATCCCTGTATGGCCATCAGATAGGCCTGGCAGTGTTAAAAAAAAAAATCAAACCACATCATTTTTGAGCAGTGTGTTTTATGAGCTAGAGAGGCAGTAAGTGAAAGCAGAAAAACAGTGATGGTGGTTCACGCCGCTTTCACATTAATGAAACTGTGTTGGTTACTGTGAAATTACTCATGGCTTATGCATGGGTGCAGGTATGTAGAGGTAGGCACAACAGTGGGCTTGAAGTAAAACCTTCCTTTGGCTTGGTAGGCAATGGGGGATCAACTTGCAAGTGCAGGGTACATGGCTTAATTCCACTCTGGCATGGTGCAGCTGAACTCCTTGCTGCACTCCTCAGACTGAGGCTTCTGTGGCTTTCACCTCTTCAATGATGTTGCAATAGGATGTCAAATCTACACTGAGGCACCATCAGTGACCAGGAGATTTGAGTCTGCAGGGTGGCTAGTTGTGATTCCAGGAGATCTGAGTTCCGGAGCATTAAAAAATAAATACATTCAGCTGCTTTAACACAGTGAAACACAAGTAGCTCTCACTGAAGCTGGAAGGTGGCATCATGTGGAGAGTTCTCTCCTTAGCAATTACTTGGTTTTGATGATCTGTTAAGGATACAAAGCAAAATCCTGACCACATCACTTTTCCCTCCCTGGAATACTCCCTGCTTGTAATTATCTCTCTTTTGCAAGCACTTGAATTGCTGGAGAAGCACTTAGCACAGAAAAACGAGAAAAGCTTTCAGTCACTCTTTTGATGTTTTTGGCAGATATGGACTACCTGCCAGGTAGGAAGGGGACAAAAACAGCTTGAAACTGTCTTTATGAAGTTGGGGATAGACCTCAAAACAAAGATTAGCTTCCATGTTTCTCAAGGTACTAATCTATCAAGATCAGAATAATGATTAAAAACAAGCTTAACACTCAATGTCAGGTTAAAGGGAATATAGGATTTTGTCTTCAGTGTTCAAATGGAGGCACAGTTAAAGCAGTGATAAACAGAAGCAGGCCAGAAGAATTATGAGGCTCATCAGTCACAAGTTTGTCAGGGGTGTTTGGAGAAGGGGGATGAGGCTGCTTCATGTAATGTAATGGGAATGTTTCTGTGTCATGGTCTGTCCCATCTGACATTCACAAGCCATGTGCATGGAGCAATTTACGCAGGTGACTTGGTTTATCTGTCAGTGATATCAGTAACCAACTGCACTTAAGTGTCTGGCACCACGTTGCCTTGGTGCAGTGTGCTCTTATGCCAGGTTGGGATAGGACTCTTCAAGCAGTGGTTCCTCAGACTCTTGCCAAGGCAGGAAATTCTTGTCTCCTCAGGTCCTCTCAAACTGAAGTAACTACAAAAATTAAAATAAGACCAGAAAAAAGCATTTCTAAACTCTTCATTTTGCTAGGACAGCACAAGACAGATGTGTCTGGATGCATTCTGGTTCCTGTTACTGTTTTCCATTTTAAATGGTTTGCAGTGAGGATATTTAAAAGAAACCTATCCCCCTCCTGCTCCCATCACCACAGATTCACATTCCTAATGAACTTTCCTGCTGCCAGAGCTGTGTTGCAGAGAGTTCATGAGTGATTTCTCCTTGTACTGAGGCTCTCCATTAAGATGCAGTTTACATAATAATTTTAGAGGCATCGTAAGCCACAGTGAATATTATGTGTTAGCCCTCTTCAAAGCAAGGCAGACATCAACTTCTCAGTTACATATCATCTGAGGAGATGTATCTTCTGTGTGTGTGTATGAAGTTTCCCTTCTCATTCTCTGTTACCTCAGTTCTGTTGGTAAAGACAACATCTGTGCTTTGGACTGTTGTTCTGAGGCCTTTATATGTATATGGGTAGACAGGGGCTTTCTCTGCAGTAAAAATCTTGAACAGAGCCGTGAAATGGGTATGGTTTCTTGGCTCCAGCCATAGAAAACACTTCCATGGCTTGAACTGCACATGTTTAAGCAGTAAAATATATACCTTGGAGGTGAATGTGCAGTTAAAAAAAAAAAGGCAGTATGATCTCATTAAAATAAACTTGGGTTTTCTCTGCCTCTGAAGGTATCAGCGTATTTAAGGATGCTTTGTGGCCTTGTGCTTAATATTGCCCTCCATTTCTTCAGTATAATTTAGGGCAGAGATGAGATCACTGGGGATATGTTAGTGCAGAAGAAGAAAATATTTGTAGAACACGAGCTTAATGTAGTGAGCATGGGTAATACTGGCAGTGCAGATGCAATAGCATAGGGATAGGTGTGGGTGAGCAGTGAGACTGTGCAAGTTGGATCCCTGAACAGGTTATACTTGGATTGCTAACACAGCATGTGATACACTGTCTTTGTTGCTGTTATTCACATTGGACTGAAAGTAGCATGGGTATACCAAATTATGCCATAGTTGCAGTTTCACACTAACTGCAACTATAATTGTGACTGACTTCTCTGAAGTGAGAGACTTCTGCTAAGGAGGCAAGTTTCTTCTCTGCTGGGGGAAAAGCATCCAGCTCAAGTAATGGACTTTGGTAGCCAGAACTCTTTAAATGGAGTTTGACTTCCCTGCTCATGTCTCAAAATATTTAAGTCTGGGGTGTGTGAGGTTGTTTTTAGTAGGAGGTCTAGTTTCTTCTGTGAGATTATGCAATATAACTAATTTTTTGAGAAGGAACTGTCTCTTTTTCTCTATTGCTGTATGGCACCCAATGTAATGTAGGCTGTGTTGGTGCTGCTGCATCATTAAAGTCATACCATAAAGTAATACCATTAATAACACCCAGTTTACTCATCCCACTTAAATTTAGTCCTATTTAGTTTAATGAGTTTGACCTAATGGTGAATGTAATGTTTCCTTTTGTGGGTAACATATCTTATAGGAAAGAGGAGATTTGCTCTTTTAGCATTTACTCTTTGGGAGCCAGAGTGCAAAGTGATTCATGGCACCTGCTGAGTACAGAAATTATGCAACTGGCTTCTGAGACTAATCAGGTGCTTCACAAGAGCTGCTGGCAAAAGTTGATGTGGTTTTGGATACTTATTCATAAGTCAGCACTGAGAACTATTTTGAAACAGATGCAATCAGTAAAGGAGAATAAATTTAATTGCTGCTTAATTTAGTGTTCGAGGCTTAAAGTAGCATTGGCAGAAGAGCATGGAGAAGAACATTGCCCTGTGGATTGCGAAAGCAGCACCAAACTGGTCTGTGAATGGTGGTCATTCTTTAAGAACCACCTTTTAGAAGCATAGAAGCAAGCAATTCCACTGTGGTGTAAGTCAAGAAAGCAAGTCTCTACAGCTTCCCGTAGGAGGAGAAGTGGAGAGGGAGGTGTGGATCTCTTCTCCCTGGGATCCAGTGATAGGATGTGTGGGAATGGTTCAAGGCTGTGCTGGGGAGGTTTAGACTGGATGTTAGGAAGCATTTCTTTACTGAGAGGGTGGTCAAACACTGGAACAGGCTCCCTAGAGAGGTGGTTGATGCCCCATGCCCATTAGACTTTGAGGCCTTTGGATAATGCCTTTAACATGCTTTAACTTGGTCAGGCAGTTGGACTAGATGATAGTCATAGGTCCCTTCCAACTGAAATATTCTATTAATGCTTCTTCTAATTAGGGTTTATATACCAGTGTTGAGGTTAATCATCTGGCCAAGAAGCAGGTCTGAGAGAGCAATGGTTCTGATTTCCAGCGCTGATCTCTGGAGGACAAAAAAAATAATTCACCCTGGCAAAGTTGCAAATGTTCACACAATGATGTTATTTCAATAAAGACATCACAGGCTTAGTGAACTTGGGTGATAGTTGGGCTGCAAACATTGATGCAATTTTGAGAAAGCTTTCCATCTCTAAAAGGTTCCTTGCAAAAGCTTCTCTGTTAAGTTTCTGTCATGTGGCAACCTCTGCTACAGGGTTACTTGTGTGAAGTACACAGCCAAGTGTGTTGGTAAAACAGCGCAACTCATACTTGCTTTGGGTATATCGCATTACTAGGAAGAAAATTAACTCTATCCCAGCTGAAACCAGACCATCATGGCTCCAAGTGCTGAAGATCCTAGAATCAGACCAATGGGTGATCTACACAGAACTTTCTCAAGAGAAAAAAAAATCTTGTTAAAAACTCCATGTTCTTTTTCATATTGCCTCCTTCAGTCATCAGTGGCAAGTCAGCTTTCTTCAGGAGGTAAAACCTATGATCAAAGGGGCATTCTGAACTCTGAAGGAGGAATATCGCATTTAGGTGACAGATCAGAGGGTAGTGCCTCTGCATTCACTGTGCTACCTGGCACCCAGCTCTCTTTGCATCTTCTGTTCTATGTAATTTGGGGAAAAAAAACTTGGAATGTGAAGGCTGAGAAAGCAAAAGGAGTGGAACAAATCCTAAGATGAAGTTATAATCTTGCTGTGCTTACAGAGAACAGAGGCGTGTGAGATATAAGCCCCACAAACAAAAAAGTGATCATTGTTAAATCAGCTGCTTCCTGGTGTGCCATTTTTCCCTCAGTCTCTTTGCAGGCAGTTCTAGCAGGGATAATCTGGGTTCTCTGGGATACTGCTCAGCTGAAGGAATCAGTAACAACTTTTTTCCTATGAGATGCATATTTGGTACTGAAACACTTCCAGACATAAAGTTCATACACACAAATTCTGACTAAAAGTATATCCCTAAATAAAGCACAATGGTTATGGTCAATATTTTATTATTAACATGTTTAACTTTCCCTTTTCAAATTACTTTGTCTCAAAATTCTGTGTGACTTTATTTCTGGAAGGTAACTACAATGTTAATGATCAAAAGAAACATGGCTTACAAAAAGGATACAGTGATTTTTCATTACCTTCTGATTCTTTGGACAAGTTTAAAATTGATCTTTTATTTCCAGATCAGGATACATTCAATTTTTCTTTCATTTCAAAATTGCTAACAAACCCTGGAAGAATAATCCATGCTTTTGACCAACTAATTCTCACATGTAGCACAGAGACCCTTTGCAAATGCCTGCAGAGTCCCCAGAGGAAAACAGATGGGGGCAGACAAGCAGGAAGAACAGGGTATGAGAATGATTTGGGAAGAGCAATGCTGAGTGCAACACTTTGAATGTGTAGTGATTTCGTTCTCTTTAGAACTGACAGTCTAATAATTTCAGGCCTGATCTAATGCTCCCTTTATAGCAGCTGTAGAGGATTAACCTTAGTTTCAGGTAAGCAGTATCTTGAAAAAGATTATGCAGTGCTTGTGTTTCTAGGATGTAGGGATGTATATATACAGGGTTTTTAAGACTGAGGGCTCAATGAGGTGGGAGCTGAATGTGAAAGGTGACAACTAGGCACAGAACAATGTGTAGTTCTGCTTTTAACGGGTGGTGTCAACATGCTTTATAGTTTCTGCTTCAGAGTAGTGCTCATGCTTACAGGGAGCAATTTCTCCCTTTAAGAGGATTGCTTCCCCTCTGCCCCCACTCGGTGCTAAGTTTGGGCCCCTCTTGCTGCCTTTAACAGCATCCTTGTAGGGTTGCTCAAACTGGAGCCGCTTGCAGGCATGGATTCGGAGCTCGTGCTGATGCAGAAGGGTTTATTTTTAAAGCCATGGATGTTTGCAATTATCTTAAGTGTGAACACATGCTTTCTCCTTGTGAAAAGAAAGCACTAGCTCTTAATGAGATTTATTCTTCCAAGTCTGAAATAAATTAAACATGGCAGCATGAGCTTTTTTCTGCAGCAAGGCAGTGAAGCTGTAAATATTTCTAAAATTATCTAAGTCTCTTATACTCTTCTCCAGGCAGTAGCACTTCCAAGTGTCTCCCTTTTAAGGCTCCTTCTCCACCCAAATTCCTCTTCCATTCAGTCACTGGTGTATTTTTGGTCCTCTCTGTTGGCAAAACCCAGGGTGTTTCCCCCTTCACTCAGCACTTTGACAAAAACAGGTTAAGAGGGAAGCTTGAGGCCAGAGTCAAGAGAAGATTTGTGTGATGGCTTTAGGGACATGTTGGTTGATTCCATCCTGAAACTTCTCTCATGCACACAGGGTCTCTGGAAGCTGCAAGCATATTCTGAACAGGAGGCATTGTTGCTGTTTTTTGCATGCTTTCCCTTTGTTCTTAGCTGGCGGAGTTGCAGACAGGATTTAAGGTTGTGGAGGATCAAGTTCTCAGATGATGCTTTCCCCTAAGGCCACAGCTCCTGAAGGTGGCCTATCTTCAGGCTGCAGTGCAAGGCTTAGCCTCTTGTGCTCAGGAGAGAAGGTGGTGAAGAAGCTACGGCAGGAGGCTGAGCACCAGCCCTGACCTTGTATGTAGCACGTATCACCACCAGGGATGCTTATTCAAGCTTGGGCAAATCACTTAAATCAATCTGTGCCTCAGTTTCTGGTCAGTAAACTGTGGTTAAAAGCTTTCCTTTTGTCCCTATTTCAGACTGCTGTAGCTGTAAACTCCTCAGGGAAGAAATCGGTACCACAAACCAGTGACTTGCTGGGAAGGTGACAGGCAAGATGAATGTAAGCCAGCTAGGGAGCTTAAGTTTGGCTTGTATTTCTCCTCCAAGTCAGGAAGGCTCCCAGCTGTTTGCACATTTGGGGTCTGTGTATGTGGTTAGATATGGTGTTCCTTCTTGTACACGAGATGGCTGGAAAAAATTGCTGTAGCACGCTCTCCCTCCTGCTGAAAGGTCCAACATGCCAGTAATTGTCTCAAGTGTCAGCTCTTGTCAATAAAAGTTTAGGTTGCTAAAGAGTTAACCCTACCACATGGCTCGAGTGCCCACTGTGGCTCTGAGTAGCAGAGATGCTCCTTGTGAACAGTGAGAAACAACAGAAGTCCAAAGCAATATGCAAAGACCTCTCATTATGAGGAATAAAATTAACTAGGAACCACATTTGCAAGAATCTCACAGGTCTTCAGACTGAGTTTCTAAAAAGACAAATGACTAATTCTGGGATGTCATTTGCTTGCAATGAGCAACTTGATTAATGTTGGGCAAAGCTTTCACCTGGTGGAACAGACGAAGTGTGGTTTTAATAGGGCCTAACAAACAGAAGGAACCCTGGACCCACTGCTTTCTTAACGTTTCTGGCTTGTACTTGAGAAAAATGTTTTCTTTGAACTTATTAGCTAATTATGTGTCCTTAGGGTGTTCTTTAAAGCAAGGCTTTAATAGCTTGATTTTAGATGACTTAAAAGTAAACTGTCAAATTAGGTTTTTATACCATTCCTTATAAAAAGATTTGTGAGTTAGTGTCATAGACATGGTTCTTGCTACCCCCTGCACAATTCCTTAAAAATTTTGCCTCAGTTCACTAAGGTTTAACATGGGATAATAGTCCCTCCAGATTTACCTACTGAAGATTTTGGGGAGTCTTTAAAGACAGGTGAAACATGGCTATAATACATATTGAATTATTTGTTTCCTCTCTGTAAAATTAACTCTCTTTATGTGTAAATGATTGCTAAATTTAAATGAATTGCCTGGGGTTTTTAATGAATGGATTTTCCATTGGCTGTATGATGTGAGAAATACTTGCATCCTATTGCTGATTTTGAATTTTCATAGTATTCAACTACTGAATTTCAGGTCCAAGTAGAAAAACAAACCACCTATTTCTTCTGCGTTATTTTGATACAAAGTATCAGTGTTATGTGGGGTTATGATTCTTTCTACTTTCTAATCAGATTTATTTCAAAAGAATTTGAAGAAAAGCTTTGGGCCAATATCATCTTTGGTTATACTCTTTGCTGCAACATGGGAAAGTATGAGAAACCCACTGAGTTTGACAGGTTGCAATCAGGCCTTGCCAGCTGGGTTAATATAAGCAGTGTTGGTTGGATCCAGCCTGCGGACAGTCAGCGGCTCTGACACAGTTTTATGGCCAGCCAGAATCCACTTCTCCTGCAATATTAGATGTATGGCTCCATCAGAGGTAGCTGGGTATCTAATCAATCTGTGTAAACTGTCAATTTTTCATCTGTCTCTTTTGCTGTAAGAACTTTTTTAGTGTAATAATCTCAACTCAGACTTTTTTCCTTCTAGGCACCACTAAACTGCTTTAAGAGTCTTTTCAGTTTGGCTTGTTCCTACTTGCATATAACCCATTTCTCTTGGCTGACTTATTGTCTACCCAGCTTAGGGGCTGACCTCATCTCTCTGAACCGGCTTCTTCCTTCAGAATTTATCCTCCATGCTCAGGTGAAATTTCCTGGGGACACTACTCATGCAGAGATGTTCAGCTTGTTGGAGAGCAGTCCTTCTGCTGGCTGGGACTGACCTTCACTTAAGTCTGTTGAGATGCAGTAACTGGAACACTTGCTGGGAACTGTACAGTACTGACAAAGATCTTTATAATTTGTTGGGGCCTTTTTTGCAAACAGGTGCTAATAATTTGGCACTCAATTTCCATTTAAATGGAAGCATTAACCTCAGGAATCCCATGGAGGTTGGCTAGGGTGTGAAGTTAAATACAGTCCTTATTGCTGCACTGTTTTATGCTGCTGGAGGTAAATAAATCCTGTTACCTCTTAATGAATCATTTTCCTTTGTGATGCCTTTGTCCCTCTCCCACCTTCCCTCCTACCCCCCCAGCAGGAGGAAAGGGGCTTAGTGTGCACTCACTACCCTTATTTCCTTGTACTTTCTCTTTTCCGCCCTGGGCCCAAGCATTTCAACAAATGTCTCTCCAGATGTCTGAACCTTGCAAAGAGGCTGTCAGTGTCCAAGACAGTGTCTGTGACAGTTATGCACCATTCTCCAGTTAGATGCTACCAGGGCTCCTGGGAAACCAGTTATTGCTAGCAGCAGAGAGGTGCAGGCTCTGGCTGTGGCTGAGAAGCAGGATGAGCAAGTAGGTAAAACGGATATGGTTGCCAGATCAGGAAACCTGGGCTTAATTCCCAGCTTCAATTGGCAAAGTCATTGAGGGGACTTCCTCACTCAGACTATCAGTTTCCCCATCTGTATGGGAAGGATAACAGCATTCCCCTCCTTCATAAAGCCTAGAGGGTAAGCTAGTCTTTGCTTTTAGGTTGTAGTTTGTTCCCCAGTGTGGGCAACCTGGGAAGCTGCACATGAGTGTTTGCTGGATCCTCATGTGAGGTTAATCAGGCTGCCACTGACACCTGCCAGTCTCAGCGCACTATTGCTGCTGCTTGTGCTTTCTGGAGCTTCCAGACTCCCCCAGCTATGCTCCATTCACACAAGCCTTCATGTTCCTATCACAAAGCTGCTGAAATGATCAGTCAACAGTGCCATGTGCAGCCATGCTGCAATGGTGGCATCCCAGGGCAGGAGAGTCTGCCACACTAAAACCTGGTTAGAGGAGTGGCAAGTGTGAGTTCCCCCTCTCTGGTGTCCCGGGATATTCAGTGCTCAGGCCCAGTGAAACCAAGGCAAGCACAGATGGTATCAAAAGGAACTGCAGGAACTTCTAGTCCTTGTGCCTTTTTCCATTTCTATCCCAGATGATCTTTCTTTTTAGTCTGGGGGCATGATGATGGTCTAGCTGACCTTGGTAATATCTCCTAGCCCTGTCTCCTGGGGATCTGAGATCCTGCCAGCCCAGTACCCCCCTCCCATGAGGGGTTTGTCCCACAGAGGCATCTGATATGGCTCTCTGTGCCTGCAGCATCTGCAAGGGGCAAACTGTACTCCGTGTGTGCCGACATGTGGGCAAATCCCACATCTCTAAATAATATAAACTAGTGTCTCCACTTGGGCTTGTCTGTGGTCAAGGGAGCTTGCCATTCTCCTTTGAATCCCTTGGCAGATTTTTTCTAAAAAGGCCCTAACTGAAGCCAGCTGCTTGCCCTTTCCTTTGGTTTTCTCATTCCAATCAAATTTGTTTTGCTCTGGCACAAGTTCCCATCCCATAACTACTGGTTTCCCTGACACAGATGCCATGTAAGGAATTAACAGACCTCTGAGGAAACAAAACTGACTCCAAACTTGATGGTTGCTTCAAATTGTAAAGTTAGCTTGGGTGTGTCAGAGGTTTTGGTTAGAGGCATGAGTATTTGTTTTTTCCTTTGCTGTTTTCTTGCACTAGACATGTAACAGTCTATTTACACAGCTGACCACGCTCAAGAGTTCAGTAGTGCAGGCTCCATGCGAGTGCCTTGCGCTGGTATGAATAACCTGACACAGAGCCCCAATTCTTTCTTGTGCTTGGTATGAAGTCTGGATTCAAGAGGGGCTGCTGCCAACCAAGTTGGTTACAAATGGCTGTTCTATTGGGAGAAGGAGGCTGTCAGTCCTCTTAGGTGCTGGCCCTGTGGTTTAATCTACCTGAGCAAGGTAAGGTAGCAATAGAGAGGAGCGGGTAGAAGGAGTAGGCCCTGTTTCTATAGGGAAGAGGACTCAAGTGATCAATCCCTGCCTAGGCCCAAATAGGAGCTGTATCTCAAGGGGGGAAAACTGAGCCTTCAGGCTGCCAAGGTTGGAGTGTAAACCTTCTTTCCATCCCTGTAGCCCTGACAGAAGCTGCCTCTAGTCTGTTCCTTCAGGGGAATGAAGCCACTCCACCAGTTTCACTGCTTGCAAATTCTTGGTGCGGCCATGGTTTCTGCAGAGGTTTGAGACAGTGTGACAGGTACGCTCCCCCGTGGCAGGATCCGACAGATCGGAGCTTTCAAGATGGCGATCACCGGCTTTTCGCGCCTCATTTTCGCGCCTTTTGTGCCCCTCGGCAGGGGCAGCAGGAGGGGCGGGGCCTCTCGGGCGCCGGCCAATGGGGGTCCGCGGCCAATGGGGGTCCGCGGCCAATGGGGGTCCGCGGCCAATGGGGGTCCGCGGCCAATGGGGGTCCGCGGCCAATGGGGGTCCGCGGCCAATGGGGGTCCGCGGCCAATGGGGGTCCGCGGCCAATGGGGCGCCTTGGTTCGGAGAAGCTTCTGGATCATGGCCGGTGGTGGCCACGGCTCCGGCCCGACCCCGGGGGTACGTGGGCCGCCGCCGGAGGCCCCTCGGGGCGGTCTTCTCGGAGCAGCGGGTCCGTGCGCGGAACCTCTCCCCTCGCGTTGGGACGTCGCCTGAGGAAACTTCCCGGGACCGAGCGCCCTCCCCTCCTGCGGGTGAGTGATTTTCTTCTGGATGTCCTTGAGTGAGCGATTGCACCCTCTGGGTACCCACGGGAGGGAGAGAGTTTCCCCCCTTTGTGAGTGAGTGAGTGTGTGTGTGTGCGCACTTTGGATCATCCTTGTAATGTGTATTGCTGTGTACTGACACCTCGAACGTGTTACGTGTTAAATGCTATCGGAGTGTTGATTGATTTCGGCTTGCCCCTGTTTCTCTTGGCTTCTGTTGTGTGGTTTTGGTTGTTTTGTGCAATAAAGTTGTTTGACTTTGTCCTTAGTTTCCATTAGTCTTAGTGTACCTCTGTGACAGACAAGCCCTTCCAAAACCTTTGCTGTTAAAACCAAAAGGCAGATGGAGCCAGGGCCATGGGGCTGTGCCAGGCCTTTGTTGCGGTTTCCCTCTGGTTGCCTGCTTTATTCCTAGCTGTAGGCTGTCTGTAATGGATGGCATCTCAATGTGAACTTCAGGGTGTTGGCAGGCAGGAAAAACGTGCTCTTCCCTGATACAGCTAAGGAAGAAATGTGCTTCTGAGTTTGCAGCAGAGAAGGCAGTGCAGAAAAGTGCCTTTTGAGTTCCTGTGAGATCTGATGTCTGTCCCTGAAAGAAGGCTTTGAGAAATCACAGGATGTTCTTGCTGTGAGGAGCTGAGGTGTCTGTCACTTTGCTGCAGAAAGATTGGTGACTAGGTTAAAATGGAGCCAAGGGAGCCATTGCCATAATTGCTGCGTTTTTTAAGTCGGTAAGATGCAGTGATCTGCTTATGGAAAATGATGACGACTATTTTTAGTGCAGGAGTGTTCCAAGGCCCTGATGCACCAAGTGTTACATTGAACTAAAAGACAATCACAGTCGCCAAGAACTTATGGCCAATCCTCACAAATATTCTGTCAGGTCCCTCTGCTTGCTGCATCATGGCTCTTGCATGTTTCTGTTCCAGGCTAGAGAGCAAGGAACTGGCACTGACAGTGCCTTAACTATTGTCTGTTATCCCCTTGCTTCCTCTGTTTGCATTTTCAAGACATAAGCTGCAAGCTGATTAAGTGTTTCCTAGGCTTCTGCTTCCCCTGCAAGCAGGCTGGCTCATAAAGGAGGGCTGGTAACTGAACTCTGAGGAGCTTCATTTAGCAGTGGACAGACAACTTATTCAGTTTTGAGATGTAGCAGGGAAGGGTGCAGCTCTTTGCTGCTATCTGTTCAGTTTTGTACTTGGGGCCTCTCTGAGAACTGGGGTGGTCTTGTCTCCCATGGGTTGTGTGCGAACATGCTGAGGCTGGAACAGCTCTATGAGCTACTTGCATTATCAGTGATGGCTGAGCTAACCCAGGGCACCATTGTTTCTGTAGCATCTGAGCCTCCCATGGTTGGACTTGTGGCCTAACACTCTTCCATTTTCAAGTCCAGAAGGGACCACGAGCTCAGGCTAACTGTAAAGTGTGCCCCGAAGTTTCACATTGCTACCTTTATACTGAACTTGTGAAGGCTGCAGAGAGTGAAAGTGTGTGTATGAAACTGCAAGTGTTTTGAGTCATTGGTGGTAAAGGAAGCCCCAGGTTAGTGTCCATCTGGTCTCTGGGTGACTGTTCAAGTTGTATCATCTCAGTCTGAACTGGCTCATGTGCTTCTGTCTTCGAGTGAGGCTTTCTTGCTTCATTAGCACAAATGATCAGCTATTGGCACAGTGCCCCTTATGGACTTTAATGTCAATTTTTATTGGGATTATTGATTGTTAATTAGGCACTCATATTGTTACGAAAAGGAAAATCTTTCATTTGGCACTAGCCTTTGTTGACGCAGCTTTTCTTTGAAATCAGTGTGAATCAGCTTAGCAGATGGGTGGTTGTTTGATATTAACCCCTTGTCAGCCATTTTGCAGACTACCAACAATGGGTGGTCCAGGGGTGAGCCTGAAAAGCACATGGGCACCCCTTGCAGACTTCACATTCACATGGCACTGCTGCATGTGTTTTTCATAGCATAAGGAGGTAAATAAGAGTGGAACGGGGACTTCAGTCCTTTTTCCTGAAGGAAAATTTCTCCCCAAAACAAATTCTTGAGCCTTCAAGAGAGCATCTGTTTGCAGCATATGGGAAACAATGTCTAGGGGACTAGCCTGTGTTTAAAGAGCCAATTTGTGAAGTAGGGAAGGTACAGAAGCTTTCTCACCCCTGGGTGATGCTGGTAAAAGGCATTTTACTGAGATACTTCAGGGATAAAAACTGACTTCTGGATGAAAATGAAATTTTTGGTAGGATTTTTTTTCACATAACTTCTTAAAATTATTATTGGAAAACCTCAATCTTGGAGAATGTCATTAAAACTAAGTCTCAGCTTTTCACTTCCCTGTTTTGGAAAATGGAAACATTTCAGCCCCTTTTCTGCATGTGCTCAGCACATACTCCGGGCTGTATAAGCCTCCAGGTCTCCACCATGGCAGCAGTCATTCCCTGGGTGGAAGGGTTGGAAGGACTCATTTCATGTTGTTTCTCAGGAGTCAGAAATGGCTTCATCCTGTCTCCTGTCATCCATGGTCATTTCTGTTCAACCCTTCAAATCTCAGTAAATGAGCAGATAGCTTAATAGAAGCCTCCACCTGCATCAAGAAAGTGCTGTTATCTAAATAGAAAAGGACCTTTTGGGATACAGAGGACTCTGGAGGAAGTCAGAAGAGGGAATCTCTTCCAGGAGAGATGAGACAGCATCATGTGCTGACATTGAATTGATTTTTATAAGTGGGCCACTTTAACGTCTTCATTTTTTTAAACCAATATTCAGTGGTTCACAGATAAAGCCCTGGGAACTCAGTATGCAGCATCATCTGTGACATTGTAAAATCTATCAGGTAGAAGGGTTTTGGCAGGAAACATTTAAAAAAGCAGCTCCTGAATTGAAATTCTCAGACATAGGCTTTTTTCCTCCTCCTCCTCAGGGCAAAAGGAAGTTTTGATGCCAGAGCTGAGGACAAAGCAAGCAGGAATGTGTGAAGAATTAAACATCTTGACAGTGGTGCTCCTGTCTCTCCTAGCTGCAGAATTCAGTGCACTTCTGTCTTTTAAACCTTTGCAGCCCCTGTGGGTGGGGACAAATGAAATTCACTTCGATCCAAGGCCAATAGTGACAGGAACTGGTTTGTACTGTATGCTTGCCTCAGGACATTCCTTCTTGCTGGTTCTTGTCCTGCTTATTTCAGAGAAGAAAACTGAGATGACAAACACTCAGGAGGGACATGATGTTGGGACAGCTCCCACAGCTCTGTAGAGAGCTCGAGTCTCTATCTCTGCCTGCTACATGATCCTCAGTGCTAGTGTTCCTGCTAGTTGTACCTCTGAGTAGGGCTGCAGCCTGGGAGTCTTCCTGCATGGCCTTCACATGCTTGTCAGCGCTAGGCATACCCACATACAAGGCTCAGCTCTGTTGGTGAGTTTTAACTATTCTTCAAATGCTGTGATAGCAGGCAGATGGGAGTTTGAGTCTGCAAATGGTTGAGCTCATTCTGGTTTCAAGATAAATCTTAGTCTCGGGGACCTTCATGTGAAGTTCTTTCTTTGTGATTGCCTCGCCATTACAAATGCTTGTCTAGTGGCTAGTACAAAAACAATGTTGTATGAACAAATAAAATATTTTCCACTAGCAATCGCCTAGACAAACTACTTGCTATCAGCCCCAGGCCTACATGATGCAATTAAATGGGACCATGGCAGTCTATACCTTGTGTATAACTCACTGGCCTTCTGGGAACAGAAAAATCTGATTTTATTAGATTCATTATCTTTTTCTCAAGAATTAATAGCTTCTGAGACTCTTGGCCTAATGTGGCTAATTTTATATTGTAATTGAATGGCATCAGGAAAATTGCTGTCTTGATCAAAACAATCCACAACCCTTCTTCACCTGTTCGTGAAGATGCTCTGTGTGTGCATGAGAGAGTTGACTTTTTGCCCACTTTGGAGGGCTGCTGCCCAGCACAGAGCTCTCTATGGGGGTAGGACATTTAACCATTTCTTTTATTTTTAAAGCCTTGTGGGACAACATGCTTTGCAACTAAGGAAATTGGGCAGTTGAAATGTCTGTCTTATGCTTTGCATGGAGTATGTGGGAGGAACAGTTTTCATATGAATTTCCAAGCTATTGCCTGATGCTAAGATGTCTCTGGCTACTGTGATGTTTGCTGGCTACTGATAAGACATGAACAGATTCCACCATGTGTGGGAGCTTCTACTGGCTGAAACTGCATGAGCTGGAACTCTTTGAGCTTCCTTTTCACATACTGCAAAGTTGTACAGAAGGGCATGTGTTACATAACTGGATATTTCAGACAGGCAGATGCCTGTAGTAGATGTTATAAATAAACATCTTAAAGTTTACTCTGCTTTGAAAGAGAAATAGGAAGAGGGGATTTATTATTAATTTGAGGTATCTCAGTTCTGAGAGAGAGGGATTAAAGAGATATTTCTTTGGTAGCCTTTGCAGTTGTCTTCTAGACAGCACAACCTCAATGCCACTAGAGGCTGGAACAGGGTGGAGATGATAGCTGTCATGTGGGAAACCAAGTAGGAAAGAGGCTAAAAAGCCAAGGCTGCTATGCAGTTGTGCTGCTATGCAGCAAGAGGGGTGAAGGGATGTCCAGGGCTGTATTAGAATTCTCCATAGGCCCTTCAGTGTGTTCAGCTAGAGGCAAAAGAAAAGCCAGCGACAAGAGCACTGTCATCAGAAGGGAGGTCAGACAAAAATCTCTTAGGTGAGAATATGCAAACTGAGCGCTAGGAAATAGGTGTCATTGTATGTGGCAGGAATACTGTGTTTGGGCTTGATTTCTTCCAGGGGAAGGGTGCTCTGGCTCTGTGTGTTTGCAGTAGCAGCACGAAAACCTCCTTGCTTGTGGCTGGGATGAGTTCTCGGGCCAAACTTGCAGAAAGATAACTGATGCTCATCTGTGGTGGACTTGTCTCTTGCTGACCTCCACTTTGCATTCATCTCAGAGCCACTTTATTAAAAAATACAGCTCTTGGCTAGTGATAGGGATTTAAACTGAAAGATACTTTTCAGGGATGACTGTGTCCCAGCCTAGATATTGAGAGCTGTCTGCCAAGTGCACATCCTCATTGCAGGGAGGAGGGAGAGAAACCTTATCCATGGGGTGGTATCAGCACCTGTGAGGAGCAGACTTCCTTGATGAAAAGAGACATCAGGGATTTCAGTGTTAATGTTGACTGATTTTTCAGCATGCTCTATTGCTATGTCAGAGCAGCAGCACCTGAGAGCCTGACACTTGTGGACAAAGAACCTGTTGTGCTAAGGACAAAGAGGCAGCTCTGCCTCAACAAATGCAGCATTCATGCTAGGGGATGACAAGTGAGTCCAGGCCAGAGAGAGCAGTTCACAGCTGGCTTTTAGCTAAATGCCCACAGCAGCACATCTGTGTTGTGTGGCATGGGCTTTGCCAAACACTCTTCCCTGTGTTTCTTTAATGCCCCTGTGCAGAACAGTAAGTGTGAGGGAAGGTCTTGCCTGTGCCCAGTATCTGTGGTGGTCTCTGCCTGGTCCAGCTTCATCAGCCATGGTATTAACTGGAGACCCTGTGAGTTTGCTGGTTGGTGTATGGCTAGGTCTTGTGATGGTTGCCTGAGATGACCAAAGAGGGGAGAGGAAAGGAGGGAGTTCTCTGGAAGTCACTACAAACTGAAGCTGTGGAGGAGCCAGGAACACCTGCCTCTGCTGCCAGCCAGTACTGTTACATGCAGGAACAGGCATTAAACACCTGTTGGAAAATCTTTCCTTTTTTGTTGTTGTGCTGGGCGCTTGGAGTTGGCTAGATTGTTCCAAGCTGCAGGAAAGCCGGCTTTGCTCTCCACACCCAGCTTCTCCGACTCTCCTAGTTCTTGATGGCAAGATGCTTGGGAAGAGATTAAAATAAGTAAGAGTGAACTGGAGGTAGTGAGGGGAAAATACAATGGAGTAAGCCTTTGCTGGAGCCTCAGAGCTTCATGCACCAGGAACATGTGCATCATCCTAGGGCAAAGAATTTTGTCAAGTCTGAGACAAGCCAAGAATCTGTTCCTAAGGGTTTCACTACACAAAACATCACAAGCTGCAACCGGATATCTGAAATCAGTTTAGGGTGAAGCCAGGCTTTGTACATCCTTTGGGTAGAACCTTCTGAACTGTGTGTTAGTTCTAGCCCATTTGAAAAGAACTGCTTAGGAGTTGAGAGTCCCTCTGTGTAGATTACATGGGGTTGAGATAAGTTGCTGTTGATGATCACGCTCTATAAAGAAGTTCTTGGCTTTTGCAGCTCTGAGCCTTTGGGCCAAGTCTTAGCAGTGTTCTATAGTAAAGGAATAAGCTGAGCCTGAAAAGTCAAAGTGTGTACTGGAACAGTATCTCATTGTGGCTGACTTCTGAATTTTAAGGGCTTTTGCCTGAACATCTGGGTAGAAAAAGAACATATATTTACAGGAGTGCCAGGAATGGAAGACTTCACTGACACTGGAAAAGGGAAGGCACTAATGAAGGAGAAGAGCTGCTCCTGATGAGTCACAGGCCAGGGGAGCAAGGTTTTAAAGAGGAATAATGGAACAAAATGATTAAAAAGAAACAGCAAAAGTAACTACCAGCAAAGATTAATCAATTTTAATGTCTGAAAGGACTGTTATGTTGTCTAGGCTGTTCTGTCTCACATAGGCCATAGTGTTAGATCTGCTGAGCCCTGCTCTGATCTCAGTGCAGGTGTCTTCCAAGAAGGTGCCCAGGACCCCGACTCCAGGATCTCAGCAGCAACAGAACCTTCCACTTAATATTTTGGGAAGCCTGTTCCACTGGCTGACTGCCCTCATTGTAAAAATGGGTCCCTCGTTCTCTTCTAAGCTTGTGTAATTCTGCTGTCCAGCTACTGCTTCGTGTTCTGTCTGATCAAGGAGCAACCTGGTATTCTGGCCCAAATAACTGAGACATCTTCTGGTCCAATTTTCCCAAAATAGCTTTGAGGCCTATCATCATTGCTTTTTAAGATCTGTCTCCTGTGTGACCAACAAGCCAGCTGAGTAACATAAAATTCTCATGTAATATCCTAGAGAGCATCTGGTTGATCCAGTTGATTCAGACCTGGTATAAAATGATGACAGCACTCTCCATTTGAAGCTATAAATACTGCTGTGATTGATGCTCTCTAAAACATAACCAAAATTCTGGTTGGCCCTATGTAAAATCAAGATGGCATTTCTGTGAGTCCAATGCAGAGGAAGGCAGTGCCTCAGGTTTGGCAGTCTTTAGGAATCTTGGAAAGAATGAGAAGGAAATGGTTACTTCCTTTAAGGTTAAGCATCCTTTAGGTGTGGACTTAAAGGCTGCAACCTGCTTGCCATTGAGACCCTGGATAAACAGATAACTCCTTGATTCTGTAGAAATAAAGCTTTGTGATTCACTGGTGTTAGCAGCAGAGCTAATAAGACAGAGATCAGAGGGCCAATTTCACAAATTCCTACCTTGTGAACCAAAGAATTCAGATCTAAAACCGGGGAAAAGGTTGTTCAGCAAACAATTAAAATCAAAAGATAAGCCATATGATGCCACAGTAGGAGTCTGAAGATCTGTATGGAAGCTGTGGAGACCTTTGCTGCTGCAGGAGAGCTGTGCAGGGGATGGGCTGCCTGTGAACTGCTGCAATGAGCATGTCAAAGGCAAGGGGAAGGTCAAGCTGCTAAAAGGGTTAATTGCCTGTGACACTTAGCAAGTGCAATCTGGATTGCTGAAACATGCACTTGCAAAATTAGCCTTTGCTATGCTACTGTGTATGTCAAGAGATCCCTTTGCATTGTTGCTTTATAATGCTTCCCCAAATTAAATTGTGTCACTTCAGAGATACTGAGAAGGCAACAAAAGTAAGCCTTGATGGAGAACACAATGTTATTGCAATAACAGCTGTCTGTGCTAAAGCCCAACTACTCTACACTCAGCCCTGCAGTAATGGACAGCCATTGCGATTTCTACTCCATTCCTGGCTTGGAGCAGATGGAAATAGAAGGGATCTGCCCCAGAGGTGCGGGAGGGTGGGCCTTGGGCTCAGAGCTGGCAGCCGCTGGGTGGCAATGTTGCCTTGCACAAATATGGAAGGCGCTGCATTGATCTGGGAGGTAAAAAGGGACTGTTTCCAGGGACAGAGGTTTTGAAATGGCACTTATGCTGGCTTTCTCATATCACTTTGGCTGGTTCTTTCTGTCATTAATGAAAAGAGGCATTGCATGTAATTGAATGTTCTCCAGCAAGGAATGGCACACAAAGCTTTCAGCTTCTTATGAAACAGGAGACTGCAGCATTTTTCCAGCCGGCGTTTGACAAAGGTGTGATTGGCCGCGCCTCAAAGTTACAGAGGAAGGCTTGAGAGCAGGAGGCAAATGTATCCCAAACCTCCCTTGCATTCTTGGGTGTACTGAGATGGCCTCAGACCCTGTTTTGTGGTCCATTTTATGTTGTGCCGGGTAGTCAGAGGACAGAGTCGCAAAGACTATCAGGAAGGACTGGGCTTTGCTTTTTGCTCCCTTTCTGAGTCTGAGCTGATTAATGTGAAAGGGAAAAGTCTGAGAAACACCAGGCAGAAGGTAACCTGCAGAGAGAACGGGAAATGACAGTCCTTGGACTGCGCTTAGAAAGTTTGCGGGTCACCCTCCCTAAGATTCAATTTTGGGCCGCCTTACAGCATAGACACAGCTCAGGGGGGACTTTGGCCCTGGGAGTCAGAACAATGATGACAAGCCCAGAGAGTTCACAAGGAGAGAGAAGTGGATAGAAAAACTTTGTGTGAGATCAGCAAATGAAAAGTCAACCACTTGACCCTCTTTGAACTTATTTCAAATCCATCAGGCATGGAGAAAATTGAGACTATAACTCAGCTTGCTCCTGTTGGTCACATTACTATTTCCATTACACTGGGCTGTTTGTCTTAATTGAGCTGGAGCCTGTCCTATGACTAATTGCCAGGTCACACTGGCCCTAAATTAAAGAACAGGTTTTTTTTTTTTTAACTTTTTAACAACTTGAAAGTCCAGTTATTGGCACATTTCCTCCAAAAGTCTCTGTCTTTTTTCCAGGCAAGCTAACTAGTGTACCAAGTTCAAACCAACCCACATTTTTATTATTGGGATGGTTATTTATGTTCCAGTAGTGCCTATACATAAAGCGGCCCTGGAGGCTAGTCTGAGCCCTGAGAATTCATAACATAGACAGAAAAAAGGCAAGAAAACTGCTTCCTGCTCGAACAAGCTCCTTGCAAGTTTTTAAAAGAGGAAGAAGAGATAGGTAATAGCTAACATAGGTTTATCAAGAGTGGACCATGTCAGACCCATCTAGTCTCCTTCCTTGTGGGGTAGCAGGCCTTCTGCACTAGGGAGGGCAGTCAGGTATTTGTAGCTTTTTGAATTCAGTGTCTTATGTTTTCCGTTACATTTTCATGAGCTGGTGTTAGAAATATCGTCCAAACAAAACTATGCAGAGGTATGCAGAAATGGTTTGTGCCTGAGAGCAATCATCAACAGTTTCCTGTAAAAGTATCATATCAGTTCTGGAGGGCTGATGTTAGCCAATGTTTTCATCAGTAGCCTTGGTGATGGACTGGAAAGTGTGTAGAGAGAACAGGTGAATTGCAGAGCAGCAGCAAATACATCAGGGAGAGGGTCAGAATTCAAAATAGTTCTGATAAACTGGAGGATACTCTAGGAGAAAATATAGGCCAATTGAACAGGGGAAAGTGCTGAATTGCCAGAAGGGGAACAAGTGACAGAGCAGCAGGGGAGCAGTGGGGTTAAAGCAGATCACATGCCCGGTGAGTCAGCCAGGTGGGTGGTGCAGATGCTGGCCAGAAGTGGATTCTGCAGGAGACACAAGGTTATCATTCCATTCTAGTTAGCACTTCTGGGGGTCTCGGCTGCTGCACTGCATCCGGATCGGGACAGAGCTGACTAATGGGGGTGAGCTACAGGAATGCTCGGAGGGCTGGCAAGTATGACCTGTGAGGGAGGATTGAGTAAAATGTGGTGGTTTAGTATAGAGAAGAGAAGACAGGATGGGCATGATAGCAGCTTTCAAATATGTAAAAAAGTTACTATAAAGGAGAAATGATCTGTTTCTCTGTGCCCATGGTGGGCAGTGCAAAGCCTACTCTGTGGGGCACTAATACAGCCTCATTTCTCTGGCTTGTTTCATGAAAGTTGTATGAACGGAATTTATTTCAGACGTATCCCTCTCTGTCTAATTGAGGAAACTGGCAGTGTGGGGCCATGGAGCATGAGTATATTTTCGCGGAAACTTGGCTATAAATGTAACTTTAGTTCAGCCTGCGTCACCATGGATTCTGTTGGATGCTCATGCCTAGGACATTGCTGTGAGGCTTGGGATATACAGCTTGTTTCAGTCCCAGTGGCATTACTCATAGTGATATCATTAATCAGGTGTGCTTGCCATCTTAGAGCTCCAGGGAGAATTCATCACATGGGATGCTTTCAGGAGCCTTGTCATATTTGGGCACCTATGAAACAGTACTTCCTTCCCTAGCCTCAACTCTTCTTGCTTCAGCACCAACTGATGAGTCCTTGCTGTCGCATTCCATCTGAGATGAAGGAGCTGTGGGAGCAAGGCCCTGAGTTTACTATGGCAGGGGCTCCCATGTGCTGGTGGTATCATCTCCCAGAGGTTGTTCCTCATCAGGCAAGATCCTAGGGTGGGAAACCCACAGAGGTCGAGGAAGGACTCTTTCTTGTTGGAGATGAAGACACAAGCACAGTAGCTATACATTAACCACCTCTGCTGTGAAAATAAGGTGGCAGCAGGGAGCTAGGCAATGGCTGGACTACAGGATTTGGAGAGATTATGCCAGTTTGTAACTGGCTTCACCTGCTCCTGCACTGAGCAGCCTGTGGAGTGGTGACACAACCCGTTACTGTGCTACAGGGAAGTCTACACAAATGGCTGGTTCTTGCTGCTGCCCTCCAGCCTGCTTTGTCGCCAGTGTGAGTGCTTAGTTGGGGTTACACTTCTCAGAATAGCCCTAAGATTAACCCTAGTCAGACGCGGATGCTACTGGTTTGACTCAGATAGGCCTGTGAATGGAAGGGTTTATTTTTATTGTGGGTCTGAGCTGCAAGCAAATAGCATTATAGCCTCATGTACCACAAGCCCTTGCCAACCTTCCCTGTCACCACTGTGTTCATGTCCTTTCCAAGAGAAGGGAAGCTGCATTTCTTCTATGGTCTTTGTTTCTATTTTTCTTCTCTGCTAGTACATTTATCTAGCTATTCCTTCAATAGATTGAGAAGAATAATAACATCACAACCATTACGATATGCTAAATCCTTCAGATTGTGAGAGGGTTTGAGATCATTTTGTCAGGCACTGACAGGACAGGCTAGAAGGGGAATAGCAGTAGCTGTAAAAGAAAGAGCGAAACTCCATCTCCAGCAGCAGGCAGGGAAGAAAGGTGGAAATGCAGCGTAAGTATGTGTGTAATACGTGCAGCAACACTAAGTGCTCCTGTAAATCTGCTAGCTGGGCTCTCATAGTAAGGAGCTTTTAAAAGCAAAAAAACAAGGAATCAAGTAGATGGTGGATTTTTGTTCATAAATTAAGTCTGGCTTGCAGAATGTCTTTAAAAACAGACCAATGAATAAAGTCCAGTCAGGCAAAGGGCAGTGGATGGGGGAAGCTGCTTAACATGGAAAGGGACTGTTTAATCCAGTGATATGGATTGTTCAGTTCATTAAACAAATACAAGGCCCCTCAGTGCCCTTTGTGGCATCCTCATGCCCCTGTGGGGGTGTTCTGCACAGAATGGTTACTGGGATGCCTGTCAGAGAACAGGAGCAGGGCTGAGCAGTGGATGTTTGTTAGCATAGAGGGGACTTGAGCTGGGCTGGGGCAGAAAAGAAAAGGTGCTTCCTTCCCATTTTTTTTTCTATTACGCATATGTGCTCTGGGGTAGGCCAGCAATAAAGCAATATTCTAGTACCTCTTCATCTGCAACTGTAAAGGCCTTCAGTCATTTAGTTTGTTGCTAAGGAGTGTCCAGCCACTGCTTTATGGGAGGGACATGGTGGTGAGGTGGGCAGGGCCCAGGAGCTGGAATAACACGGGGCTGGGAGCAATAAGATCTGGAGTCTTCCCTTTCTGAGCTGCTGGTTTATGCCTAGCCCTAGGCTTAAAGGCACTGGCTTGGACCCTTGCACCCACTCCCGTGATTGGCTGTTATTAGCCCAGCAGCAGCCAAATTTTGTCGCCCTTGAAACTTTCAGTTAGAAACTCCAGCCGAAAAGCTGTTAAGGGTTCATTTTTTGACTTTTGTCCTTGGCACTGAAGTATGCTGGACTGCACCTTCAGCTGCTGCTGCAATCAGTTATGGTACAATATTGTCTGATGTGCCAATGCACCCTGACAAAACAGGACCCTGAGTGAGGGGTTTGGGTATTTTGTTAAGGGGTGCCTTAGAAGTGACTGGTGGGGCGAGGGAAGACAATCATAGCTCATCAAGATCTTGCAAAAGCATATTGATAAAGTTGCTTATTCTGTTTGAGCAGCCAATTTGCAGGAGCAATTGCCACAGCAGGGAATAAATTAGGCGAGCAGTTTCTAACATTACCCTTATGGTTCTCACCTTTCTTCCCTGACATCAATTGTCTGTACTACCAGCTACCTGTCCATACTCTAGCCAGTTTGGCTGATGTATAATGAAGCCATTACCATGTCTCCCAAACAGAAGTACTGTATGCAAACTTTGATGGAGGCCTTGTTGGCAAACTTTGTGCCTTGGCAGTGAAGTTAGCAAATGATGCTGTCAGATCTAGGGTCTCAACTTGATGAGGAAACTAATATTGCAGTGCTATCTCCACTAATAAAATTGCTCATGCTGAGCTGTGAAGCAATAGCTATGTTCTGATAAGTGGCTGTGTGTGTTTAGCTTGATGCATCATTATTGATATGTGTTACCATGATGAAAACTAAAACACTGTCTTTGCTGCCCCTTCAGAACATAGAGTGGTTGAGCAAAGAGTCTTGATGGAAATGGTTCTAGCATGAAGTTGCCTGTGACTGTTTTTTTGCGGTGAGTTCTGTGAGCTGTATGCAGAGGAGAAATAAGGTAATGGTTGTATCTATAATATCGCATTAACTTTGAGTTCGTTTGTGGTCTAACTGTATTGCTTCACTATACTGTTTGCATGCTAGTGTGAACTCTGGACTTTGAGTGGAGTGAAACTGGTGGCTGCCAGTTGAGGAAAGGCAGTCAGTGACTGGTTTTCATGCGAGTTCTGCTCCCAGGGTAGACAGCATAGCTCATGCCCCTGGACTATAAGACTTTTGACCTCCAGCACAGTTCAAAAGCAGCTTTTGGTAGCTGTCAGCTCTCTTCAGGGGACTTTGTCCGAAGTCTGTAAAGGTCTGTGGTATGGCATGGGTAGGTGTTACCAGTTCTTTCTTCCTAGCCCCCATCTCATGATTGCTGAGACAGGAGAAGAGCAGTTTCATTTCCGCATTGGCCATAGCTGTAAGACAAGCAGGAATCAGTTTTTTACTTCATGGAGTCCCTGTTGCATGAGATCTCTGATAGCACTTTGTGGTGTTATTACAACTCTGCTGAATTCTGTCTGACACAGTTCCCAGATGTCTCTGGGATGAGCTGATCCCTGCTGCTTTGAGACTTAGCAGACCTGTTTATTATCTGGGAAAGCCTGGTGTTATGTTTGGCCTCAGCCTTGCTATCTTTAGTTCTCCATTGGGAGAAAAAAGGGAAGAAATGTGCAACCGAAGATAGGAGGGGGGGGGGGGAAGCAAACTTCCTGGCAGATTAGATGCTGAAGATCTGCCTGAGCTATCCAGTTCTAGTTGGTGCTTCCTCCTGGGACTTGCTGTGCTACAGAGCAGCAGCAGCAGCCTCGTTCTCTGACCTGGCAAAGCTGGGATTCGGGTTGTTATTAGCCTGATTTCATAGAAGTCACTCTAACGATGGAAGAATAGGTCTAAAGATGGAAGAATATCCCCTCTGGAATACAGTTTGATGCAAGAGCTGCTGCTGTGCTTGGATAAATCACTCTGGCTGTAGCTAGAAGCTTATCGGCAGTGCAACAGAGACAGGCAAAGGAATTTCACATGGGGAAAGATTGCAATCTTCTGCCTCTGAAGTAGATAAGTAAAAGATGCTAAAGTGAGCTATAGGCTCCTGGACCCTTTGCGTCTTTCTCTTTTCCACACACCATCTGTGAATGGGATTTGGCTTATCTCATTTTCTGGATATGCCCCACAGCATTACCTATGAGATGTGGGCCATATGGCTTAGGCACTGGAGCAGCAGCCTGGGGGCTGGGATTGATATTTAGTGCTCAGCTTAGTGGCCTACAAGGTGAAATCCCCGCTTGATGTTGGAGGTCAGCCTTTGGGGACTTCAGCAAAATGCCAGATGCTGCTCAGTTCACCATGGTAGATGAAGGGCCTCGCCTTGCTTCAGTGTTCAGAGCTCAGAAGCTGCTCTCTGTTAGAGGCTGGCCTTGTCCTTGCAGCTCCCCATTTGACAGTCATGTCTGGCACCAGAGTACATATAAGGGCAAGAGCTAGCTATTCTTGGTAAGCCCATCGTCTAAGCGGGCAGCTAGTTCCTACCTATGCACTCCTGAAGGCTTTGCAGTCAGTCCCGTTGCATTTGTGTCCCTTACTAGAAAGCTTGTCATACCAAGAGAAGAACACAGGCTTCCCCAAGGCAGGATTGAGCCTGCAGGAGTTATCATTATCTGAGTGCATTCATTATGGTTAAAGGGCCTTGTCTCATAATTATTCTCTCTATAAATTACATACTTATTTAAAATTATTATTACAAGATGGCTGGCTAATGATTCTTCCACTTTGATTATTTATAGGGCATTTACTTTACATTAGCTGTGGCTGCTAGGATGGGTTCCAGGCTTAGCAGCTCTGGAGTCAAGGATTGACAAGCCCTTTTCTATTGCTTTCAATTAGGGAGGCATTACAGTACTTATGGCGAAACTCCCTGAGGGAGGAGGGGATGGGCTGCTTCCTGGAACAGGAGGAGAGACTGTACTGAATTCTTGCTTCACTGCTAAAGTACTCAGATGTCTATAGGCAACTAGTCTGCTTAAAGGACACTTACAGAAGGAAGATGAGGTAGGACTCCAGTTCCTTTAGTAAAGGCCTAAGTGTCAGTCCCTCTCAGAGGATGACACTGGGCATGCAAAATATGCAAAATACTCTGGAGAATGCTCTGTGAGGCTGAGGCAGGAGGGACCTCACTGCACAGGACCAGAAGCAATCAAGAGGGGTAGCCAGAGATGGAGACTGCGGTATCAGGGAGCAAAACAGTGCTCGTGTCCTTCCCTTGCAGAGATCAGGACTCACTACTCTCAGTACTAGCATCCTTCGGACATAATTACTCAAGGAAGGCCATGCCTGTCAGTCAGACCATACCCAGAGTTTGTGAAGGTCTTATGTTCTGCCAAAGGCCTCCTGTGGGATATCATGCAAGTTATTTAACTTCCTAGTGCCTTTGTTTCTGGTCTATAAAATGAGGATAAAACTCTGCCCTACTCTGCAGAAGTGTTGCAAGGAGAGTCTAATTAATATACATGAGGCAAGCTAATATTCCAAGGGACGGGAGGGCTATATATGCCTTGACTAATGAACATCTGTCATCTTCAACACTTGGAAAGTTAACAGTAATATAAAAGTGTGAGATACTAATGCATACCTAGATACTTAAGGAGATATCTACCTATTCAAACAAAACAAATTAGCACCTTCTGTGTGAAGTGTAGGGGCATTCATTCTGACAAACAGATTTTTTTTTTCCCCATAAAGGATGTTGCTTAATAGATAGATGCAGTCATTTTCACAATTAGGCAATTAACTATGCCATTAAAAGTGAGTTAAGCTTATTGAACCAAAATGAAGAGCACCAAAAAACTTGAAATTAGATATCACAGACAGGCAGCCCAAGGCAAGGTATGGGCTTTACGTTCCTAATGTCTGTCACTCTGGTAGTTGTGATGTGACAAAGAACTGACTCTCTCCAAACTTCTTGGAACAATATTGGCACTTACACCACTGCAGCTTTAGCTGCTGAGACATCTGCTGTTTTCTTGCACTTCGCTCTCAGTGGCAAACATTTGGTATAAGAATCTTTGATTCAAAGGACAAAAAAAAAATTCCAGGTACCGGATAATGCCTGTCTGAGCAACTTTCAATGTCAAGTGTACTTCCTTGAAGTTTTGCACTGTGGTTAGGCCAAAAAGTCATCTGGTCTTCATCAGGGTGACATGGGCAACCTAGGCTTGCTGTGCTTGAAGTGAAGCTGTAATAGAATCATGCAGTTTGTTATGTCTGAAATAATCCACCTTCTGATGGCTTTGCCATCCTAACAAGATGAAATAACGGTGACCAGATGCTTCTGACTTGGACCTTATTCTCTGCTGTCAGGATGTTGCATCAAGCAAAAGTTTTGCAGTGCTCCTTTCAATTTCTTTCACTGCCCACTCCTGTTTGGAGCGAGGTTGCTCACAGGTTGGCTGCACTGTGTAAAAGACAAATGGGATGTGTTTTGTTGATGTCAGTGTTAGTATCAACCTTGTCCTTCAGGACCGATGGCACAGAGCATGTTCTTCAGCCTGCTCTACCTCCTCCTAATACATCGTCTGTGTCTCTAGCAGGTCCTTCTGCTTTGGAATGTGACTCCAACCACACTTTCCAGACTTGCTCTTCCATCAAGGTGACACCTCCCTCTCCAGCCACTTGTCAAATCAGAGGAGGATTTCTGGGGAGCTCACTGAAAGTCAAAATGAGACTAGATTTGCCCAGACCCTCCTGTGGGGCTGATCTCTTCTAATTATAGCAGCTAGAATAACAAACCATGTTGGAATAGGCTTTCTACAGAACTGTGCTGATTTATGCTAGTTGTGGATTTTGCTCCATGAAGATATCCTGAGTATATATTGATTAATATAATCCCAGTCTACAAGTTCCTGAGCACCAACTCCTCCTTTTTTCATATGATTTATTAACATTTACCTTAAGGTCCTTTAAAAAGAACAAAACTCAGTAAAATAGCTCACTGCGATCTTGCAAAAGCTACTTCACCCTTTACTGTCCCCCAGCCTAGTGATTTTAGCTTCATAACAAAGATTCCCCCCCCCCCCCTTTTTTTTTGTTCTCACTGAAGCCATACAGGAGCTAAGTGAAATTCTTAGGAACAAGAGCGTGGTCTGTTGAAAGTGAATGTGAGTGAGCAAAATCCTCTGCAGGAAAAAAGGTCAAGAAATTACCAATAGAAAAGTCTGTCAAGGTGGCAGCTTCCTCAGGTTTGATTTCTATGTATACGTCTTATCTGATTAGCTTTATATCTTTGATCTATTATAGAAGTGTATTGTGTTGGAAACCATTCTCCAAACTGAGAAAATGCCTTATTAATTCTCAGGCCTTTTGAGAGAGCCAGGGAGTAGGAATGTTTTGTATCTGGGATGAACCACGGCCTCTGCTCTCTTCCTGATGCTTGAGGTTGTTCTCTGATTTGGACACATTTCAATGGGCGTTTTTTTAATACTCTTTTTGCTGTCCATAGGTCTTTTGTATATATTCTTTTTTCCTTTTTAAGCCTTAAAGATAGTTTGGAAGATAAGTCCATTTGTCTCCTGCTTTTTGAAATGTATCTATTGATTTTTTTTTGGTTCAATTTCCCTAGCCAGCCCAGTTTGCACTTGAAGTCAACTTGAAGTTGAGTAGGGCCAGAGAGGAGGAATGACGGATCACTGAAGAGAAAGATGAGCTAGAAAGCAGATGAGACTCCCAGAAGACTTAGTTTCAGCTCTTCCATCCTTTTGTATGAGCAAGTTATTCTGAGCAGGTGCAAGAGACTGGTGCTGGCTTCACACAGTGCAGAGGCACTTTTGATGCTATTTATACTTTTTATTGACTTCCCCCTCCCAGTTCTGCGTTTGATGTTAAATTCATCTGAAGTATATTCCTTCTTCATTTGCATGTATGGTTGGGGGGGTGCATTTTGGGGGCAGAAGCAAGGAAAAAGAAGAATAGGTCATAAAATGATGATCAGGAGATGCTGAATTCCTTTACTCTTCTGTATGTCTGGGAGGATTATATTCTTGTCCAGGTACAGTGGTTCCAAGAGGATTGAGATAATTGGATTTTTTTCATACTAGATCTGTCATGATGATCTGTAACTGCCAGTTACTGTGTAGAACTCTTAGCTATGTACAGCTCAGCTCATACGCTGGGATACCTGGTTGCTAGACAGGAGGCAATGCTTTGGTGAGCTTTTTTATTTGGGGACTTTTCTCTCTGGCAACTGCACTAGTGTAATACATTTATACTGGGGTAAAAGAGTTTTTCTGGTATGGACCATTTCACATGTGGAAATGTTATAGGCTACACTGGCAAAATGTTTGAAATCCATATATCTCCATTAGCAGTGTTTATCAGTGCACTTATGCTATCCAACGCTTTTTTGGTGAGAGCTTGTCTTAGCATGTTTGAGCCTCCATTTCAGCATTTTGATCCCTTTCAGGATTTCTAAGGAACTTTTTCTTTATTCCTGAGAGGGATGATTATCTGCACATCAGGTAAAAACATCCTTTTTTAGCAGAATTGTTGCTAATTTTAAGGTGAGAGGAGGTAAACTGTCACAACATACCAGCATTGTCTTGGATATGACATTTAAAAAAAGCTACTATAGGCTCTGTGTGTATGTTTTTCTAACAAACTGACAGGCATGTTAATTAGATGCAAATTGTGTCTAAATATTTAAACTAAAATCAAAACAAGCCACTTCCCCTGTTCCATACCAAGTATCCAGCTTAATCATGGCATAGCAAACATCCTCAGGAGGTTTGAGGTGGGGTGATGTGTCAGAAGGGATGTGAAGGGGTGCAGGGAACACTGCTTTCCATGTGACCTTTAAAGATTAAAAGCATTTGTTCATCACATCATTTGGATATACAAAGCAGGTTTGACAGCTCTATTGAATTTTTACAAACTGTTGTTCCATATTGAAATCTTATAATGGCTGTATTTTGTGATGCCTTGTTTGTGTGCACATTTATTCTTTTATTTGGAGCCTGTTGCTCAGAAGGGAGGTGGGAGGAAAGGAAGAAGAGACCAGAGAGGGCAACTGTAGAGTGAACTTGCCAGGCCCATGCTTGTTGGCAGTGCTTGGTGGTGTATATTTGGCAGAAATGTTAACTACCTGCCCATACAGGCAGAAACACATGCACAGACAAATCAGATGACGGACATCTTGGAAACCTGCTTCCTTCAGAGAGGCTTTTACATTATCCCCAGGGAAGAGAGGCTTTTTAAACAAAGGTTATAAACACATTATGTTGTAATAAGATGTTTGTTCTCTCCATACCTAAATAAAGAAATAGTGTGTAAGGAGCCACTTCAGTTCTGCATCACTGACAAAGGAAGGCACTTACCTCTTATGTAAATTATGTAAAAGCCTTGATTTTTATTTGAGGGGAAACATTTGTAGCACTTCAGTTTGCCAGCCATTGCAGCAGGCTAAGAGCTGTGCCTTGCTAGCAGCGTCTGCCTCCAGTCAGCTTTGACTCCATGGCAGGCGCAGTGAAAGCAAGTGAGGTTGACTGAGGAAACAGGCTGTGTCTTAAAATCAGGGACTAAAATGTGTGGTTTGCTTATCACAGCAAAATGAAGACTGAGTTGGGATGTGATTCTGTATTTACAAATGTATCAATGAGATAGATGTGGCTGATTCTGTCCCTTTTCCAACCCTTTCTTCTGCTGGCAAGAGTCTGATGTTGAGGAAAGGAAAACTTCCCTTTTGTTTCTATTCCTGATTTTCATGTCTTTTTTTTTTTTTCTATTGGGCCAGAAGCCCTGATTGCTAGGCATGGCTCCCCAGAGCCCAGATCTGTTGCTACAGCTGTTATCTCAACACAGATTTGCACCATCTATCCATTAGTTGTCTTTCCTCATAACTGTGTCCTCTCGGCTCCTTTCAGTAAAGTCCACCTGTCAGGACCACTTTCTAATCTGCTCTGCAGCTGGCTGGAGTTGTGGGTAAACACTTGGTATGATTTCAAACTTTCACTTGCAACACTGGCTTGTTTGTATACAAGCCTTGTTCATAACATCCTCTACCCTCACCTGGTGAAATAAAAACAAACAGCAGAACCTGTGATAGCCTCAAATGAAGGCTTTTCTTGGCTAAAGAGCAGGCCTGCCCTGCACTTTCTAAGCACCTGTGGAACAGCTATTGAGATGAGGTGTCAGATCAGGTGATGAAGATTCCCCTGGATGGGATTGCCATGTGGCCAGGGAGGACACAGGGCCAAGAGACTTCTCTCTAACAAGGTGCTGGCTACTTACAGTATTGCAGCAGCTTTTCTTCCCAGAGTGTCTGCACTCCAGGTGTTCAGCAGATCACATATTCAGCAGCTGCTGTGCACAGCAGATTTTAGGGGTTCCTGTAGAAGGGGGATGTTAAATGCTCTGCACCCTTACATCCACAGAAATGCAACAACAACACTTTAATTTATTCAGCCAGATGACTCAAATTTAATTAATCTTGAACTCCAGTTCCTGTGCAAACTCTATCAATTTATCTGCAATTAACTCATGACTCTTGTAGAATTAATGATCTTTTTCCTTGGGGGGGAAAAAAAAAGAAAAAAGGCAGCAGTTCATGGATTCCTGCTTTTTAATTCTGCAATCAGAATCAAACTGCCAACTCTTGGCTCTTTCTTCTTGCACCTACAAGCAACAACAAAATCTTTTTTCCTTTGTTAGGTTTTATTGTTTATGCTGGATTGAACAATAACAAAGATGTGTAAGAGTTAAGGCTGCAGGTGCATCTGGCAAGATTTTGGGTTTTTTTTGATCATGGGTCGGTTTACATGTCACCAGGCCTGCTGGTGACAGATAGGGTACACCTGTCTCAAAGAGGGCAAAGGATCCTTGCACAGGAGTTAGCAGGGCTCATTGAAAGACCTTTAAACTAGATTTGAAGGGGAAAAGGTATAAAACCAGGCTTGCTAGAGATAAGCCTCAGGGCAGCAAGCCAATGTTTGAGGGATGGTGTGCTAGCGAGGTCCTTTGGTCTGCTGTCTCAGTGGAGGTAGGGGATGGAGAGCCATGCAGTAGCAAAGATGTAAGGGCTATGGATGTGTTCACCAAGCCACTTTTCATCATTTATCAGCAGTCCTGGCTAACCGGGGAGGTCCCAGTTGACTGGAGGTTACCAAATGTGATGCCCGTCTACAAGAAGGGCTGGAAGAAGGATCTGGGGAGCTACAGGCCTGTCAGCCTGACCTCTGTGCTGGGGAATGTTATGGAGCAGATCATTCTGAGCGCCATCACGCAGCACATACCGGACAACCAGGGGATCAGGCCCAGTCAGCATGGGTTTATGAAAGGCAGGTCCTGCTTGACTAATGTGATCTCCTTCTATGACAAAGTGACCTGCTTAGTGGATGAGGGAAAGGCTGTGGGTGTTGTCTACCCGGACTTTAGTAAAGCCTTTGACGCTGTTTCCCACAGCATTCTCCTGGAGAAAACTAGCTGCTCATCGCTTGGACGGGTGTACTCTTTGCTGGGTAAAAAACTGGCTGGATGGCCAAGCCCAAAGAGTGGTGGTGAATGGAGTTAAATCCAGTTGGCAGCTGTTCAGAAGTGGTCTTTCCCAGGGCTTAGTACTGGGAACAGTTCTGTTTAATATCTTTATCAACAATCTGGACGAGGGGATCGAGTGTACCCTCAGTAAGTTTGCAGATGACACCAAGTTGGGTGGGAGTGTTGATCTGCTGGAGGGTAGGAAGGCTCTACAGAGTGATATGGACAGGCTGGATCGATGGGCCGAGGTCAACTGTGTGAGGGTCAACAAGGCTGAGTGCCAGGTCCTGCACTTGGGTCACAATAACCCAGTGCAACGCTACAGGCTTGGGGGGAAGAGTGACTGGAAAGCTGCCTGGCGGAAAAAGACCTGGGGGTGTTGGTCAACAGCCAGCTGAACATGAGCCAGCAGTATGGCCAAGAAGGCTAATGGCATCCTGGCTTGTATCAGGAATAGCGTGGCCAGCAGGACGAGAGAAGCAATCGTCCCCCTGTACTTGGCACTGGTGAGGCTGCACCTTGAATACTTGGTTCAGTTTTGGGCCCCTCATTCCAAGAAGGATGTTGAGGTGCTGGAGTGTGGGCAGGGCAGTGAAGCTGGTGAAGGGTCTGGAGCACAAGTCTTATGAGGAGCAGCTGAGGGAGCTGGGGTTGTTTAGTCTGGAGAAGAGGAGGCTGAGGGGAGACCTTATTGCTCTCTACAGCTACCTGAAGGGAGGTTGTAGCCAGGTGGGTGTTGGTGTCTTTTCCCAAGGAACAAGTGATAGGATGAGAAGAAATGGCCTCAAGTTGCACCAGGGGAGGTTTACACTGGATATTAGGAAAAATTGGAGGTTTAGCTTGGGTATTAGGAAAAATTTCTTCACTGAAAGGGCAGTCAGGCACTGGAACAGGCTGCCCAGGGAAGCAATTGAGTCCCCATCTGTGGACGTATTTAAAAGGCGTGTAGATGTGGTGCTTAGGGACATGGTTTAGTGATGGACTTGACAGTGCTAGGTTAACGGTTGGACTTGGTGACATTAAAGGTATTTTCCAGCCTAAAGGATTCTATGATTCTATGCATGATCAAGTTATTGCCACTTAATGAGTAGCTGTGTCAGATGAGATGCATTGATTTTATGGGTTGTAACCTTGGACAAACACAAGCAAATCTGACTGAATTTAGCTTATGGGAAGAAAGGTTTAAGTTAAGCTCAACTATCTCTCCTTTGCCATGGACTATGAGGGTGGTGAGGTACAGGTTGCCCAGAGAAGCTGTGGATGCCTCCTCCCTGGAAGTGTTCAAGGCCAAGTTGGATGGGGCTTTCAGCAACCTGGTCTAGTGGAAGGTGTTCCTGCCTATGGCACGGGGTTGGAACTAGGTGATCTCTAAGGTTGCTTCCAACCCAAACCATTCTATGATTTCTGACTGGTGGGGTGCACATACAGGTACTGAGGTTTACTTAAGGTATGCTATTTTGTTTAGCTTGATGCATGCCTGACTGTCATGTGGGCTTTCATATAATGCAGGGATTATTTCCTAGATAGGATTTAGGCTCTGTAATGTAATCAATGGAGAGAAGAAAGCACTTAACCTAATGTCTTAGGACAAGCTTGCATCTCTCTCACAGGATACGTGAGGCACCAATGTTCAGAATTTACACACCTGAGTTAAAGATTATGATAGGGGAAAAAATAAAATGCCTTCCAATTAAATTTTGGTATTGCCTATTGTGCTTTTGAAATTTCTCCAACTAACTCTAGCAATGGACTTTTATGTGTCTGCATATCACTGTTAACATGCTTGTTATCACAAGTGCCCATTGGTAAAAATATGGTAAAATTAAAAGGTCAGGTTTCTTTGCTTATCTTCAAAAATTATCTGCTGATTGAGGTCAGCCAGCTGGACACAATTCATGCAGCTGGAAAAAGAGAATGATTAATGAACTAGGTCACTCAGTTTTAATTAATTATTCCTCAAAAGAAAGAAGAAAAGATGCAACTCTCACCCCAGCCTAGCATGTCCAAAAATGACAGCTCTGTACAGTCTCTCCCACTGTCCTGGCTATGACATAAAAGGGACATTTGGAAGTTGCTCCCAGAAAGGGAGAAGGAGTTTATATACTGGATTTTCAAGGCATATGCTATATGCATGTTTTCCATGTAGCTCAACAGCTAGTAAGCAGTACTCCCATAAAAAGCTGTCCCAATTCATGCTAATGGGACTTTTCAGAAAGGTCCTATTTCAGTCTAAAAAGCTTTCTTTCAAAGCTATTCCCTTTGTAGTTAGTAACTTAAAATGATAGCAAATGTTCTTTGTGCGTGTTACATATTCAACATGTGGCTGCAAAGGAATAGCAAAGAAGCCAGTGAACATGATTTAGAACAAAAAGACTGTAGATCGTGCAGGAAGAGCTAACAGCAGTCTGAACCCCAGAATCTATCTTCCCTTTCTATTTCATCTTCTGATCTCATTACACTCTGGTCAGAAGCTGAAAAATCAGGGTTTCAATGCAGTTTTGAGATTCTCAAGTGAGGTCATCTTTAATGTTATTTATCCTTTAAAAGGTTTTTGTATTTAACTTTCCTACATTGAGTCAAAAAAAGCAAGAGGACATTTTATCACAGTGTACAGATCTTATGTGTGCCTCTTCTAATCCCCCTCTAATCTTTAATTGCATTTACAACTCTAATTAGTATTTAACTCCCATCGTAATCTCACTGTTGCTTCTATCTTTTCTCTGATGCAATGAAGATTCGCCACCAATTGTGAGGTTCATGAACAGAATTTGTCTCTGATCTTGACAGAAATCAATCTTGCATGTTCTCCTGCTAATGGGTGAAAGTGGAGATAATACTAGGTAGGAATGTGTGCAGGAAGGAGAAGCTTTTTCAAGGATAGTCGCAGCCAGGTTCCCAGCATGACTCTGAAGGACACATGCTGTTTGTGATTTTGTTTCTTGGAATAGGTTATTTTCTTGATTGATTCAATCTCCCAATATCTGTTTTGGTTATCACCTGAGAGAATTTTAATTAATGGTTTGTTTTTAATGAAAGGAGTGAGCAGCCAAGACTGTACTAAAAACATACTAGCCACCCTATCCTGATGGGGACAGATAACTTATGCTGAAGGCATGTATAAATGAAGACACTAGTAAGTATGAGGGCCATGCAAACTACTCAGCCTTGGTGACAGGAACGGTACACAGAGGATTCCGTACTCCTTGGCCATATGCATCTGAGCCCCGTCAGCTCTGCTGCTGCCTCCATGTTGTATTAGATGAGTATGTCTGGACCATAATGCAGGCAACTGGCAGTTCCAGGCATCTTTGGAGAAAGGCTTTCAGATGAAAGCCACTCTGAAACAGATTATTTTCAGAAGTTTGAGTCCTAAAAAAGACAGGCCTATGATGACCTCTTATGCACAGACTGATTCTTCTGAAGGCCTATTGTCTGGAAAGCAGTTTCTCTCTTTGAGGAGCAAAGCAGTTCAGTGGCCCATTTTAGCTTCATGTTTCTCAAATATTTAGCTCTGTCCCAGCTCATTTTTAGCTGATTGCCACTACTTATCCCTTTTGAATGAGTTGACTGCTGAATGCTATCCTCTTCTATGACTATTATTTGGTAGGAAACAGCTAAAACCAGTTATTGCCCCTTCAGATTGCAGAGCAGGTTCTTGGTGTTAGATCAGAAGCTAAGAAGGGAGAGGGGAGGTTAAGTAAATAACCTCCTAGGCAAAAAAAACCCCACCAACAACAAATAAACCCAAATACCAACCCCCCAAAAAACCCCAACCACAAAACAAACAAAAAACCACAAACCCTAATGCTCCTCATCGAGGGAGCACCTTATGCAGTTAGCTTCCCCTTGCATACATCCTTGTGATTGTCTGATTGCATTTACTCTCTTCCTTGTGATGCTGAGCTATACATCCTTTTCCACCATGGCCATGTTCCTGTCCCACATAACTTGGTAGTACCACTTCTGTGCCTGTAACTGCATGTCCAACTTCAGTAGAAGTAAAAACTTCAGTTTCCTCAAGCTCCTGTCTTTAGGAGGGTTTCGCTAGGGAACTTCCAGAACTTAAATCTTGAGTTTGTCTGTGAACTGAGAGACTGAGTTGGAAATGGTGTATGTTTTGATGTTATTAGCTGGTGAGAAAGATGTGTACGTTACTCATATGGGTTACGCACATGCATTGTCCTATAGAAGACTTCGGGAGCACCCATTCCTGCAAGAATGACCAGATGATCTCAGTCCCCAAACTCGCACACCATTGAGTTAACTTGGATGCAGGTACCACAGAGGAGGTCTCTGGTGCCTGAGCCCTGCAGGACACTTGTCCTCTGCTTGCAATTGCACAAGAGGCTGACAGTGGAAAGGAAGGAGGTAGACAGGAGGAGAGCATGAGACAAAGGTGATGCATGCGGGAATAACTGAGACAAGGCGAGGTGCTAGGCTTCACTTGATTCTCCTGGGCTGACTTTTTCCTCATTATATACCATAGTGCTACCTTATTATCCTTTCTCAGTAGTAAGGGAAATAACTTAGTTATAAAGATGATGACAGTGGGTAGAAAGAAGCTTTTACCACTTGGCTGTAACATTGAAGTGCTTCTCTGTGACAGGAGTCTTCACAAATCAAAAGGAAGGTCTTTTTATCCTTTATCCAGCTTTGTATCTTTGTCCAGATACTTCACTGTAGCCTCTTTCCACTGTGCCTAGCTCCAAGATTTTGAGCAGCTTTATTCCCTCTATCCCATCCAACTGCTCCCAAGCCTTTTAAGACCCTATCCACTTAGCAATGTACTCCTTTAAATCATAAGGACCTGAGTTAAGTTAGAGCTGTCCCAGCTTAGATAGACCATTTAAAAAAAAAAAACATATAAAAATGGTAGTACAACAGGGGAAAGCTTTTCATAAAGTCCCATTTGAAGCATGTCAAAGCACCTCATCCAAGATGTGATCATGTAGAGTCAATTTAAAAAGAATAAGAAGCATTACAGATGAGAAGAGAAGGCAGCAAAAAGCTAGGTGTCCTCCCAAAGGCCAGGAAAAAGAGGTAATGGTGGACCAGAAGAGTTCTGCCTCCATGTTGTCATCCCCTTTCAATAAAGACAACATATTCTCTGATGTGCATAAAGCTAAAAATAAATAAATGAGATTTTAGCAGTTGTGAAACTGTGGAGTACTTGATTGAACCCATTCAGGAAGTTGCTTCTGTGTAATGTTTTTTCCCATTGCTATCTAACCAGGTCTCACCTGTCTGCTGTGGCTCAAGTCACATCTCCAGTTTCATACTAGAAGCAAGCTGATCTTGGTAGCTATCAGTATCCCACAATAATCAAAGCACAGCTTTGTAAGCAAACGTACTGACTGGAAAACAGAGGAAGCTTTTCTCTGTGATTACCATCTGTCCTCCTTGCCTCTGACTCTGCTACTGCCTCAGCTTTGCTCTTCTGAATTCTGGCACTATTCAGTGGCCAGGGATTGTTTGTTTATTTTGCCTTCGCATTTAGTATTGATTAAATATTTATCAATGTTAAAAGAGACTTTGCACTGGGAGGAAAAAAAAAATCCTGTTTTGCCTGTGACTCTTACAAAGTCCATTGAGGGGATAATGTATATAAATAGCGAGGGGTCCTGACAGGCTTTGCCTGCAAGAGCCGATAGCAGTCTTCTGTGGACATGGGCTTTAGGGTATGTCAGTTAAGCCATTTGTGTAGCTGATGGGTTTGTGCTAATGTGCCTGGAAGTAAGGATGGAACACATATGGTGCAGGCTACACAAATCAGACCCTGAGCTGCAGTATTTACTGAAGAAAATATGGCTTTTCAACATTATTATTTATGCAATTAACCAGACAAGAAACCCAAACAAAGTTTTTGTTCCTAGCAAAGTGACTGTGGCTCCAGCTTAGAAGTTTTCAAGTGCTGAATTTGATTAAAACATTTGATTTTGATTGGCCTGATGCCATCTTTGGGTCTCCACAGGGATATATATCTCTGTAGTTACCAGTTCAACTGTTGTGCATACTTTGGTATTAAGTACTTTGGGCCTTAGCAGGAACAAGTTGCCCTTTGGAATCTCATGGGTTAAAAAAGAAATTCAAAAGACTCTTGAGGAAAGCGGGTGCTGCTTGTCAGAGGAGAAGCTAAGTCCTTTCCTTTTCAAGCATATTTCTCTTGAAAGAGGGAAGAGACAGTTTGTAGGCTGCTCCCCAGAACCGGTGCAAGGCTCAACCCACTGGGGTTTACTGCTCTCAACGCAACAGCTATAGCAGAAGGATATCTCTTTCTACACAAAGTATATGCCCAGCACAGGGGAAAAACAGCCTTTGCAGGGGTTGGTTCTCTGCACAGTTAAGAGATTCTTGGCAGCCAATCTGCCCTGCTGCAGTGGTTGAAAGAGAGTGTTCTGGGCTGACAAATTCAGTCTGGCTGCAACTTTTGTCTGCCTGTGTTTGCTGCTGGTAGATGTTTTCTTTGCTCTATTTTTTTTTTCCCCTCTTTCTTGCCTTTGCAGTTTGGTTTTACTTGAAATAGAAACATCTGTGGCTGGTCTCTTCCTCCGGACAACCAGGCCTGTTTATTTTCTCTTTCTGGGCTAGCTTGAGAAATCGCTGTTCAAGCTAGGGCACAGAGTCCATATAGCTCCTTGGGTGAAGTCCTGACTCCACAGACACCAGATTTCTCAGTGACTTCAATGGTACAAATGTTTTCTTAAGTGGGTTTGGTACCTCTCCTAATTCTTGCACTTAATTAGTAGAGAAATCAAGTAAGAGATGTAGGGAAAGAGAGATAGTCTGTAAAGGAGTCACATGGACCATCAGTGTTAGGTTGCTGCTCTGTATTGCTGTCTGGAGGAGCTTCTAATTCAAAGTTGTTTCTAGCTGTTGAGCTTAAACTATTAAAAGAATTATCCTATGAGAGCATGTAAAATCCTCCCTACCCTGTCTGCATCTTAATTTTGCAGAAATGTAGCTTTTGGCCTGCCATGTATTTATTTTGGGCTTAAGAAAGGAAAGAAGTGAAAGAAATGGAAATGGGCTGAGTACTTTTTCTTCTTGGGGTTCATTGTTCTGCTGCCTTGATAGGAAAAGTTTGCCCCTAGGAGGAGATTGTGCTGTTCTTTCCTTGACAGCTATCTTCCCTCCCTTCCACATCTCTACCCTCCCCCCTGCATCATATCAAAATTGCCGGGGGAGCTCAAGCCAAGCAAATATTGTTTCCAGAGGATTAGATTAGTTATGTCATTCTTGCTTGTCATGGGCTGATCTTTTCCGAAAGGTCAGCCCAGGAGTTGTTTGTGCAAGCCATAGATAATGGAGAGCATCATGCTGTGAGTTTGCACAGGGTCCTGTGTGATGGCTGGGTCCGACAGCCTCATGTCACTGAGTCCCAGAAAACAACAAAGGAAACGAGCCCCTAATATCACTATGCCTTGGATGCTTCCCAGATGGGTGGTGAATGTCTGTTCTGATGAAGGGTAACACAGGACAAGAATTTCATAAGATGTCTTTAAGAGCTGTTTTCTACCTTGAAAAAAGTGGGAATGCCATAAATTTTGTGCACCTACTTGTGCTAATTGGAATTAATTGAAATATTCCCATCCAATAAATTTACATATATTTCTGTAAACATTTTCATGATGGTGAAACTAGTTTCTTTTGCTCTTCAGTGAACAAAGGATGTCCTGGTCCTGTCTGGGATGCTGGTGTCAATAAACATTCATAAATCAGGAAGACAAAATTAGTTAAGCCAAAGCTTAAACTTCAAGGGAAGATTTGTTGTATGTATTCAGGAATATTAAGATTCTTATCACTTTGACATAGTGCACAAAGGACAGTCTTAAAAATGTGAAAAAAGCTGGTCTCTAATTTGGGTCACTTTTAGTTGAGTTGTCCAAGGGAAATGGGGGAAAAGCAGAGGCACCTGGATATACATTTGCATGGATCCATGTTCTGAGCAGGCTTGTGCCACGTTTATCAGATGACTCTGAAATCTTTGGGGTTATAACACATTACGTGAAAGGGAGAGAAACACACTCTTAAACAATTCAGCCATGTAACAGTTCTCATTCTTATAGTATTATTCATTGGAGTCTCAAGACTTCTAAAATGAACTGTTAGAGAAATGATACTTCATTCTGGAATAAAAATCCTTTCACTTCAAAATTGGTAGTATCCTTCCAAAGTGGAGCAACACCCCTTCTTGCTGGTATAGTGTTCAGCTGTGTCCGAGCAGTCACCTGTCTCGGTTTCCTGAGGTACACAAGCTCCCTGCATCAGATTTGCAAACACTGAGCCTCTGGGTCTCCAGTGGGCTCAGCAGGAGCTCTTGAACAGAGACTGAATGAGCATTCAGACTCTTTAAAGCATTACTAGCTTTCTTATTTAAATACTGAAAGTGACAAAATCTGCATGGTGTGACAAGGGCAGTGCAATTCTTCCTACTTGCTAATTAGGAGCCCTGGGTAATTAGGGTGTAAATAAGGGGTCTTGTGCTGACAGTCACTGATCTTACTTAAAGCACCATGTTTTGCATGCAAAAGCTGTTAATGCAGGGAGGAGGCATTCCTAATGTACCCAACTGCACTTTAATTGAGGATCACTTTGCCCTGGCTTGAAGTCAAAGAATTCTATTTCAATATTCAAGGCTGCAATGGCCTTGCAGACCAGCTAATGGGAAATTAGAAATAAAAATGCAAGTGTAACATTGGAAGAAACACTGTGTGTAAGGCTAGGCGGTGTTTGTAGTGCTACCTTTCAGAAGAGATACATTTAAGAGAAAGCTGGAGTATATGATTCACTGTCTCTCAGCCCACCCAGGCAGCTGTGTTACTTGACCCAACCATTACTTTATTGATGCTCAAATGAAAGCCATGTGTAAACACAGAAGGCTATTCAGATGGGGGGGGGGGGAACCAGCACACCCAGGCAAATAAGATCAAATAGGTTCACTGCATGTGAAGAAGCTCTACAGCTGATTAAGATTATCACAAATTCACTGACTTGGCCTAATGTAGTATGGAGAGGCTGAAGCAGGACCTGTGGATCTACAGTATTCTTTATGCAGCCTGGTTAGAAGTAAGTTAGTTAAAAAGCTATAACTTAGATTCTTTTCTCTAGCACTTTCCATCTTCTGCTTTTTATAATTAAATGTTTCAGCTTTAGTTTTTCCTATCTGCCACCATATTACAGCATCATCTCTTATCCATTAAAGTATGCTTTGATACCTGTTCTTAGCTGTAAGAACCTCCAGTCATCTGTTTTCTCCTCTAACAGTTCTCTTCTAGTGAGCCATTTAGATGGAAGTTTGAAGTCTCTCAAAGTAAAGTGTGAGTTATCTATGAGAAGACTAGGAGAATGTTGGAAACACATCAGATTTGGAGAACAGAACCCAGGCCTTGGACTTCATAGCACAAGGTGAAGCAGATGCTCAGCCCCTTAGTTACATGTGTGTCTTCAGAATGGGGATTTTGAGAAATAGAAAAATCACATTTTGTAGTGATCAAAGCTATGAATAGAGATTTCTGAATAATCCTGAATCTTCCTCCTGGTTTTTTTATCAATTGATTTACTCAGAGCTGCTGCCCTAAAGGCTAATGAAGCAGTAAAGATGTTTATGGATGATATTTTCCTAGCTCTGATGGGACTTTTTAAATGCCTAATTAACTTTGTATCAAGGCATACCAATCCTCCTGAAATCTGAGCTATTGAGAATCCAGTTCTTATTATTTATACTCAGGACCTATGAAAACTGAGTGTTTGCGTTCCAAATTTCTGATTTCCTGGTTACCTTGTCAGAGCTTAGGGAGACTGCCAACATCCCTGGTTCTAGGACTAGGCCTTTCATATGCAAAGATTTGGAGTTCTCCATATATGATGTCATCTTATGATGAAGAGTTGAGGGAATATGCGAACAGTGAAATCGGTTGTGTAGGTGAGACTGAGAACAAAGTAGTGGCTGCTTGGTAGAGTATCTATCTCCTTTTAGGTAGTGCAGGGGAAAGATGGAGCCAGACAACTTTGGGAAGCTGGAAATACTTTCAATCCCATGAAAAGAGCAATATTTGTGGAAAAGTTGGATAGTCTTATGCTATATATAAACCGTGCCCTACTATCTCTGGAAGAACAATGCAAGCATCTCTGCACAGTTTGTTTTTAAACAAAAGCCACACAAAAATGTGAATGATGCTTTATGGCTTTGGCTTTTCTGGTGGAACGTGTCTGTTTTCAAAGCAAGATGGTTTCAAAGGATTCTCAGGAGATAGAGCCCTTTGAAAGTTGATACTGTAATTAAGTCCATATTTATAAAAAAGTAAACATTTGGGATGAGAACTCGGAGCTTCCTCCTTTCCTGCTGCTGATGTATGAGACTGGTGCAGCAACAAGTATTTTCCTTTTTAGTTCTGAACTTGGCAATTGAGAGACTTCTCTTCTAGCAGCATATGCTGAGAGTTAGTATAGATCACTAATGTTCACAAAAAAAGTGTCTGCCAAAGAGGTTGCTCATGTGGTTCTAGGCATCACCCCTGGCAAATTCCACAACCCTCTGAGGATGCTTAGGAGATGACTCCAAGAGTTCAAGCTCAGGGCACTTCTCTTAAATGTTATTTAGAAGCTGGATTACAGTAGCTGCTACAATCTGTCATGTAAAATGCTACTGAAACAGAATAAGAAATAGACTTTTCCCGAAACCATTTGCACCTTATGCTGTAGTGGGAGGGAAGGGGTAAGATGATTGAAGCCTTAAGGAAAGGGAGGTGGCAGGAGGGAGCTGGGGTTCTGATTTCATCAATCTGAATCCCGTGTTCTAGCAACAGCTGTGCTGCCCTCCCTTTCTGGCTCTGCTTGAGTTTCATCACAACAGGAAGGTTATCTGGACCTCAGTTTCTGAAAAGCAGGTAGTCTCCACTTGCTTAGACCCCCTGCATATGCCCAGCTGGAGTTCTGTTTGAACACATCCAGGCCATGCTTTCCACTTCTCTTGAGGTACTTAAAATGTATTGCCTCTTGTGATTATCAGAAAGTGGTGACTGAGCTAATAAGCTCTTTCTACAAGCACCATTTGCTTGCTTTCACTTTCAAGTGGTTATGTATTTTCCAGGTCGCAGTTTGGCACTCTGTCATATTAGAAAGTGAAAGGTAAGCATTTAGAAAAGTAGCTTGATTCTCCTCAGCAGAGAAAGAGAAGGAGAAAACCCCCAAATCTCCCTAGAAAATAGTTTACCTGTAAGTGGCCCTCCACTTCAATTTAGAGGATTAATGAATCTGTGTTTCAGGCACTTGTGCCTGAACTCATCAACCTGCCTAATTTCAGACACTTAAATGAGGAATCTAAGCTGGGAGTATAGTGGTTTCAGGGTTCTTTAATGGGCTCATATTTATCTTTTGGTATGGGTAGGAATGTCCTGAGCCAAAGTGTTGGCCCTATGCTTCCCCTTACATTGGAAGACTTGGCTCTTGTGCTGGGAAGTGGAAGGTTTTCAACACCAAATTTGCACCTGCTAGCACAGGTGCCTCAGAGAGGCTGCTGGATGTGACCAGCTGAGCTGTGCCCTGCTAAATCTTTGAGAGAGAGCAGCTCTCAGAGCACAGATGGTAGATGCTTTTAAGGATTAATATAATTTAGAATCTGTTTTCTCTGTCTTTTAGGACAGCCTTACAATTTTTCCATATTTGCCCAGCTATATGAGAAGAAAGTGTCTATTTGTCTGCCACATGTTATGTCTTAAATGCTTAAGAAGGACAGAAAATAGTTTTGGTTATTATTAGGATCATTCCCATGCTACCACAGCTGTACTGAAACTCTGAGACCAGCCTTCCACTGTGCTAGATGTTGCGTGTATATATGTATGTGTATACAGCATATATTGTATATACTTATATATATATATTTCATGATATATATAATGACAGACAGATTGGATGAAAACAGATGGGATAGAAGATCAGAGTGCCAAGTAACTGGTTGAAAGGGATCTCTGGTGATCTCTCATCTGCCACGTGGAGTTTAAATGCAGCTTTATCTATATGTTTCTTTCCTTGCTGAGCAATAAAAAAAGAGGTCCTTTCAGTGGTGTCCAGTGACAGGACAAGAGGCAGTGGGTACAAACTGAAACATGGGGTTATGTCTGAACATCAGGAAACACTTTTTTTACTGTGAGTGAGCACTGGAACAGGTTGCTCAGAGAGGTTGTGGAGTCTTCATTCTCAGAAATATTCAAAAGCTGTCTGGACATGAGCCTGGCCAACTGTCTCTAGGTGGCCCTGCTTGAGCAGGGGGTTTGGATAAGACGTCTCCAGAAGTGCCTCCAGCCTCAACCATTCTGTGATTCTGAGCTCAGAAAACTAGCTGGGGGAATGAAAGCTTTCTGTTCTCTTGAGAAAGAAAAGATCCAGCATTTTGAATGGAACTACCTGTCCATTCTGCAAGACACTACAATAGAGAGGCCATTCCCAAGATGCATTTCTTCCCACGTTATGCAGTCTGTGACTGAACCTACTGTAACTTAGCAGACATGAGAGAGAGGGAAAAGTGTGCACTGAAGGGAGCACTAGTCTTTTCTTGTGACAAAAACTATTAGTTTGAGGATCAACTTTCATGATTTGTACTGCAAGGCAAGATAAGAGAGGCTGACCAAGGCACATCCCAGGTGGTAAAATCATAACACGGGCTTCCCAGTGCATGCACTTACAAGTACAGCTACAAGCTATGTATGCCGGTCCACCAGTCAGACTGACATTTAATGTAGTGACACACAAGTCTGCTGCTTTACCCTGTTATGCTTTCCAGCTGTGGGAGTGCAGAGTTGAAGGGGAAATTCTGTTCCACAGCCTCACTAGCAGAAGATGGCTAGTGACACAAGTGTAATGGATAAGGGGGTGTCACTACTTCAAAACCTATTGAGAAACAAGAAGTCAGTTGACACGTACTTGGCAGGTGAAGTGTGTTTTGTCTCTAGTTTCAGGAGACCAAGATGACCAGTGGAACACTTCTTGCTGTGATGGTACTTGCAGCAGCGTAGCCCTTTCTTGTGCACTCTTCATAGTGCTGGGAAGATAATGAAAAGAGCTGAGCAGGGATCCCACTTGGATGAGTTAGTTTGAACTGACACCTGTCACCCGATGCTGATGGCATGACATGATCTAGCCTGCTTTCATGCTGCCTGACAAACGTAGAGGTACCAGCTGGGTTGGCAATGAAAAAAAACCAGATTCAGCCAGTGACATTTTCCTGGAAGTTAGAGCAATTAGAATGGAAAACTCATTAGTACTGTTCTCCCTCCATCTTGGTTGCCTTTGTGAAGAGGCCAGAAGTGTGAAGCTGCTACAGCTTGATATGGAGAAAACAAACTAATTTAAAGGGAAGAAGATGAAAGGGAAAGCAGATCTGTGTGGTGTTAACTTTTTTGCATCCCCTTGGAAGCTTTTATCTTTGGAGCAATCACCTTTCCTCTTTACAATTGCATAATCAGGATTCAGTTGAGCTTAACAAGCTCATGCTGTGATAGTTAGTGAATTCATAATACTATGTATTCCAGGGTGCTGTCTTCAAGACTAATTGATAATAATAGTTTGATACACATGAATGATTCTAGCCACCAGTGCCCATCAAACACTGGCAGCTTTTCCACTGCAACCTCTTATTGTTGCCATCAACATAAAGAGCTTGTATCTATTGCCTATGAGAAGGGGACTGCTGCTTCATATTTTCATCTCTGCTAAGGACCTTGAGCCCTTCAAAAGGAAGGAAATATGAGAATATAAACTTTTTTATTTATTTTGTGATTAACACAATCAGCAAGGGTGGTAAATGATTTAAACAAAGCTGCCAGAGGAGAGTGATCTCTTGAACTCATCAGTTTGAGACTGGATGCCTTGCAGGAAGATCTGCTCTGGTCCAGCACAATTTGTCAGGTTCAATAAAGAAGTAACTAGAAGGAATTATTTGCCCTGTGTTAGCTGGGAGGTCAGCTTAAATGATCTGATAGTCTCTTTTCCCTCAAAATTGCTGACATGTCCATAAAGCCTGCAGCAGCAGCAGCAGACACATACACAAAACCAGCTGCAATTTAAAAGCAGTATTTGGGAATGTGTTCAGCAGTTCTTCTCTTTCTTTTTCCCTGCAGTATGACCTTACTTTTTCTAAGTGGAGTTTGACTTGCTTTGCACTGGTGTGTGGCCAGGGCAAAAATCAGTTGAGTTTTGTATCTAGGTTCCCCGGCAGGAAAATGAAAATGATTTCTTTTGCAGCTCGCTAAGGTGCATTGACAGTGCTGTCTCTGATGCAGAGATGTCTTTCACTACCACTGAGGTCTGTAACTGACTGATTTGATTATCATGAGGAAAACAACAGAGGACTGGGGATGCAGAGTGTACATTGTTTAAACAATAATGGTGGCCCTTCTCTTAGGCATCCTAGTGGGCTTTCAGAAATAACTCATATTGGAGTGTAGGGAAAATGTGTGCAAATATATAGATATACCAAAAATGCTCCCTGCAACTAAACAGAAATGAGGGACCTGAGGGCTGTACCTCACTTTGGTTCCAATAGATAGTAAACAAATGAAGTCCAGTGACATCTTTATAGCTGTGATGGAAAACGGCTTCATCTGGAGAGCTTATGTGCCTACATAGCTCTCTTAATTTGACTGTGTTTTTAGGAACACAGAAAATGCCTTTTCACTTAGAACCATAAGAAAGGATGAAGGATGAAGTTCTCCTAATCATATTTATTGTCCTGTGGAGCTGGAAGTCTCAAGCTGTAGCTTCTCATGTTTTATTGGGCAGTCTTGTGACAAGGTTTCTGATGCTTGCTGGAGTAATCAACATGCCTGTTCTTTATCACAGCTATCTCTCATTATCAGTATTATTAGTTTTGTGCAATGTTCCAAATGCTCTCCAAACTTTCTGATTATAATGTACTGTGGTAGTTTAGGCCAGTTCATCAGCATTTGAATTAGCTTAAGCAAACAAGCAGTGCCAAGATACTAGTCCAAGTTGGAGGCTGAGAATGCTAAGGACAGAGCCCCAACTGGCCATGGTAGAAAGGCTGAACAATTATAATCTCTTGGGGATGAGGGGGAAAAAAATATGCACTTTTAATGGCTGTGTTTGTGACTGAGAAAAAATAGGTGTTTCTACCCAAGCTGTTGAAGATGTCAAGATGGCATTAAAAATGCCTTCTATTTCAGACTGGTTTCAATTTTGATTTAGTTTGGGGGAATGTGAGCAGCCCCTGTGCTCAGGCTTCCAGACTCCTTTGAATAGTTGAAATTTTTGGTTTTCATCAAAAAGCAGTAAATTAAATTTTTGAGTAGTTATTTCAGAGAAAATATTTTAAATACACACTTCAGGAAGACCCTGAAGAACAAGAATCAAAAGTGTAATTCAGGAACTACAGAATCACCTGCTTACTGTTTTTTTTAAAAAAAAAAAAAAAAAAACAAACCCAACATGATGAATTTTAAGGCAAATCTCCTTGTTTTCAAGGAGTTTCTTCTAATGTTTTAGTGCTTGATGTTTGCATAATCCAGGCCTTCAGAAACTAAGATGGCTATAGGTAAAGAAATCAAAGATGAGACTGTAAAAGCCTCAGGGAAAGTCTGTTTTCTTTGGTGTTTGTACAGCATGTACAATGATGTGGTTGTGGTTCATAGCTGTCTGTCTAGGTACCTCCAAAATACAAATAACCTTCAGCTGCCCTCAATGCTGCTTTTGCAGCCCACCTGTTTTAGTACTGCCCTTACATGTTTCTTTGTGCAGGTATTTCCCTCTATCCACAATTGTACCCCTTCAGAAAGAGGAAAAAAAAACCCCTTATTGTGGAGCTTCAGTGACATTTTATAAATTTAATGACCCTGCTGCTGTGCCGTAGGCTCTCTGCTGTGTCCAGCTTGACAATAATAAGCAATATCTCTAGCATTGTGATTGCACACTCCCCTGCAGCACTGACCTCCCAACTTCTCTGAGGCTACTGAGGTAGTACTGATGACAAAACAGAAGAGCGTTTCCCATGGGAAATAAAAATTTAAAAATTTCTTTCTCTGTGGGCTTGAAATGAAAAAGAATCAAATTGTTCTGCAGTACTAAAGTCTGTGTTACTTCCCTTCTGAGACACCTCACTGAAATGTTATTGAAGCCTTATGTATTAAAGAACAAATGTGGAGGTATTGTTTAATAGCTGTGAATATATTTTGAAATATTTTAAAATAAAAAGTTTGCAAATGAAGTGGGAAGGGGGAGAAAACTAAATGGAAAAACTGGAATATATCAAAGCCAAATATTACTTTTTTTATTTGAATGATTTCCATATTTTTCCATAGAAATTTGGAAGGGACTAAATGTTTCTATTTCAACAACCCTCTATTTTTTTCTTGGAAAGAGTTTGGTTGAGAAGGGATGTTAGCTCAAAAAAGACAGGACTACATATAATAATAGGCATTCCAGCTGAAAAGAAACCGCTCTGGCCCTGCCCTATTTTCTGTGCTCAGGCAGAACTGAGGTTTTATTTTGCTCTAGTACCAATCCATAAAAGTGTGATTAGGAAGTCTGGCTTCAAAGCTGCTATTCAGCAGATGTGCCCATTGTAAAATTAGCTCTCTTGTTTATTCCCTGCCTGTTGTTTCCTTTCAAGCATATCCATTGCCCATCACCACAATGCGACCATGCGCATGGCACAGCAGATGTGCTACAAACACCTAGGAAGAATTGATCAGCCCTTTCTTATGGTAGAGAATGGAGCCAGAACAATTCTATCTGCTCTTTTGGTATCTTGTGGCTGCCCAGTGTTGTGCCTAGCTGCCGTTCTTCTCCAAGTAAATATGATTACTCTGAGTGGAGCATTAGTAATAAAGGTCTCGGATTCTAAATGCCAATTGTGCACATCCTTATCGGCCCCTTTCCAGTGATTATTTTCCTGGCTCAGAATGTCAGGACTTAATCATCATGAAAATCCTGTGTGGAAGGCATTCCTTTTCTTGTCCCTCTGGCTCAGTCATATGACAGTACAGTTTTGCACAAATAGGAATAAATAAGAAAACCAGTTCAAATAGTAAGGGCTGTGTCTTCCTGTAGTAAAAAACCAATATGGTTCCACTTCATAAGCTGTGGTGATTTACACTACCAGTTTTTTTCTCTGGTGTCTCTGATGTGGTTTTAATCCCTAAGCAAAATAAGGGTTAATAAAGTGGTTTTATCATCTATGGGACAGACATGGTGGTGATGATCTGGCCAATGATGTCACTCTTCCTCATTTATTTATGAAATAGAGCTGAATGCGCAAATAGTTTTGATCCTCCTAAAACTTCCTCACTTGGCAGAGGTACCACTTGTTAAAGGAAAAAGAGTTACTTAGCAATACATACCATTCAGGCCTGGACTACAGATTGGACTGCAAAATGCTACTGTAGTGGAAAACCTAAAAATTACTAGTCAATATTAAGTCTCCCCCTGTCAAGGCTGCGCTGGTGAGGTGAGCTAATGAAGCTGTGTATGAAACGATAGCAGCAGGGAGAAGATAATTTATCCTCATTATTGCTCTGCTCTGCATCTGGCAGCATGTCAAAAAGGCTCTTCTGACGTTGGCTTAGGAATGTGGCTGCTGACAGTAGGAATAGTTTTTCAGGCCTGCTGGGCCAAAGCCTGAACTGTGCATGGGGCTTAGAGTGGTCTCCCAGGTAGCTGAACTGAGCTAGTAGCATGCTGTGAGCAATGCTGTCATCAACTCATCGTGGTAACTTGGACCACTCCAGTGGTAGCCACTACTGCTGGCGTACAACAGGATGTGTGGGAACTACAGATTGGGAACTTTAGGCTTAGCTATAACATTTAGTCTAAAAGACAAAGCTTTATCTGGTCTTCCTGATGCTGGCAACAATCAGAGCAGATTAATTAGTAAATGAGTGTCTACTGACATTGATAGACCTAGGCTCTAAGCATGCCTTTTACTATTTTGTTTCTCACCCCTAGTTTAGGGGACAAAGTAACCAGGTGTGAGACGAAAGCAGGCGCTGTTTCATGGCTTTTTGGTGTGTAGAGCTATTCTAATTTTAGTCCTCTGAAAGTCAGCTGCCTTATAATTAAGGCTTTGAGCTGTTTTTTTTGCCTTCCCTCTCTGAGGTCATGTTTACTAGGAGGAAAATAAATAAGAATGCTCTCAAGATAAACTCTAAAATTGTATCCTTAGAAAATGCTGGGTTTAAAATGACTGTGGTGCTGAAGCTCTTCCCAAGGGTCTATCTTGATTTTCAGTTAAGGGCAGCACTATAAATAAATACAAATAATAGTGCATCTTCAAGCAATGTGGTTCTATCATATAGTATAAGCTCTGAAAACCAGATCCAACCCGTTGGCTGACCCTATGACCCTTGGTGGTTTCTCAAGATAGCAGTGAGACTTCAGTGTTACATGCCTGTTTCTGCCCAGCGTTGAACTTGCCAAATGCCTTCATTATTGATGCTTGTTTGTGCTTCCCTGATACTGTCAAACTCCCTGCTACTATCTGCAGGCAGCTTAGCTGGGAGGGTCAGGAATAGAGGTTTAGACCCTTCTACCTCCAAGGTTACTGGCACAAACCCCCCAGAAACAGCAATGACTTAAGTCATTTCAGCAATGCTGTGATCTGATGGCTTTTGTTACCATGTTGCTCTACTACTAGCCAAGCCAGGGATCTAGCAGCCAAAGGATCTCAATAAATACTAGTTCTGTTTTCCATGTGGCAGAGAGTACTGAAGAGATTATTTTTTTTTATGCAGGACCGCTGATATTGGAGCTGCTTAGTCTAGAGACTGGGCACAATATGATGGTATTCAGATAAATACAAGGCAGTAGAAAAAGAGGAGCATACGTTGCTATTTGTGCTAGCTAGAGTACAGCAAGAGCCTTTGGCAGTAGCAACTGAGGTTTATGTCAGATATGGGGAAACTCTTTGCCAGTACTAGAGCTGAGCACTGGAATGAATTGCTTAACCAGGGAACAGGAGTAACTGGGTCAAGGATTATCTGCTTTCAGTTAGCACAGCATCTGGGTCATCAGAGAGGGAACCGAGATGTCCGCTTCTGTGTTCCTTGCTCTGCCTGTTGCCTTGGATGAGTAACGCTTCTTGCTGCCTCTGTTTTGCTGGAGCGTAAAGATGCTTTGCAACCTGGAAATTCAAAGTGCTGTGTAAAGTACACTAAAGCGAAACCACATAGTAGGTAAAGCCAAGTATATTCTACAGCCTTAAATTTAATCTACAGAAGTGCATTCTGTGCTATGACTAATAATTTATTACTGTTGTCCTGGTTTCAGCTGGGATAGAGTTAATTTTCTTCCTAGTAGCTGGTATAGTGCTGTGTTTTGGATTTAGGATGAGAATGATGGTGATAACACGCTGATGTTTTAGTTACTGCTGAGCAGTGCTTACAGAGAGTCATGGCCTTTTCCTGCTTCTCAAACTGCTTCACCAGCGAGTGGGCTGGGAGTGCACAAGAAGCTGGGAGGGGACATGGCTGGAACTGCTGACCCCAACTCTCTGAAGGGATATTCCATATCATATGACATCATGCTCAGTATATAAACTAGGGGAAAAGCTGGCTGGGAGTCTGTTGCACAGGAACTGGCTGGGCATCGGTCAGCAGGTGGTAAGGAATTGCATTGTGCATCACTTGTTTTGTTTATTTTTATCATTATTATTATTTTCCCTTTTCTATACTGTTAAATTGTCTTTATCTCAACCCATGAGTTTTACCTTTTCTTTTTTTTTTCCTTCCTAATTCTCTCCCCCATCCTACTAGGGGAGAGTGAGCAAATGGCTGTGTGGTGTTTAGCTGCCTGCCAGGTTAAACCACAACAACCGTAATTTACCAAAATAGGTGATTAATTGCTTTGCATTCTCCAGTGAAATTATCACTTCAGCCATGGCGTAAAAACATATTTCATCTCTTTTTCCCAAAACGAAAACAGTAGCACCTACTTATGTGTTAATCAAACCCTCCATTAATCAGGATAACACACCATAATTGTGATTACAGTTAGAAATCAATTAATGCTCACCTTAAAAGAAAGCCTAGAGAGGGAAGCAATTAATGTAACAGAGCCAGCACACAGAATCATAGAATTGGGTTGGAAGGGACCTTAAAGATCACCTAGCTCTAACCCCCCTGCAATGGGCAGCGACACCTTCCACTAGACCAGGTTGCTCCAAGCCCTGTCCAACCTGGCCTTGAACACTTCCAGGGAGGGGGCATCCGCAACTGCTCTGGGCAACCGGTTCCAGTGCCTCACCACCCTCATAGTGAAGAATTTCTTCCTCGCACCTAATCTAAATTACCCCTTTTCAGTTTAAAGCCATCACCCTCTGGATGGTGTCTCTTCCCTCCAGCATGTTGACTGCACCACACAGCTTGAAGTAATCGGCAGACTTGCTGAGGGTGCACTCAATCCCGCTGTCCGTATTCCCAACAAAGATGTTAGCTAGCACTGGTCTCTTCCTGAAGAGGCAAATATTTTTGACAATACCGAAAGTGTGCTTTTTGTTTTTGTATGTCTCTAAAATCACACAGAAGCTACCAAGGAAAGAAGCTGAGCTGGGACCTGTCTTTCCTTGCAAACCTAGATGTATCTAGAGACTTTTAGGGCTAAGCAGCAGTGCCTTGGCAAAAGCCCAGGGATAATGCATGGTGTGCAACATATGAGCAGTTCAAGAGAATGGTTGTTTCAAGCATCACTATGTGCTTTAGGCTTCCTCCTTTCCTCTGCAAGTATTGGCACAGTAATTGAGGCGAATGTTCCCTGTGCTGCCTCTGCCTCAGTGATAAGGATGGTGTGAGCAGAAATTAGATGGATCTAGGTGTCCATCTTTGCCCCTAATCTTGTGGAGGAGAGCAGTTTGTCAGGAGGGTAGGACATACTGCATGCTGACATGTTCCCATTCCCTGTGGTCGCATGTGCCACGGTATGGCTGTGTGGTTTAAATGTTGTCCCTTAAAATGGCAAAACTAAGCTGTGAACACTCTGCAGTTGGGCCTGTACTTGAGCTAAATTGCAGATGGTTCTTACTGTGCAACAAACACCTCTATTCCCATGGCTTTTTTTAAGCACCTAACTCAGACGTCTAATACTGGAGCAAAGGCTTGTTGCAGGCTAGCAGGAAGAGGCAGGTGTCACACTTAAGCCCAGAAATGAAAAGCCTGAATTTTGCAAATGAGAGTCCTCTCTAATGGTGCTTTTGGAAGTATTGTGCTATGCACAGTGCTCTCAGCTAGGCGATAGCTTTAGTCTTTGGCAGGAGACCATTCGTGTGCCTTTAAAGCTCTCTGGTCTCCATAGCATCTCAAGCCCTGTCTTGCTTTGTAATCAAATGGACTTTATTTGTTGTATTGTCATTTCCTCAATTCAAAATGTTCTGGTGCTGCTTCCAGAACAAACAATTTCGTAACTGAGGGGTATAAACATTCCTCAAAGGCAGAGAGATTAGCTTTTGCAGCTATTAGAGTGAAATGTTAAATGTGGGTTTTGTCTCTCCTGATCCCTGGAACTAATTCCATTTTTGGCATTCTGCTTTTATGGTATGCATGTTGATTTCTGTAGCCTGATTAATGTTCTGATTTTCCAGGCTCAAAATTTAGTTGAATCTTTCAGTTCAATGTAAACATTTGCACTGCAAAGGAGAGGGAGTGGTACCATCACTAGCATGAGATTGGAGTGTCAGACCAGGCTTGAGTAGATGTTTATGTGCTTTATAGCAATCTCTTTTACTTCCTGACCAGGCCCCACAAAGATTCAGTCACCAAGACCATCCTTCCTGTGTGTGCTCAGCTCTCTTCAGTGTCATGACAGGCATGACTTAGACACAGAGTGTGACCACCCAGAGAGTGTGCAAGAGGAGTGTATTCCCCTCTCAGCCACCTGCTGTGAATGAGCTCTGAGGCAGAACTTTCAGGATCTGTCTCTAATTTCTTCGTAAAAGAAACGAGTAGCTGAAGTGCTTAGAGGGCCCTGTTCTTGTGCTCAGAAGAGAGGGGAACCGATGGTCAGCAGTGAACAGATGTGAACCCACTTCTCTTGCTGGGAGTAACTTTCTGGTCAGAAATGGACTGGCATAGATAGTAACAGAAATCACTGGTTTTGGACTTGCTAGCTTTGCCCACTAATAATTCAGAGATAAGAGATGATAGTGGTTTCCCTGAGTAAGGACTGTTTATCCTTTCTGTGCCTATTAACAGCTGTCTTGTGCCAATGAGCTTGTAATAAGCTCCACAGGCAATAAGCTGACCAGAAAACATAGCGCCCAAGAGGAAAGGTGAGCTGGTAACAAGGCTGATGCAGGGAGAAGACGGAGTTTGGGACTGTTTTTACAAGGTGAAGCTATTCTCTTGTGCTTCCTCTTTTCAAGTAAGCTACCAAAAGCAAATCCAGTTTAATTTTCAAATCTAGATCTGATAAGCAAACTCTTTTCCTCTCTAATATCTCTTCTTTTCAAATATCACTTGCTTCAGTTAGGACCTCTGTTGTGTGGATAATTTCCCCAAAGTAAACTACCCCTTTTGGCCTCTGGGAAGTGCTAATGAGTAAAGATGGCCCTACCAGCAGAACCAACACCTTCTGTCCCCTGCCAAAGAGCCAGATGGAGGTAGGCTGTAATCAGGTCACATAAGAAAAGGGTAACTGAAAGACTTGGAGGAGGCAAGAACTGGAAAAGACTATTACAGCTATTTTTGATTCTTAAAGAGGAGAGATTAATTTAGATCTTCTGGTGTACACAAGGAAAAAAAACTGTTTGAAAACAAAGGGGCCCAGTTCTGGCTGTTCTTAGTCTTTGTCATTAACTGCACTGATGAAAAGAGAATGCAAACTGCTCCTGCATCATTACTGAGCCCCTGTCTTTCAAACAAACGGTTCCAGACACAGGGCTTTGTTCAAAGTGAAAAGGGAAGGAACAAATTCCCTGGATGCAACAGAGGCAGATACAAATGCAGTATCTAATGTGACTGATTAGGAAAGAGAAGAGTTATGCTGCCTTGAAAAATAGTGTTGCTGACTCACTGTAAAAATCAATGACACATTATTACCTTGGCCTAGAATAAAAAATGTAATATTCCAAGGCTTAAGAATCGTAAGTCAAGTAATATGCTTTTGGATTGAATGTTATTGCTCTTAAGCTTTGCTTTACAAATACCCTGGTTATCAACAACTCTCTCGTGAAGAACTGACCACCAGAATGGTGCAAGCTCCATTTCAGCTGGTGTAAACTAATGAATGGTGCCATGGATAGCAATGTGATGGAGGAGGAGGCTGGAAGTTAGAATTGTAGTGATGGGGTAGCATGAGGAAAAGCTGAGTATTTGCAGAAGGAAGCAAGACTGAGATTTATGTGATGGGAGAGAAGGTTGATGTTTGAGAGGAGGTACATTTCCAGACCTCTGTGTATGTGTGTCGTGTTCCCTTTGCTGTCCTGAAGGTTGTCATCTTAGGACTGCTGGGTCTGTTTTCAGTAGTCGCTTGTGTGGTACTTTCTGTGTGACCACAGGAGACTCCATCCTATTCTCAGCTGGGTGGGGAAAGATGAACAGAGCATGGAATATTAAGTGCCTTTCCCCTGCCCCCCAATTAAAACCCACTCAAAAGCAAAGCTAGATTTTATTTTTACATAAGAGATTTTAGTGTGTAAAGCTGTGGGGGTGGTAAAAAAGCAATGCTTTAAGAAAGCAATTAACATTTGACAAGATAGAATGGATGTGCAGTTTTCATGGCAATGATGGGAATTTGCAGGGGTTGTCTGAGAGCATCACCTTCTCTGGAGACTTGTCCTACTTGCACAGACAGGGTAAGCCCAGTTTTCTAAGCTATTTTTCAGAGAGAAGGGTGAATGTTATGGAGACTGAGTCCCAAAAAGCTCTGCACCCAGGGCTTAGCAAGAGAGTCCCTAGCTGATGAGCTGTGTGATTTTTTTTTTTGTATGGACTGGTCCTTTACTGATGGGTTTGCATTGGATTTTAGCAGAGGTTGCACAGACAGCCCTTAGGAAGGGTTTGTGTAGAGTAGATCATGCCTTGCCCTAAATGGACTTAAAGTCCTTCCAAGTCCTATGATTGTTATCTCCAGAGACAGTCACGTGCAATGACTTGACAAGGAGACCTGACAATAACAGTATCTGTAACACTGTCTAAAGACCAAGAGATTGAAGAGTAAAAACAAGGAAAATGGGAGCTGACATCTGTAAGAATAAACTGAAGAAACAGTAGAACAAAAAGAGGGAGAAGGACCAAAAGGAGCAAAGATGGAGTGAAGGCCAATAGACTGAATAGGGTCAGGGATGCTGCACCGTAAAATAGGTAAGGGGAAAAAAATCATATTATTTCAGTGATCTGTTTTTTCCCCTTGCAAATATTTTAATCTGGAAACATTGATGTAAGACCAAAAGTAACCTAGGAAGAAGCTAGAAAGGATTGTGCAATTGAAAGAATTACAGCAATTCAGGTACTACGTTTTAAAGTTCAAATAAGTTTAGAATAATCCTAATCATTGTAACAGAGAGACAGTTGAGGGAGTTGTGGCATCAGGTGGCAACAACGCTGTGCAAGCCCTTGGATCTTCTGCTTGTTTTCTTGTTCCTGTTCTCCTACATTAGCCAATTCTACTTTTCTCGCAATAGTTAATGAAGCTGTGCACTTGGTGAAATGCTGAATGAATGGAAACTGCTAAAAATAGAAGTTGAAATATTGCAGAAGTAGTAACAGTGAGATTGGGCCTATTCAGAAGCCAATTTCAGGAGTTACTAATCTATTCCTGCTCATCCATTCATTAAACAGGGGTCGGTAATCCCCATGTTGTCATGAGAAACATGTTCATTCTGACACAAATATAGTAAATGATGTGAAAACTGACTCAAACTTACTAGGAGTGGCAAAGTCTTGTAACGCAAATGAGTTGAGGAAGCACCTTTCTCTCTCAGAGCAGTGAGACAGAAGACATGATAACAGAGAAAGGTATTGAACTAACCTTTCCCCTCTGGTATTTAAGTTTAGCTCACCCTCTGACCAAAAGGGACTGCAAATCAATTAGAGCTGACAAGTCCAACTTTAAGTGCATCAGCAGGGCAAATGGTAATGTCACAGCATTAAGAAAAATTCTCCAGCATTTCTGACCTTGGATGAAGTAAAACACCCTCCGCTTGTCAGCATCCAGGGTTCACCCTGTATCTGCAGAACTGCCTGTGTGTACCAATTATGTAGCACAAGCAAAATAGAGGAAAAAAATGTCTATTAGTGTACATCAGAGTTGCAGAATACTCAAGCTTCCTAAAGCTTTTTGAAAGAGCTGCTGGATTACTTTGGCTGAGACATGACCATTTATAAGCCATTTGGAGGAAGAAATTTAATTTATGGCATTATTTATTTCTACCTTTCTTATAAGAAGGTACATGGAATTTCTCTGATATGTCCAAACTTAGAGCTCATTCCTCTGTAGGAAAATAGTATTTGGTCATGATGTCAAATGTCAATGCACTGAGGCATCCGAAAAGTAAATGTATCTCTGTGGAAAGCATTAGCTGTGGTGCTAGGGAAACTCAATTCCAGTGTTCCTTCTTTTGCAGTTTTTAAACACTGAAGCTATTATAGTGGAGCAGGAACAGGTCAGCAGGCTACTGAAGCATAGAAATGAGAGTTGGAAGGGTTGTTAGGCCTATTTATTTATACCTCTGAGGATGGGTTTGCAGTAAACTTTTCTCAGCATCTCAGGCAACAGCTGTCCTTCCTAACATTTCATTTGAATTCTGACTGGTGGATGTGTACAAGTCTTGGGTGGATCCAGTCTCTGCCAACTACATGCTTATTCACTCGCACCTCTCCATTAGGACAAGAACTTTTACTCCTCAGTACAGCAATGCAGATGTACTGCAAAGAGCTCTGAAGCCAGGAAAGGAAAAGTGCAGCAAATGGCATGCTCTGAAAGAAAAAAAAGGTATCCTACAGTCTGGTGTTTATCTTGCCTGTCTTGCTATGGTTGAGTTCCTTGATACCTTTGGAAGGGGGGCTTAGAGAGGCAGCTATATGGCTGGTGCTGCATAAAGCAGGCTAGGAATAGTTATTACAAGAAAATCAGCTCATTTCTACCATGCTGATACAAGAAGGGATACAATTATTGTCTATTATGTGCCCACAGTGCTCTTAGTGATATGCAAGATAAGAGAAAAGATTCTCTCTGCTCTGAAGAGCTTCTGATTTAAAAGACGGGGAAGACAAGCGGATTACCTCAGGATGTTAGTTAGACTTCTCCCACAGAACAATGGGAGCAAGGCAGAAGTCAGTGTGTGTGCTCTTCTGTTTGGGGAGCTCATGGTAGGAAGGACAGTGGCCAGAAGGAGTAGGAGACTCTTGTTCAGGAGCAGTTTCAAAGGCTGCTGCGTGGCGGCGGAGTTTGAAAGCAACGCCTATGAAGCAGAGCAGGTAAGAAGTGGTGAGGGAGGACTGGATGAAAGGCCATTTGGGCTATTACTGCCAGTAGACTAAAGACAGCAAGAAGAAGCAGGACCGGAGATGCACTGTGCTTCGCTTTCCCCAGCTGAGGGTCCTGGGAGGAAAAGTGGGGTTTTGTAACAGACTTAAGTTCTGAGTTAAAGCATGAGGTCTCAGACTTCATCATTGATGTGATTGGTGTTCACAATCCTACAAGTATAGAGGATGGGGGCAGCAAGAGGTTTATTTCCCATTTCAGCATAAACTGCCATCAGGGAGCTACTTCTTGGGCAACAGGGTGGCAGGGACATAAGCCTGTGTCCACAGTTGCGTGAGCAGGGTGATTCCCTTGCAGTCACTGTTTGGCCAGTACAGAGGCCACACAGGCCTCTCTAGGGTGTGGTTATTACTAGTGCAAAGTGAGCCAAAGTAACTCGTAGGTCCACTGTTGGAACTTTATGCTGAAAGACCTATAAATGAATGTTTCCAAACAGAGATGGACACCCAGCTCCCATTCATTTTAATTTTTGGAAATGGTTCTTTAAAGCCTGTACAATACTGGACTCACAGCCTGTATGCTCTGTGGTTTTGAGCAGAAATCACAGTACTTGTAACAGTATTAAGTGTCATCCTTTCTTGTTTTTAGTCAAGAGTAAGAAGTAAAACATTCCAGTAAGCAAGATTTTCCCAGCAGTTTGTTCAGTTGGTCTTCACAATTGCAGCTTGTCTTGGTTATTCCAAAGACAAGGAGCTAGGTATCTATATTTTAGTAAGATTTTTTTTTCCAAAGAGAATTCATGTCCTGTTACAACAATTAAGCAAAGTTGTGCTAAACTGCTGCTGAGGCAGAAAGATCCTATTGCATTCTGTGTCCTCTACTACAACAACAGATAGATGTGATATGAAGGGCTAGGAACAAATAGTTTACCTCGCAGTATAGGCAACAAGCCAAGTATGGTATTTGCAGAAATGGCCAGATAAAAAGCTTCACCTTTTACACAAGGAAGGAAGTGAAAGGAAAAAAAAGGGTTTGCTTTCTTGAATATCCTTAAGATTTTTTTGTGTTTTTTTTGTGTGTGTGTTTTGAAATGCAAGTGTCTGTTTGAATTTATAGGGCTAAGAGGTGTTAGTCTGAATGAACATGGGAAAATACAGGAGTATATGCATTTGGGTGGCTTTGGATGAATGTTCCTGGTAAGGGAACTGGACTTACAGACCTAGGGGTCTTTCCCAATTGTACAAGCATTTCCTAGCAGCAAGAAGTCCACTGTAGGGTATGCCTTTGAGAGTCTTACCAAGGATTGAGGCCCAATATGATGGTGAGCATAAATTAAACCATAAACTGTTCCCAAGAGTGCAAAGTCATAATTTTTAAAATGACAAGGCAGATAGAAATGCACATGACAGAGATAAAGGGATAGCAGAAAAGTAGATGTGTTTCAGTGAATTTCTTCAGTTGGTTATGTTGCTGAGAGAACACCTGGGACAAAGGTCATGTATCATAGCCTTTTCTGTTTCAATAATTTTTATTGTTGTTTTATGAAATCATCTTAGTCCCTAGGAGAAGCTCTGAGCTAGTGATTTATCATAGAATATATTCCCTGTGGTTCATTTAGAGGCATGGATTTACACTTATTCTTTACAGTGTTTCAGAGGAATTATAGTTTACATAACAAATGGATTGTCCTGTTGCCACTGTGCTCACAGTGTGACTGTCCTGGCACTAGGAAAACATGCATTCTTTTATTGTTCCTGATCATTTGAGTATTTTAATCAGTCATGAACTAACACAAAATGCTCTCAGCAAGCAGTAATGGGTTTAATAATGATGGATACAATGCTTTTCCCTTTGGAAGAAGGGTCGTGGAAAGAGTAGTTTCTCAAGGAGCCTTTATATCTCAGTGAGTCTGCATCTAAATGAAGTTTACAGCATCTTTGGAGCTGCTGTATGAGTCTCTGAGGACAAAGCATGGGTCCATTCTGCATACTGCTTATCTAGCCTCATCCACTTAGATATTTTAGATAAAGGGACTTTAGCAGTTTTTTACATATGACTTCTACATGGAAGAACCTGGCACTAAATAAAGTACTCCAAGGTGGTCAGTTGACAAGGTAGTTCATAAACACTAAAGAATAGGCCACAGCTGTGACGTAAGCCTGGATTAACATCTCTGGTAGAGTTTGAAACCTAATGTGCTGCTCACACAGCTGTGGGGGATAGAGCAAACCCAGTGCACCTGTACTGCTGCTGAGCAGCCTCCCTTGGTCCAGCTCCGGGACTCTTTTGTTAGCCAAAGCCTGAGCATTGGCAAAAGAGACAGTTTTACAAGAAACTTTTTTTTTATGACCTAGGAAAGCAGCTACTGAATGTTAAAAATAGCAGAGCTGAGGAAATCTCCCTGACCATCTGCTATTGAGAGCTGCTCTCGGCCAAGGTGATGCACTCCACGCTGTTTTGCAGAACCAGGTTTTACTTAAGACAGGAAAAAGAAAATGGCTGAGGTTTGTCACTCTGCAGGATTAGGATCCCTCAGAAGGTTATGGAGGTACTTCAAAGCAACAGGAAGGCTGCAGAACTCCAAGGTCTAAATTATTAGCTTGTATCCCCAAAGAGAAGCTTAGAAGCAGCTGCTGCCTGCAGACATGGGGATTTTCTGGATAGGTTTTTGCTAGAAGTTGATTCACGTTGGTAGGCAGGCTTGTTCTTCACTAGGGAACAATATTTTAAAAACTCATGTGGTCAACCCTCCCCAAAAAAGCAGATAAATTTTTTGGCTTTGATCAAGCTGAAAAGCAGTTTCAAAAATGAAAAAGAAAATGTGTTTTAGATCAACCTGGGACAGTATGTTTGATCACAAAGTGATTTCTTTTTTTTTTTTTTTTGCTTAATTTGGTCATTCTGTAATACTTTCTGCTTTGACTCAGGCCAACAAATACTTGAGATGTAAAAATCTCCACCCCTGATGATTTGTAAGAAAACTGTAGACAAAACACTTTCAGAAATGGTTTGGATACTGCTGATGGAAATGGATGAGAATGGAATTTCTCAGCATGGTGTTGCCTGCTAGAGGTCATAAAAAACCTAGAAAGTGTCACCAAAATGCTTGCAGAACTAACAAACCATGCGTGCTAACAAATTTAGGGTAAAACAGTGTAAGATGGGCTGTTAATTTTTTTTACCTAATAAGATTATTTGGTCCTTAAATGTTTTTGTTTCTCTCTTTTTTCTTTTTTTGGTAGAGTTTTGTACCCTTTTAATTAAAAAGAGAATCAATGAATTAGCTGACTTCCCAAGCTCTTTCCCACCCCTCCTGGTGCTTCTAAATCTGATTTTAAGTATCTTCAGTGAGAATCACACATGCCCTTCATGTGTCCATGTGTGACAGTGCCAATTGGTTCCAAGACTCTGTGGAGTAGCTAAAGCAATAAAAGGCGGCGGGGGGGGGGGGGAATGTATATACCCAAACACAACATGTTAACAACTTGTCTACAGGAAAATATCCTGTGTCCAAATGACAAAATCAGCATAGAAGCAGCTAGCAGTGAGTTGCTGATGAGAGCAATGTTCTTTCTAATGATGCTGGAGATTCAAACTCGGAATTCATGTGGAACGCTCATGAAGGATGCCCAAATGTCAATTAGCACATGCAATGGCATCATCACCAGTTTAACCAAAGAGTCACACAAGTCATGGACCTTTCTGGCTGCCTGTTAGGAGCAGTAATCAAGCAAATTAAATAATCATGAGGATAGTGTACTATCAGGTAATGCAGGATATGCAAAAGACAAGTCATTAGCAGTGGCTATTTGGAGATGGAGAACTAGGACAGAGAAGAAGATGGCACACAGGAAGGAGGTAAAGAGGCCATCATGATGGCTGGCTGTTCTGGTATGTGCAGACCTGCTCAGGTCTTATTCATAAGCTGGCATACTGTCCTATATACACACTCACGCTCATCCCTATTTGGTCAGCTCATTTTTATCACTGATTAAAATTACCAAGAGGATTTGTAAGAAGGCAGGCAAGATACATTTCTGATTTAAACAGTAGGAAAAGTGATGACCATATCAAGATGGGAGCATTGTGTCTAATTGCGAGCATCACAAAGTCTCAGATTCTACAGAAGACCCATTTGAACGGGAAGGTACTGAGGTGGCCTCCTGCAGACATATCTAACCCCTTATTCTGGACCTTTCCCAAAGCCTCTGTGTCTTGCAGCCTGCCTGAAGGCCTCCTAATTTGGCACTGTCAGATGAGGAAGGGCTTAGTTTTGTGGCATGAACTGTCTGCGTGCAGGAAAATGGGGGCGCAAGCACAGCAAAACGTAGCATGCTCCAGCTAACCTAATCAGTTGTGTCTATAACAGAGAAGATGCAGCATCTTTTACCCATGAAACAGATGTGTCTCTGGCTCTTTGCTCTGGCTACCTACATTTAGTTGTGCAGACATGCAATCATAAACATGTGTGACAAAGACTAGGAAAGAGTGACTTAAATGGAGATCCCTGCTGTTTCAGAGGAAAGAGGCAAGTTATGACAGGGGTCTGGGGCCATCTGAGAGCCTAGCAGGGTGGTCAGAGAGCAATTGTCTCTTCCCTTTTCGATGCAAACACTGGGCACTGTAGCCACCAGATGCTGGGGCTTTGCAGGGCCTCCCAGAGGCTTAACTTGTCAATCCCTCATTCTCTGCCCTCCTAAAATGTCACCTCTCACACAGGTGTCTCTATCCCTTTGCTCCGTATCTCATGATGCATAACACTTGTTGGTCCAGAAGGAAAAATAAACCTTCCTTATTTCCAAGCCTGCACTTCAATGTGTCTCTCTGCATATAGAAATGCAGTGCCCTGTAAATTGATAGTCAGCAGCTTAGCATCCCCTGCTCTGATATGATGTAAATCTACAAACTTTAACAATCAAATTATGGAAGCTCAGCATAAAAGATTATGGCCGTTCTGAAGCCACCGTGACCCTTGATGCATCAAGCTTTGGCAGGGGGCCAGCCTACCACTTAGTGCGATGTTTCTGGAAAAAAAGGGGGCTAAATGACATTTTTCTTATATCTATTCTTTTCCCTTACCCTAGCATGTTAAATTCAACTTTGGTCTAGGCGTGCCAATCCGGGCTTCTCTTTCCATTTTCTAGCTTAGTTTTGAAATGGTGTATTAGTTTACAAACAATTAAAGTCCCGGTGTTATCTGTTAATTATAAGAAAATGGGGAGTTATTTCAGTAATCCTGCTATTGTTGTGTTCTGGTTTTGCAGCTTCTTTCCAACATAGTTGTGGTGCAGGAGATGAGGAGGAGACAAGAGGTGGATGTTGTTTGACTTTTGAGTACTCAGGATGCTTAAATGAGTCAGAGGAGTTAGCTTGATATGAGGACTGTGTGGAGGACTGTGCAGGACTGACTGGCTAGATCTGAGCACAGTGTGACACTGTGTGTGCAATGCCCTTAACTTCTTGTCAGTGCATTTCATCAGTGAGGTAGTTCCTCTGCTTATGTGTCTGTCTGTGTTGGCCCTGCTGCAAGCCCCTGGGCTGTGCAGTCGCTGAGCCAGGCACTGCTCTGATGGCCTGATTCCTCACCTGAGGTACCAGCTGTTCCTCCAGAGCTGGGGCATTTGTGAAACAGACTGCTACGTGGCTGAATGGTGGGATGTCTTATTTCTATACACAAAAGGAGACTAGTGAGAATATCTCCCATACTCAAAAAGGGGAAAAAAGTTCCTTTCTCATGTAAGGAATTTGGTGAGCTACCCGTTTGGCAGATATTTCCCCTTGCAAAGCAAATAAAGGAGAATCCAAAAGAAGAACTCGTAGTAAGAGCCCAGAGCTGGGCACCTCTTAAAATTTGTTGGTGTATTCTGCATATCGAAACACCCTCTGCTTTGGTCTCTGACCAGATAGATGTTTGTGCTGCTATAGTATTAATGCCCAGTAATAAATATCAATATATGTAAATGCTTTAATCAGATAGGAATAGGAAATGAAGATGTTTGGAAGAAATCATAGCAGCCAGGAACTTCCAGACATGTGGGCCTCTTTTCCTTTAAGACTTAACCTAAAAACTGTATTTTAAAATTGCGCTCACTATGTGGTACCTTTTTTGAGCTTCTGTTCCATTTGGCAAGTTTAGCACCTCATTATGGTCTCTTGCTTTTATTTTGACTTGGGTGATGAACACTGTAAAGAATTGTGAGTCTATATTGGTACTAATAAAAATTGTAGTGCAAAAGCCAGAGCAGATAAACCCTGGCCTTTGAATGGTGTGAGAATTATGCAACAAAACATATCCTCAGCTGAGCATTTAGCTCCAAGCTTAATTGTGTAGTGCCCAGCTTTGTAAATGATGCTTTGTCACCGGTCCAGTGTAACAGGATATAAAACTGGTCACATCAGATTTGTTCACTGATATTCAGTGTATTTGGTGATCTCTCTGCAGCAGTGTGCAGGGGCTAAGTCATGAGGCAAACACACCCTCCCACTTACTCTCCCCGTCTGTCTTGCTGTGCTGTGCTGCTTGTGAGCAGCAGGTGGGGTGAATTCTGTCACCAGACTAAGCAGATGGCATGGATATTCCTATACTATGAGGCTTTTACCTTGACTCAGTACTTTTTTTTCAGGGTGAATTAGGGACAAGGAGGAAAATCCCACCTCTGTTGGCTGTTCCTTTTGGTCTCCGGTCTCTGTTAAGCTACCGCAGTACTGTACTACCCACATGCTTCTCTAGCACACTCTGCAGCAGCATTTTTCTTGTCTTATCTAAGCAGTGGTGGATTTCACTGTATTGCTGTGGCAGAGGTTGCAAGCACATATTTAAACTCTGATGTCACCTGGTCTCCCTACGCAGCATTTGGGTGTGTGTTCTTTTTCTGCAGTCTCTGCACATAAATATTTAATACCCACAATGGAGCAGTGGTAAGAATCCATTTAATTAGTGCAATTGCCACCATTTCTTCAGCATGTTAGGTGGATTTGCAGGACTAAATGAGGCTTTGTATGCTGACAGCCGTGGTGAGTGGGACCTGTGATTGTGTCAAGGCCTGGTTTCCTTGCTACAGAGCAAGGAGAACCCTCTGGGTTCAGTGGCTGCAGCACACACTGTCACTCTGGTGTGGGGTGTCATTGCCCCAGATCACTGTGCAATGTGAGCTATGGCTCTTCCTTCTACCAAGGGACAAAGCAAATTTGTTAAGATATTCTTGAAAGTGCACAGTCTCACAGAATACTGTTCACAGGAGCTCTGCAGAGTCATCTCAGTCAGACAATTTCAAAAGCAGGTAGGATCCTTTACCTGCAAATGAAACCAGATTTTTTTCTAAATCTTGGACCTAAGCTGGTTCAAATGAGGTCACAAGGATGCAGTGTAACTAAGCTATGTGTGTTTCTAAATGCATTTTACTTCATCAAGACATATTTGCAAAAAGGAGAAATGATGCCTGCGCTCCCTTGTAAAGCCCAGGCTATGGTGTTTTGCTGAGTTGCCCATTCCTATTTAAGCACCTGCTAGCTTTGATGCATATTTTAAAGCCCTATGGGAAGCGGTGGCATGTTATTAAAAGGGCACAGAGTAGCTTCTGCAGGGTGGTGCTTTTCTCATCAACTCCATTCTGTTCTCAAAATGCGCTCTCACCCCTCAAGGAAATGTTAGGCCACCTGCAAATGTGCTAGTTTGCTATACTTTGTTGCTCCTAACGTTTTAAGTCTAGTTGGTCTCCAGTGGGGTCTGGAGTGTGCTCTCAGCATCCAGTTATATAAACATAGCTGGATGCAAGCAGCCTGTGCCTGCATTCACCAAACATAGTGATGATGTGCTGGGCTTGTTCAAAGGCAAAATGGACAAACCACTTGGAAATGTATGGAAAAGAGATCCGCCAAGGATGCTCTAACATCTATGTGACATACTGTAATATGCATGTGCATTTGTTTTTGAGGCTTCTGCTAGCTTTGGCTCATGTTACTAAGGCTTTCATCTACAGTTCCTTTGAAACACCACTTGTTGTCACAAGTAACACAGAAGACACTATCTGAATCGGGCTGAGTAACCTCCTGTAGTTCCTATGGTAACTGGATGCATTCTTCATTATCATAGGGACTAGTTTCAGTTTTAACAACACAACAGAATCAGGTGTACTGTTAAGGAGACAGGCTCATTTCAGTTAACTGCCTTGGAAACTGCCAGTCACACTGTCCACATCACACAAGCCCACACAGACTTTTGATGCTGCTACTTCCCCAGTGAAAAGGCAGACCATGAACATCCAGTGACTGTAAGCAAAGCAATAAGGAAATCGTATTGACATTCTGTGTAAAGATATGGTGAAACATGCCATGAAAGCAGAGGACCAGCTTCTGATTAGAAGCACAGTGCTGCAAGGGGAACAGGCCACTTCTCTTTCATGACTTACATCATAGTCACATAACCATTGCATCCATTGGTTAAGCATAAGCACATTCAGCATGTTCCTGTCACAATGGTAGGTAAATTTGGTGTGTATCACAGAGCAGCAACAGAATGGAGTTCTGGTGAATCATTTCTATTTAGACATTAAGTGTCCAGGGAATTGGGGCAGGTGAATGTAGCCATGACATTGCTAATGAGTCTGACTGTGGTGCTGGTTAAATTGCATATTATGGGTAGGACACAGAATACAACATGATATTGACTGAAGGGAAGGGCCATCTGCAAGACAGAACCTAGCAACTTCTAAGGAAAGTATAGCCTCCCACACTCCCCCACAAAACAAACAAACAAAAAAACAAAAACAAAAACAAAAAACCCAAAACAAAACAAAAAACAAACAAAAAAAACCCAAAACCACAACAAACCCAAACCCAACCAAACAAAACAACAACAAAAAAAAAACCACCAGAAAAGAGAGAAACAAAGTGGAGACATTAAAGCAGATGGTGCCAAGTGCAGGCATAGTTAAGAGCACTCAGGTTTATGTCTCAGCTCCTCCCTAAGCTGATAAATGAGAATGCAAACCCATTTTCTGCCAGCCTGAGACACTTACAGGATACAGCAGGACAGTCCGATATTGTGTGGAGCACCGATGGTACATTACTGGTTCTAAAGCATAAAGCTGGGCTAAATAGAAATAATCTGTATTTATCTGCGTCCTCTCTTTTTCACATTCTTTCTTGTAATAAAGTAGAAAACAAGCACTGTCTGTGTTCAGGCCAAGCCCTGGAAGAAGAATAAAGGCAGATCAGTCCTTGGAGAGACAGACAATTTGGCAATCTAAGATTGTTTCACTTTTCAGGACTGTTTCGGATCTCTGTGTAATTAGGAGGAAGTGCTATAGGTAAATACTGTATCTGTCACTTTTATGAGTGACTCAGAATCTAGAAGAGTAGTCCAAATTGTGTCTGACTTAGTACATCATGTGAAGACAATGGGATTTGGCAAAAGGAAATGGTCTTCCTTCACTCTATTGTAGTCACGTTTGCAATGGCTAAATCACAGAATAATGAGATTCAGGAATGCAAACAGGTATTGCTGTGACCTGAATTGTGTCAAGTAAATTAATTGAAATCTGAGTGGGATGTTATCCTATTGCTGTCACAGTGAGATCTGAACCCCTCACTTGCTAGAGCTGAAATCATGCAATGCTACAGCTCAACAAAGGATCCAGAAAGTGAGAAAATCCCTTTCATCCTTCAAGTAGGTCTAGCAATGGATTAAACAAATATGTTTCTGCTGTGATGGTATAGCCCAATAATGCCTCCTTTGCAATAATAATAGGACCTTTGGGCTGTGTGAATCACCATCAGGTATCCTCAAATTATACAGAAATTCAGAACAAAAGAAGAAACCTGCTAAGGAGAACTAGTAAAAAGGGTACCAGCTCTGAAGCTAACTGGGAACTTAAAAGTAATCAGACATATCATCATATCCTATTGGTGTATCATGGCATGGCCCAAACTATGACAGTCTTGACAGCCTCTAGGAAAAAAAAAATTATCTTAATTGTCTGAACTCAAATTAAATGGTTTTCTGAGTCTAGAAAGGATAATGCTGTGGCTCTAGTGTGACTCCAGTAGAAGAGGTCTGAATGAGATTTAACTAAAGAAATGAGAAATCCAGTCTGTGCCAGATGTGCAGTCATTGGAATGATTGGCAGGTTCTCCCCACCAAAACTTCTTTTTTCCTCTCTTCTGTATTTAGGTGAAACAGAATGTGAAGTAAGGGATGATTTCAAGGCATTGAGGGGTTTTTGTTCATTTCTAGCACGTAGCCTGTGTCTCTTAGAAGATCTGAAAAATCTGTTTTCACTCTCCAGAGGTGTTATCAGAACTTCCTGTATCTCATCTTGTTTTGAGGGGAAAATTTGGTTTTATGGGAAAACAGCTAACCACATAAACTTGGTACATTCTCATAGAGATAGTGGATGAAATATCAAAGTACTATAAATGAATATAATACTACAGGCTTTAGTAGATCTGGGTCACTGTACACCTCTTCAGGATCTGGCCCATGAAATTCCATTATATGACACGTTTTAATCTCCTCCAAATGTGCTGTCACAGTAAACATCTGTATAGAGTTGTTCTGTTCAAATGAGGCTCCATAACCTCCAACTTCATAGTCCTGGAAACCAAATGGATTTTATCTCCTGATATATTTATATTCAATCATTTTTAAAGCATTAATACCCTGGGTATTTAACTGGTTATGATTCCTCTGAAAAGCATTAAACAAACCCAACTGTGTAAATGTGCTCAGCTCCCTCGTTGTCCTGGGAAAATGTCTTTGAGCTGCAGCATAAATTCAGAGGTTTTCCTGGGCTGTTTAACTCCTTATCTCCTGATCGACATCCTTCACAGTTTGGATTGGTAACATTCTGCTGTTGCCAGGAGAGGAAAGATAAAAGCAGAAAGATCCAGCAGTCAAAGATTCCTGAGGGAAGTCTGCTGGCTCCTAGTTAATGGTATTAGAGCATTGTTCTGAGCCCTTACCCCAGCTCCCTGTGTGCCAAGAATACTTGTGTTATTTTGGTAATCAGACATAATTCATGCAGCTCAGTCTGTAATTCCTAGAGTGCTTTTCTCCAATGCAATTGTGAGTGAGTCTGCAGAGAACTCTTCCTATCTGCATTAACTCACTGATTGCTGGCACTTAATAAGGAATACATGGCTTTGAAACTCCAGTAGATGTGCTAAACACAAGGATAGCTCTAGATAATGCTTTCTTCTGTGGAATCCTTTGGAAACACCATCTTTTTTTCCTGTGGTCACCCTCTCCCTACCTCACTTGGGAAGTTGAAACTGTAGGTAAAAAAAACCTCATTATGGGGCAATAGTATAGAGCTTCTTTCTCATGGGCCAATCTATATATTTCCGGTGTGATGTGATTTTTTTTTTTAATTTTTTTGGTCCACCTGTGCTAAGAATAACATTTTACCAGTCAGCTTTTGTTTTTATTTAAAAAAAAGACAAAAAACTTCACAGTGATCAAGCCAAAATCTGGTGGTAGAAGTATACGAGAAGGATAAAAGCTGGGAGAAAGGAAGGATTCTATATCCCACCATTATATATAGCAGCCTATTTTTCTATGTTCATATGTGAAGTCTATGGCTGAAGTATTGTCATGGTTTAACCCCGTCAGAGAGCTAAGCCCACACAACCACTTGCTCACTACCCCTGCGCCCCCCCCCCCCCCCCCCCCGGATGGAGGAGAGAATCAAAGGGGTAAAAGTGTGAAAACTCATGGTTGTGCTCACATCTGAGTGCTACAGTGAGGCATCTGGCTGTCTCATGGCAGAAGGGACAGGACACAAAGGTGGTCTGGATGCCGTTGCAGAGAGAGGTCCCCTTTTTTGCAGTTGTTCTTCTTGCCCTTCAAATGAACATGGTGGACTGAACAACCAGAAGGCCTAGGTAGTTCAAAAAAATGTAAAAGATTGTTATTCTCCTGGCTTTACAAGCCTTATTTGCCCACCCTCTGTAGTCCTTACAGACCTACATCTGTCATGTCATTCCTCTCTCCGTCTTTGGCACTGACATTGATATCAAGCATCTGTTCAGTCTCTGGTACACGAAACATGTGTGGCTTTTGCCAAGCTAGAGTTTGAGCTGGTTCTCCAAAGCCACCACTATACCTTTACTGTTTCAGGCTTCTGAAACACGTCTGAAAAACGTCATTTGGTCCCCTTGCCTGTGTGATGTTCTGAATGGTAGGTATTGCAGCATTCGTTGCATTAGTACCAGTCCTGTATTAGTAATTGATTTTCTGTTGCACCTGTTTTTCCTTTAGGAGATGATTTCTAAAGCAGATCTCCTAAAGGAGAAATCCTTTATAGCCCAGCTGCACATCTGGACAGGCCTAAACCCACTGTGACCCAGTGGCTGAAGGTCAGACTATTTTGGGGAGTGATTGGAGTAGAAGTGGTCCATCAGCATGGATGGAAGGAGATTTCTGATAGTAGAGAGGTCTTTTATTTTCACAGAGGAAAAATGGGGTGAAGAGGCTGTAATGTAAGCTAGACAAACTCTAAACTCATCCTGTACGAGGATGATTTTCAGTTATGTGGAATCATTACATAGAAACCTAGTGCCTGAAAAACATGTTTTCCTTCCATCAGGAATTATGGTGTTGATGCTGAAATTGCAGGATGGATTCAAGCAGCCTGAATTATGCAGGAGATCAGAACAAGTGGTCAGAATGGTCCTTCCTGGCTTTAAAAATCTGTGAATTTTACAGGAACACAGAAAAATAGAGGCTCTTGGTCTCTTTCCTGATTTTTCAGGAAGGCTTTTTTTGTCCTGGCCAGTTTTTTCCCCGATGCTGTTTTCTGTTTTGGAATTGCATAAGGAACAGCAATGTTTTCTGTCATTGTTCAAAGCCAGGACTTGTTCGTTCCTTCCCAGGAGTTTCTATGACATTATCTTTACAGTGTGAGGGAGATATTTTTACAATAGCTGCACACTCTTCTCTCCCAACCAGTTGATCTAATCTATCAGAAGTTTTTTTTAATCTTTTATTGGAAAAAAATTACTAATTTTCTCTGCATTTTCTGTCCTCTTTAAAGGCAGGGAATAGACTACTGTCACAGAATTGTAATAACTAATCTCTTCTTGTTCCCTTTATGTTAGGTATTATTACTAATACTTATCAGTCTATTGTGCCTAGGAAATTAAATGGCCTGAAGTAGCCTGATGGGACTGAATGTTTTGTGTACGTTAGAAACTCAGCTTAGGGAAATTTGTATCTTGGTCACAAGCATAAGAAACTGGAATTGATTATACATAAGTTTGAGAACTGTATTTCAAACTGATTTCTTTTCTTGTAAATAAGCACTACAGAGATTAAAAAAAAAAGAAATGCAACTCTCTTCTCCACAGACAGGGCAGGAGGCCTAAGGAGAACCATACCCTAAGCAGTAATCATTTGTGTGCTTGCCATAAGATAATTTCCTATGTAGGGAAAGAAACTATGGACTCGAGATCGATTTAAGCATGTGTCTCCAGAGATAACAGAGGGAATCGGCTGAGCCTTCCGTAAGGGAGCAATGCATCATGTTTGTGCAATACTTGATATAGAATGGCTGGAGTTGGAAGGAACCTTAAAAATCATCTGGTTCCAACCCCCCTGCAATGGGCAACAACACCTTCCACTAAGACCAGGTTGCTCAAAGCCTTGAACACTTGCAGGGAGGAGGCATCTGCAACTGCTCTGGGCAGCCTGTTCCAGTGCCTCACCACCCTTGTAGTGAAGAATTTCTTCCTTACACCTAATCTAAATCTACCCTTTTTCAGTTTAAAACTATTACCCCATATCTTATCACTATGTTCTCTGACAAACAGTCCCTCCCCATCTTTCTTGTAGGCCCCCTTTAGGTACTGGAAGGCCACTATCAGGCCTCCCCAGAGGCATAGGACAATTAAATACAAAAGACATTAAATGTGTATTTAACTGGAGATTCTCTGTACAGAAAGAAGTTATTTGAAGTTACTGTGATTAAATACTGTATTTCAGTCTTCATCAACAACTAATTTTCCTTCAGAGAAAATACCCAGAGCAAATGTTACTCTAAAATTGTTTAATTACTGTTTCTTGTGCTGAGTTACTTGTTAGGAACTTCCTGTCTTTCAGCATCATCTTCTGTTAGATTAAATCTCATTTTCCCACTCAAATCATGTAGTGTGAATGGAATCAGCATTTTCTGTATTTAGAACAGATCTGTTCTTTTCACATTATTAAAGTGTGATAAAATAGGGAAAATGTTTTGCAGGAATCCTGGAGCATGTTTGACTTTTCTGTTTCTTGTTTACAAAGGCTGTAAATGCTTCTCAGTTTAGACCTATGCAAACACAGCGAGTGGTGTACAATTGTTCTCCAACTGCAAAAGGAAAAGGAATCTTGCTTTAGTACCATGTCTAAGTAGGTCCTCCATAACATTGTCCAGCTGGCCCAAAGCCACAGATACTCGTAATATGAAATAGATTCAGTCAACAACGTTCTAGGCTTTGACTTAAAAGGTTAATATTAGCAACACTGATGAATTGCCTTTAGGTGGAATCTATTGACACACAAATAGAAATCAATATGAAATATTCGTTACTATTTTTTGTGAGTGTATAAGTATAAATCAGTAGAAATAAGAGAACAAAGAAGTAACTAGTCCAGAGCTATGTCCAAAGCTATTCCTGGAGTTAATTCTTTGGTGTTTGCCTTTCAGTAGCTTGCAGGATTTTGATATGTCTTCGGTGACTGAATTATCTTTCTGTGGTTCTTAAAAACAAACTTATTTTGAACAGCATTTCTTCAAGAGGGTTGGGGGGATCTGATCTCTGGACTGGGGAAGCTATGGTTTACTTCCAAAAGCAAGCCTGGCTTCTCCCCTGAACTGTCTCGCAAGCTGAGAGTCGGAGATGCTGGTTGGAAGTCTAGCACACATTTGATACTTGTAATGAGACTTTTGGGCTGTGGGAAGAGAAATCTCATTTCCAAAAGACTAAGTTTAAAGATGGGAAGGATGATTGTAATAGTAAGCCTCTCATGATGATGATTCAGTTCTCATTCCTGATGCTGTCAGAAGCTTACTAGATTATCATAGGAAGGTAACTTAATCTCTGAACAAGCCTACTCTCTTAGTTAGGGCTTCTGGATATTACTTATATATAAACAGCCACCTTTGGAAAACCAGTAGTTTTAAAAAAAAAAATATAAAATCCTTTTCCACAAGAATAAGTTAAAAGCTCTTTTTTTTTTTTTTTTTTTCCATGAGGAAAGATAGCTTTTAGCGGTCCTGAACTAAGTCAATGGCTTCCAGATATGGCCTCATTCCGGATACCAAACAGAAGTGGAAAATTTCCCACCCTTTCAAATAAGAGCCAAGTCTGTATAGATCTTAGCAGTTTGATGCAAAGCTGGGATAGGATCTATTAACTTATATCAGCTGAAGATCTTGTCTCTTACTGTGCTACAGAAACCTAGGTCTGCAGCTTTTGGTGCTTAGCTAAAGGACCTTAGCTGAAAGGGGTTTATTTTTTTCAGTGGTGAAACAAGCTGCCTCCCAGACATGCTGTCTGACATTGATTAGACAATAGTTGTGCTGAAGCCAGTACATTCTACCAAAGGTTTTGTGCTTTCTAGTAGAGCAGGAAATGTAAAAAACACTTTATGTGTAAAAAGAAATGTTAATATTTAAGCTAAAAGTCACAGAAGAAAAACCTAATAACCAGAAACAGCTTTAGGTGTGTATTCCTTTTTCTTGAATTTACAAAAAGTTTAGGGGCTCTATGTGTATCTTGCAGTTATTAAAAGGAAAACACTTAAAGCTCTCTAATATAGCACAGACACTATTGTGTTTGGAAACAAGAAATGTTTGATCGCTGCTGTGGGAAAGTCTTTGTCTTGGCTGCCTTGTGCCAGTCTGGTGTCAAAGCTGGACTTGATTGCTTTGCTTGTACGCAGTGCTTGGGAGTCTGTTAGTGAATCAGTAAGAGATTCACTGAACAGTTTTTCTTTGTAAGAGATTCACTGAACAGCTACATTTTATGGCCAACTTTGTTCAGTGCTAGATGCCTCATACAGCAGATTAATGATTCAGCCAGCTACATCTTGACTTCAGTGCGATTTCAATGGGATTTCTTGCTGAATGATTCAAATGTCTGAAAACCCCACATCTGCCACGATAACATCAGTGTTCATCTCTGGTGTCTGCATCTTGAAAGCATCTCAAAGACCTTAGCAAAACTTCAGAATGCACCTGGGATTGAGAAAATGAAATGTTCTTGGATCTGCTCCTTGTGTAATCATCAAAGGCTGAGTCTTGATCCTGTCTATGCCACCACCTTTGGGCAAGAAGTCCAGATTCGTGTCAGTGCAAACTGGGCTCCTGATCCTACCATGTTCTGTATTGGGGGGGGGGGGGGGGGGAAATGTCCTTGAGATGTTTCTTGCTGTTCCAAATTATTTTGAATTTCCAAAAAGTATTCGCACACTTGCGCGCACACACACACAAACTACTGTGGGTTTTTTTGCAGCCCTTATTGCTGTCAGTAGGCTTAGTAGAGAGAAGAGGTCCATGTAAATTTGTGTCTTAAAAACATGGTGAGACTTCTTGATTTGCATTTTGCTTTACTGTAGGGTAGCAAGAGACCTTAGTGGGGCTTGAATCATCAAATCAGCACAAGCTTTCCTATTGACCTCATTGATCTTCAGATTACACTAGCAGAGTAGAATGATGAGAAATTCGTTTTCCTAAAGGTAGTTGCTACTGTTCTGAGCAATTTGCAAGGATAAAAGGTTAGATAGCATCCGTCAAATTTGATTGCTGCATCAGGAGAACCAGGCAGAGCTTGGGTATTTTATATTCTTCCTCATTTTATAAGTGCCTTCCTGAGGAGACAGAAATTCCCTTAGCAAGAATAGAGGTGTAGGGTATATCCAGAAAAAAACCCTTCAATTACAGAGCAAAGGACTTCATAAAAACATCTTGCTCTTTCAACACCAGTCTCTGGAGGTCTGTTGTTACTGCCATTGTGCTGTACTCTTAAATTATAGCTGCAACATCAACCAGTCATGAGTCTACAAGGAGTCCACTACAAAGCAGAACTCAGGATGTGGCTATTGAGTTACAGAAGGACCATGAAAAAGAGACAGAGATTTATCTGAGAAAATAGAGTTAAACTGTCATCTAACCTCAAGCAGAGACTCGGAGACATAGAGGAGACGAGAGACAAATTCAGAGGAAGTCTAAAGCAAAGCAGAAGATAAACTGTATCTGGATGAGACCAGTTTGAGCCAACCACTGAAAACTTAACTGTATGTATTTCCCAAGAAGGCATATGATCAAGCATGGGAGGTTACCTTTGTGACTAATATTATTTAGACCTACTTGTTTTACCATGGCTGCATTTGTACCTTCAAGAGTTAAAGAAAAGGGTCTGTATTCAGCAGAAGAGGCTATTTCAACATGGCTATTTATGCCTCTGTTTTGTACTATTTGCAACTATTTTGGTAGCTTTCCCCAGGGAGTTCATTGGTGCTCACCATCATGTTATGCATGCACCCACCACAAGGAGATGCATCCCATCTGCAGATGAACTTTGCAGGACTGCAGGAGGATCTTCCTGCTGGACTTATCTTCTTTCCCTCCGGAGCAGCCAATGGTCCTTTTCTCTTCTCTGCAACTTGCAGTTGTGCATGTAGTCTTTATGACTGACGGATCCTTTACCAGTGTGGACAATTGCTAATGAAGGAAAACAGAATACCACCTCCCCATCCTTCAAAATTACCCCAGCAATTGGATGAACATTTTGTTTTCAGTTTTCACCAAACTTCTCAACAGATCCTGTGATAATTAACCTGATTGCAAATATGTGCATTTATTAGAATTAAAATGAAAAAGTCCTTCTCATTCACTCATACAGCACAGAACGTGCATAAAACTTGCCTCAGAACTTGTAAGAGAAGTCACTGATTGTGTTATAAAGCCTTCTTGGGGGTCTTCATTAGGCAAATGTGATCCATCAGAATTGCCTGGCTTTGTTAAATGGAGGTCTGAAAAAACCTGTCTGTGGATGACATACCTTAGAAGTGCACAGCTGATGTTCTGTTTACCTAGAAACTGCCATACTATTCACCTTGTGGTCTAACATCAGGAAGCTGGCAGGTGGGTGAGGGAACCCTAGGGAATAATCTGCCATTACAGTACAGTGTTCAATTAGGGCAGCTATACCTTTCTATTCCAGTCCTGCAAGGAGTCCACTGATGAGATGAAAACAGGACAGGAGAAGCAGCGAAGCAGATCTGATCTAAGGGTAAGGTTAAGAGATACCTTAAAAGATTGTCAGAGGGAGCTGTTTGTAAGTGGCTTGTGTTGGAAGCAGCAGGAGCTGAGACAGGAAAAAAGCAAATTTCCAACCCCTGAATCTGTCCAAGATTCCAGCATGTGGGAAGGAAGGGCGTGAGTCCATCCAGCTTTTTGATCTGGAGATAGTTCAAGTCTGCAGTGGCTTTGTGGATTGCCAGACAGCCCTTCTGGTAGACCGTGAGAAGAGGACTTGCATGCCAGCTTGCAGGCTCATTTTTGCATTCTGTGAAACACAGAAGGAACAATGCAAGGAAGATACCACTATTTTGCGTGCTGAAAATACATATTTTTTTTTCTCTGAAGTTTTGTTATCCTGTCTCCTTCCCTTTCTCTGTCGCTACTGATGTTCTTCACATACTGCGTTTGCAACACTAGATACTAAATTACCTGGCAGCAAATCTTCTTTAACCATGCTGTTGAACATTTCTCTGTTAACATAAATTCAACCTGATAAACAGATTAGTGTAAAAAAAAAACATGTGATGTAGACGGTAAAAAGAGAAGATAAGGGGATGAATAAGCTAGTCCCTGAAAACAGGTGTTTGAACATTGCTTATGTGTCATCAGAGCAAACAAACCTTTAAAAATAAGTAAATGGACAATATTGTCCCTTTTCATCGGCTTTGTCTTACAGAGCTGTGTCTGTCTGCTCTATGCTGTAAGATTCATAACTCACTATCATTGTCTTGCATGTTGTTCCTATTATTCATGATTAAGGTCCAGAGCAGAAGGTTCTTGCATATGTAAGGAGACAATTGTTAGAGACATACTGATGTTATTAAGACAGATTCAGTCAAAGGTCACTATGATAGCATCCAAATGTAAAGATCACATGGGAGATAAAGGAGAAAATTATTAGGGCTGAATATAAAAGTATGAGTGTGGAAGCCTAATTGGAAAGCACAGCAAGAGCAAAGAGGGGGTATGAGCCAGGAGAAGCAGGGAGGCACTCTGCTGTTATTAGAGGTGCAGCACTCTGATATCTTAATGGCCTGGCTCTGTGGTAGGTGCTGCAGAGCTGGCTGGGGCAGGAGAAAGAAGGGTAAAGAGGCATAGCATACTGCTCTGCTCTCCTGGATGGGGTTTGAGAACCTGTAAATATCCTGTGCAATTTGTTTCAAGCATCTTTAAGATGGGCTCTATCTGGACAAATTTTAAGTGCAAGGCTAAACTGGAGCTTATCTGTGACATTTAATATAAACCCCTCCATGCCTAATAGGCATATACAGATGTTCTGAAGCCTTACAGAGGCTGTGTCTGTAATGCCAAACCTCAGAATCCAGCTGGAGACTTTGACAATGTGGGAACATGCTGCTGATGGCCCAGATGAGCCCTCCAAGCATGTTATGCAGAGATGAAATCTCATCCCTCTGAAAGGAAACCCCTTTGCAAATGATCACACCTGGGTGGTGGGGAGAGGGCAGAGGAAAGGATGCTGCTGCTGAGGAAGGTTTAATATTTTTCATTTTTAATATACCCATTTAACATACTGTTCTTTTAGCAATCAAGCTCTTACAGCTCATTCTTCTATTATCAAGTGTTTTATTCTCGGCTGTGCTTCCAACCTGCAGAGCTCAGAGCACTTTGTGTTACTCCCTGGCCTGTGCTGTGCAGCCAGGCAGGGCACCTGAAACACGGAGGGAGCAAGTGCCTTCACCTGTTAACACAAGCGAGCCAGCATCGAGTGCAACTTGCAACTCTTGCCTTGCAGTGCTGCGCTGTATCTGCAGCATCCCTGGATAGAGCATAACTGACCTGTACATGTCAGATGATTTTTCTGGAGCAGTGGCAATGAATGCAAGATAGGACTATGTTCCTAATCACTTTTAAGGAAGCAGAGGTTTTATTTTGATTGATCTTACTTGCTGTGAAACCCTAGGATATTTCCAGTGCGTACATAGTCAGTCTTTTCTATTTTAAGAGACCTTTGTTCCCCTTCCCTTTCACTGGAGATGATCATTCTGCTCTCTTGGCCCTGTCTGGAAAACCAATTTGTTCTCTATTACTTTTCCTTGATTTCCCTGGCTATTGATGTTCACAGGGCAGGGCTGTTGCAGCCACTGTGCAATGACAAATCAAAGCCACCAAAATGCCACACACACCAGAGGATAAAGTCCCCTTAGTCCTCCAGGTGGAGATGGGAAGTTTAGGAGATACTCTTAATGCATGAGAGAGACTCCATAGGACAAACTGTATCACAATGTATGACTCTCCCAAACTCCTCCTGTTAAAAGCAGAGTGCTATCCCTCCCCTCACCCAGAAGACTGCTTCCTAGCCAAGTTTGAGGAGTTGAGAAACAAAGTTATTGATTCATTGATGCTTGTTTAGTTGGAACATATCCATGGAACAAGAATAACTGCACATAACACAAGTCCCAGTAAATAGCTAGGCAGATGCATTTGTCATGGTGAGGAACACGCTTAGTTAATATGGAAATCTATAGGAGAAATCTGAAGGGGAAATCAAGGTTATTCAGAGACAAGCAACAGATTTGTGCACACATGCAAGTAGATCTCCCTGATAAGAACATCCTTTTGTGTCTGTTATGTGACATATTTCTGTTGCTCAGGCCCTGAAAACAGTTGTCTATCAAGTATTGCATCTAAACATGCAGTGGCATGTAATGGGTGATTGGCAAAGGAGGATCTGTGTTTCAAGAATGGAAACATACTCCACATGCCATTGCTTAGGGATTTCCCAAGATCTGGAGTCAAAATAGATTCCATAAAAATATAAAAAATAATTACTCAATGGTAGAGGCAGTATCTCTGTGTACTGGATGGTGTGATGTGGTCCTGTGCCAGCCCCCTGCTAAGCTGTGGGAACAGTCTATTTCTTGTTCCAGCTTTCTATAAATAACTTATTGGACCTGAAAAATGTCCACCCCCAATCTCCATTTCACTTTTGTTTCTGGATAATGGCATCTGACAGCAAATGCAAACACATTGCACATGGTGAACTGCTGCCTTTACAAAGGTTACACAGGCATTTTCCCCTCCTCTCTTGTATAATGTAACAGGGAGAGTTCACACACAGAAAGCCCAGCTTATTTTACCATGTCTTAAAGCAGCATCATGAAGAAATGTGCTTTCCAGTGCTAGTCATGTCATTCAACTGACCACCCTGATGTTACTTATGTTTTAAACATGTTAATGACAAGTCAGACTTTTTTTAGTAAAACTATTTACCTTGCCTAGAAGCCTAGGAAGCCAAAAGCAGATCAGTTAGGCTTTAGAAAAACAAAGGTGGGAAAATCTAGGAATGGTTGTCCTTTGCCCAGTGCTTTGTAACAGAGCAACCACTGTATCTGTCCAGCTGCGTAAGTGTAGGAGTATTTCTTGTTCATCCAGTAGTATAAACTAAACCATATTCTCAGTGAATAAATTTGGATTTTTTTTCCATATATTTGCTGAATGGATTAGATTTCAGCATTCACTGGTGTAAGTTGCCAAAACCTCAAAGCACAAGAAGGAGCTAATCAACATGTCGGAATTAAAATCACTTGTTTTGGTCAGAGAGGCAGCATATCCTGTCCCACATTTCAGCGTGCTTATAGTAGAGAAGATGGCTTTGCTGAGTCTCAGGACTTCATGTTTGATTCAAGAAGTTGTTTCAAAGTAAGAATGTATCGTAGTGTGTGCACATAATTAGGTAATAGTCCAAGCTGTTTTAACCAGTATTCTAGAGTAGTAAAGAACATCTCAAAATAACATCTCGTTTATTTTTCTGAGGCTCTGGGAATTCTGGAGCATCTGGCATCTCAAGTTTAAAGGCACTAGATCTGTTTAGACCAAATATATTGGCTGTTCAGAAAATGAGATTAAAACAGAATGAAACACAATCTAGGGAGAATCTTGAGGGATTTCCCCTAACTTGCATTCTACTTTTTCTCTGGTATTGATACCTGTGTATTTTAGGATGGAAAAGTGGCTGAGTGGCATGCTGTTGGAGAGCAACCCTCTCCTGTCTGCACAACACAGTAGGCAATGGCCTACCTCAGTCCTGGAAGGGGTGAAATGACTCTAAGCAGAAAGACCCAGCCTAGCTTTTGCAGGTCAGCAGAAGGGTCCCAGTTCTTGCAATGTTTTGTTGTCAGCCAAGTACCCAGGGGCTGACATGGCTAATGAGTTGGGATCTTGAATAGCATTTTATAATAAAAAAAAAAAAGAAGGAAGGAAGGAAGGTATCCCTGTCCCCTATTAAAAAGGCAACATCAGCCTCTTTTATGAACTTTATCTCACTACTCGAAAGGCTGCTTTTAAAGTGCTAGTGTTGTTGGCATAGGCATTTGTTGAGAATTAGCAAACACCCCCATTGACAACAAGCCATTGTCTGTGGCATCTTTATAATGAGATTTAACGAAACTGCCAGCAAGTCAAAACTAATGCAAATGAGTGCAAATTCACATGGTCCAAAGGGATTAGAATATCATTAATGTGGGCATTAAATATTTAAACAATATCTCTATGAAAGAATTATGAGCCTTCAAAGCTTGTCTGTGTTTTATGACCACATTAAAGCAGTTGTAATGATATCTTCTATGCTGAGACTAGGAATTATCTTTTTTTAAATATCAGATGATGATCATACCTAAAGCCACCATTCTACCCACAGGCTATGGTCTTCCTGTCTGTTGTCAGCTGGATTTCAACTCAAGTGGATGTGTCAGGTTAGATGAGGCAAGGGTGAACCATGCCACACTGTGAACATGCCCACACCTATTGAAAAGCCAAGCCAACCAGAATAACCAGCGTGAGCTGTCGAGAGTCAATCCGCCACTGGCTTCTAAAGTCAGACATCATCCATGCGTGTGCTTTCTGCATGTTGTAGGATTCAACCTGCTGGAAAGCAGATAACTTTTTCCTGGCTATAGTAGGCCCCATCCCTACACACAGTTTGAAGACTTATCATGCCCAGTGCAAGCCTCCTCAAACCTTGGTTTCATCTTCCTCTGCTTTGCAAACAACTGCTCATCTTGTGCTTGATCTCCAAAGGGTATCTTCATCCAGAGCTTTGTACAGGCAGAGCTGAATTTAGTGCCCGCTGCTGGTGCAGCCAGGCAGTGAGAATGCTTGTTCAGTCTGGGGGCTCCTTACTCACATAATGAGTCTCATCTATGCTTTATTTACATATCTGATACTCTGTCTGAGTTGTGTCTGATACTGTGCCTTCCTATCTAAGCTAAATTTAAGCTAAGCAGTCCAGATAGTGATAAAATATAGTCACATTCTATAACCAGTTAAAGTTAATCGAAAAGTTCTGATTTTTTGAAATGCTTCAGAATAAATGGAAACAATGATGGAAACAATGCCTTCCTCCTCTTAGCCCCTCTGAATGTCTTCCCATATTTAGTTACAACTGCTAGGAGCATGAACATGAGCAGAAGGTTTTTGAGAATGTCTCAGCTGACAGAATAGTTTGCAGAGAAAGGCTGACCATGATCAGTCCCCAAGACAGATGGAGATCAGGCCAGTTATTTGAATGGTATATGTAGAATTAATGTGAACTTTAAAGATATTTTTAGGTTGAGAAGTTAATTTTTGAAACTTTCCCTGCTTTGCATAAGCACTATAGTTCAGAAAAACATATCTTCTGGTTATATATATTTGACTTCATTAAGTCTCAGTTATTTTGTTGGGTTAGAATATTTTTATTTTAAATTCTTAAGGCAGAACTTTTTTGATTGGTTTATATCTGCTCCTGAGAATTCTGACAGCACGAGAAAGGACTGAGCCACACCAGGGACTGCTCGTGTAAAACAGCTTTGTTGTGATGACTGATGAAGTCACAACATGGATTTGAGTCTTACTGAAGACTCGGCCTATTGTGAGCATGTCAGACCTTTCTCTGGCGCTCCACTAGAACACATAAGAGCTCATCATGGTCTCAATTCCTATTCTCGAGGCATTGTGTGATCTAAAAGTATAGCTAACAGATCATTTTAAATATCTGGGATTGTCCTGTTACCTACTAGGGCATTTCTAAACCCAAGAGGGCCCTGACATGGAAGTCTACAATGGGATCTCATCACAGCTTTCCACTCCTAGTGCAAAGCATGCTTCTTAACTGCATCATTGTTGTTTCAAGCCAAGCGCCATGTGTGTCTAACAACGGAAATAAAAAAAAAAAAGTGAATCATGACAGCAGTGAAAATAATCAGCTGCATTATTCCTCTCGGGGAAAGAAGAGAGAAGTGAAGAACCCACTTGTGTAGTTTAATGCATTTTTTAAGGAGCGCTGATACTATAGTGGGGAGGATTGTATGGGGGAGAGTCACTGGAAGACACAGATCCAAAGCCTCTTAAAGTCGGTGGTAAGATCTTTATTGATGTGAGTGAATTGTTATTGAGGCCCTTGAATCTTTGCTGGCAAGCCACTTAACTCTGTAAAGTGCTGAGAGCTCTGCAGTGGGAAGTGCAGAAAAACATGGTGGGCTGAGTTTATTTCAAAAACAACTGAATACATTGTGCCTTCTGTGCTTCAAACCTTTGCTTTTTCTGACAGCTTAAGTGTTTAAAATAAACTGGTCCTTTAAAACAAGCTATGGTTTGATTAAGTCAATTGCCACTGAAATGATGCAGGTGAGTAGGTAGTTTGAGCTCCCTTGAGATCTGCTCAGCCTAGCTTTACAGAGAGCTAATGCAAGGAAGGTAGCTGAGGGTTTAGCAGATGTATTAGCCCCTGATTGATGCTTTTCAAGAGGGATGCCTTACTGTGCTCAGCAGGTGCAGATGACAGGAAGTATTGTGACAGCAAAGCAAAGCACTGACTTCAACACCAACTTCATATCATGTGAGTCATCAGTGTTTCTTTACTTGGGGCTAGTGGCTTTTGCTGTTTTCTCCTGAGGACTTGGCAGTCTACCATATGCAGGCAATGTGGTAGGAGGAATTGGCTGTGGAAGGGAAGAACAGGGAGAGAGCAGTAGGAATTTGGTCTGGATGCGTGGGGCTGGGTTGTTAGCATCATTGCAATGTGTTTGTAAACCATCCTCTTCATAAGAAGATAATTTCATTGTGTTATTTTAAAAGCTAGTGTTTGAAGCATGAAACCCCACACCTGAAGACAAGGATGGTCTAGACTGCTCAATCCTATGACTGTCAGAAAGAGATGAGCTGCAAGCTAGTGTTTCATGAGCCCTAAAAAGTTTCCTTAGGGTAGACAGGGATCCAGACATTGCAGCATTGCTTATTTTAATTTTTGACGCTAGTACAAAACAGTGCAAGATGTAGAACAATACAACCTGTCCGAGCACTTCAGCTGCTAAGTTTTTTTACTTGTTTAAAGATGGTCAGATGCTCTGAAAATCAATTATATGACTAATCTCATCAGTTTCTAAATTTATTCCTTTTAATCAGCAATCTGCTTTATTTAACTACAGGAACCATTAAGTGACCAGTACGTGATATAATTAAATACAATGTATTAATGATCCCCTACATCAATTTGTGATCCTTTAATGAATGACAGAACTGCATCACAACTCTGCTTGATTTGGTTGTGTTTTAGATTTAAAAATTATTTTTTCTGTTTAATGGCCAAATAATTAATGATGAATCAGTACATGACACTCCTGTTAAATCCTTGATAAAAACTGCTGTAATGCCTAAGACGGACATCAAGCTCAGTTAAGGTGCCTGAAATTATAATTATTTCAGTTCTTGCATGAATAATAGTTGCTAGGAGGCTAAGTTATAGATCTGTGTTCTGAGTTTGCTAGCTATAGGTTTCCTGTTCATTAGCATACCTACAAGTACAGACAGCAACCGGGAGTTGGGGCATAAAGCAGCAATGACATCTGAAAGCTAGAGACAGTTATTTACTGTAATGTCAGCTGTGAGATTTTGTGATCTGTTGAAAACCTTGTGGTAGATAAAGACAGAAAACTGAAAGGTTAGAAACAAAGCTTGATGTAACTTGAAACAATTACATAAATATTTATTTATGTACATCTGTTCTTCTTGTGGGTGGCTTGCAGATATGTCCATTAGTCATCCTTACACCAGTAAGCATTTCTCTTCCCTTGCTGCATAGTACAAGCCCCAGAGCTTGTCAGTTCTTTGACCACTGCTTTTTTTTAATAGTGCAGTGTACAAATTCAGCAGTGTTTGGCTTCAAGTTAGACGTTAGGAAAAGGTTTCTAGCTGTAGGATTGTTCAAGGAATAAATTGTCTGAGGAACTGGTAGGATCTTTATCACATGAGGTAATAGGCTTTCTCAGGAATGGTTCAGGGAAGGCTGATCCTGCCTTGGGCAGCAGAGAGACTAGATAAGCTTTTACAGCTCCTTCTTGCCCAGATTCCTAGGAATTTGTTGATTGTTTGTTGAATTTTCGCAGTTGCGTATGTAACCTGAAAAATCCAGTTCTGAACCTTGATAAATATGCCCTCACATGGAAGGCATTGGGTGACACCTAGAAAAAACAAGTTTGAAAATCTACAGCCCTGATTTCTGTGATGATAGGAATTTTAGGTGCTATAGAGCCAGGAGGCATATTTGGACAGAAATTTTTTGCTTTGCAAACTCTGGTAATTGGATTTGGTTAAATTCTTTATTGCTGTTGGTTGACCCTGCTGCATAAAATCTTGTTGCAAAATCCTTGATGCTTATTCTTTGCCTTCTGAACCTTGGATTCCAAAATGTGAGCGAGGCTAGCTGTGCTTTGTTGGTTTCCACGTGCCAGACAGGCAATGACTGCTAATGCAGCTGCAAAACAAACACAAGTGCAAGTCAGCAAAACGTCACTCCTTCATTTGAAGGAGAGGAAGTTGTTCAGATGACTCCTCTCAGTGAATCTATCTCAAGTTGTTCTGCATGTCCCAGAGGGGAATCGCTGGTAGCTCTGTTTTCAGGTTTTCCTAGCTGAGATGAGAATGAGTACGGATAATTAGATTGATTTCCTCTCCCCAGATAGGCAGCCAAATTTCCGTCACAAAGGTTTTTTGGTGAGTGCGCGGGGAATTTGCTTAGACTAATCTTATGACCCTGATTTACTATGCTGCTAAATCTCAGGGAGCTCAGCCCCTACCTCAGCATAGCTCGTTGCACTGTCTCGTCATTCTCAGCTTCAGGGACACGAGGAGGGGGGAGGACACCCTGCACATCAGGAAGCATCCCCACTGGAGAACCTCTGCTGCTACGTGAAAGCATGCCTTGAATGCTCATGCAGCTTCTGTGTAAGTGCAGCAGCAGAGAGACCTGTGCAAAGTAAATTCCAGGCCAAGGAGGGGTATGAACCCTTGGGTGGTCACTCTGCATTAAGTTTTTGTGGCTGAAGAGTGTGTGGATACCTCTACAAAAGTTGCTGTCAGTGCAATGGTGGCTCCGAGCGCCGGATGCTCAGCAGTCAGGTTTCTCATTTGCAGTCCTCTACAGTGCCCCGTCTGCCCAGCAGAGGATGCGTGAGATCTCTGTGGGAATGGGTAGCTTTGCTGACAGGTCAGAGAAGCAGCGACATTATTCTCCAGTCTCTTGGCTTGCCCAAGCTATTTCTCAGCAGCACTTACTGGACCCTCATCTCCAGCCTTAGGATCAGCAATTGCTTTTACCTTTCATGTTACCTTTTATGGAGATTTATTTACTGGAGACCTTTCGTTTGTGTGTTGGGTGATCTGCACTATACCTCACCAGGCTTTACAACTGCCTAACAAAAACTAGGTCTAAGGAAAGAATCTTTTCTGTTTCTTCTGTCACCTTTGCAGAAGTGGTACCATTCTGATGTCTCTCACTGCCCTTTGGTTTTTTTTTGTCTTACTATTTCCTAGCTGATCTTTACTGCTAATGCCTCTCCTGAGGAGCCACCTTATGCAACTGAGAGCTGGGTGCCATTTTGAAGGTTTTCTCTGTGCACTTTGTAATACTCAGCGGAGGAATACATTAAGGTTCTTCAGGTCGTCTAGTCTCCTGCCTACTTTTTTTTTTTTCTCCTGTGATTATTTTAGATCATTCTGTTGATTTACAAGTAATTAAATGTTTCTTCCAGGAGCTGTGCTGTTCTGGCAGACGCATTCAGCAAAATAAGTGTAGAAACACTTTTCTGTGCTAACACAGCATAGCTGCTATAATATAAGAAGGCTGAAAATTGGTAGGACCTTCAATAGGGTGTGAGTGGGGAGGACTTCTGAAGCAGTTTCTCGATATGCAGCCCATATTACTGTTTCCCACTCATAACTAAGGTAATTGGATGCTTGTGCTCTGCTATGGCAAGAGGCCTTTTCATTGCTGTTCTAGCAAACTCTTCTAGATGTTACTGATGTCCTGTAGAAAAGCTTCTGTGAGAGCTGTCTAGGGGAATTGTTGCTTTATCTGTTTTGTAAAGAAGAGAGTATTACTGCTGCTGAATCTAAGGATCTGAAATCCAAGTCCACTGTGAAAGTAGAATAGAGTCCTGATGCCCGATTTCTGCCTGAAAAAGGAACTGAATGTAAGTCCCACAACAAGCAAAGTCAGTTACTGACTTGTCCTCAGTAGATCTGAGGAAATGTTCAAACCTTTGTGATGAGTGACGAATGGGCTGTGGTGCCAGAGGTGAGCAAAACTCATGATGCTGGCAGCTGCTGCTTCCTGGAAGGGAGATGCTCTCCCAGTAGCCCACCAGCTCTGGTTATCCCCTTCCAGTACAAAACAGATCTGTACACAGAGACAGTGTGTATTTTAGCAAGTTGTCAGCATTGAGTACCATGCTATTTTTCTTACTTGTTTCTTGCTTTCCTGGTGTTGATGAAAAGTTGTTTTGTTTTGTGCATATATATGTGTATAAAACACCAAAGTAAATTAGGACAGTATGCACTGCCTTTCCTTTGCTTTGATTGGGTTGTAGTTCCTCTAGAGCTGTCCCAATTAAATCAGAATGATAATAAATTGAAAGGGCTTGTGTCTGATTTGTAAGACTTCTCCAGGTGTTAAAGAAGGGGGGAGAGAAACATCCGAAGAACCAGGAAAAGATGGTTTACTGTTTCATTATCAAATAATACTGTCTCTTGGTAACACAGAGAGGACATTGTCTTTAGGGATAGGATTTTGTAAAACTAGGTGGGAAGTGCCAGTTCTTCATCCTTACTAATCTGTTCCCTGAGCCCAGTATTTCACAGTGAAACACTGCTGTAGTGGAGAGCTCTGTAGGGAAATGCAGGGCCTGGGACTCCTCACATCAGCATCTGGTGCCCCTTGACCTTGCATTTTGTTCCCAGCATCCATTTAACACTCCTAGTAATTGTAAGACTGCAGTGAGGATAGCTGATGCACAGGCACCTGGAAGGATTGGGCTCTGCAATGTTTGGGATATTTTCTCTGCAGAAATGATACTGTGTCTTTTGGACTGTTCTCTGCCAAGGCCCGCCATGTGCTCAGCTTCCAGTGAGGACGCAAGGCCGAAGTGGCATTGTGTCAGCTCAGGGAGGCAAATGAGTAGGAAGAACTTGTCAGGAGAGAATCTGAGGGCTTAAGCAAGTACTAAAAAACAGCTAAAGTCAGAGGCATAATCTCTGCAAGAGCTGCTCCCAGAGTACCCTGACTGTTCCTATTAATAACCACTACATCTGCAGAGGAGGAAAATAAATCTGATCCCACTGTGGTTTTTGATACTGTAAACATCAGATTTTTGTTCTCTGTTATGTCTGTGTTCCAAGCAATAATCCTTGGAGGCAAAGCTGCAGGGCTTCCTGCTTTCATCTTGCAATGTAGTTCCCCCCAGCTACATGACCGTGTCTGCTTGTGCACGTTTTTTGGGAAAAGCATATTGTCCGTCTGTAACTCATACTGGGACAATCCATGCAGAACAGATTTCTCAGTCTACATAATTATTACTCTGTAACCAGGTACGCCTACAGTGTAAGGAAATGATGCTGTACACAGCATCCACATTTGGAGCATTGCGTCACAAAATAACCTCAGAGGGAAATGGCATAGCCACACTGGAGCATCACTGAAAACGGTATGAAATTCTGCACAGTGCTCAGGTGCATTCGTACACACCCTAGGCAACCTCCTGACTTGCAATCTTTTAAAAAGAGCTCTCTGAGACAGGAGGACAACAAGTTGTCTTGTGGCCTTTTTAGGTGGCCAGATAAGTGGTGTTCAGAAAACCTTTTGATATGAATATAAATAGTGACCTTGGAAGCTTTCCCAGGAAAAAAAGACAAAAGCTGAGGATGAGACTTGTGTGTTTAAGTCTCCTGTATCTATGGCCAGTACTACTTCAGTGTCCCAGCCTCATTCCTTCTCCTAGCAACTAGTTTTGGTGTCCCTTTGCTTAGGAAATACTTCTGCATACAGAACCATCAAAAGGCAATACTATTGAGGAGATTCAACAGCCTTTCCATCTCTAAGAGTCAGCTTCTGTAGCGCAAAAACAGGACTTCGTTGCTGAGGTCCCCAGGCACTCTGCATGCAGACATGCAGGGATGTGAGCCAAGTCTGTCCCAAATCAATGCTTCCCCACCACTCCTCATGTCCATAGCCACATTCATAAAACCTGATGCAGAACAACTCAGGATAAGTGTAGGTCTCTGAAGTACTTTCTCTCTTCTTCCAGTGACATTTTGTTGACAGGCAAATATTTCGTGGGGAGAGCTTGTCCTTGCCTCAGTGGATAGGAGAAAAGATCAGTAGCTCGGGTCTCTGGGTTGGTGCAGAAGAAGCTTTCCTTTCATTCCTACAGACACATTGCTTTAATTTTGGGGGAAAAGACTTGTCACTTGTGGCTTTATTACCTTTACTTGAGTGAGATCTAAAGACATCAAATTATAAATGTTTTTAGCAGTAGTCAGCAGCAATTGTCCTGCTGGCTGCATGACATAGGACAGACAAGATGTGACACTGCTGCTCCCTGTCTTTGTAGAAATGGAGGAAGTATTACTGATAACTAAGTGCCCTTAAAACAGCCCTATCCCCACAGGTTGTGAACTGACTCCTCTACTGCCGTCTCCAGGTTTGCGGGTGTTTGTGCTTTAGCTTCTTGGCAAAACGTTTCCAAGTCAGATCTTGGGGTGACAAGTTTTTTTTTGGTGTTTTTTTTTTTTCCTTTAAAGCTCCTGAGGCTGCTTTTGCGGCTCTCCTCAAAGCAGCCTGCCTCATTTGTACCTGTCTATTAGCTGATTAGAGAGACAGTAACTGGGATTCCTTGTTGAATAGAAATACTCAGCCGTCTTTGACACTGCTGACTAATAGCCTGCCTGCAGGCACCGCTCCAGCCTGGAGATAGAGGCAGAGATGTTGCAAATCCTAGTTACCACTTAGTCACTAATCCTAACTCCAGTATTAGTCATGGCTCTGGGCAGGTAATTACAGTACTTACCTGGGCCTGAAAGGGTTGCAGGTGGGGAGGGACTGTGTTCTCAGAGGAAGGGAAGCTTGGGGCTAAATTAGTTCACTGCATTAGTGCTGTCTGTACAAAACTGGGGAGGGTAACAAGAGATGGGGCTGAAGGACCTCAGCTGCCCACCCTGGGCTCATCTTAGGAATGTTTTTCTGTTGGTCAGAACCTGCCTTTTGGCCTGGGTTCTGGCCGGCAGAAAAATGTTGCTCCCCTGCTACTACCATGAAAACTAAAATTAACTGAAAAAAATCTTAAATGGAATCACTTAATCTAAAAAGAGATTAATAAAATAAAAAATTTGAGTTGATCTGGAACAGACAGGTAGGAATGGTGCAGGAGAAAGTCTGAATTGAAAGGTGCCTTGGCTCTGTTGACATAAAGATGTTTGTTTTGTAGTGGAAGAACAAATGCAACAAATGTATCAGCTCGAGTCAAAACAAAAGGATGTTTGTCAGCAAGTTTCAAAATACTGATTTAAACCTAAGATTTTTATCTCAACCTCATTGCAGAGAAAGAGTTTCTTCATCAGAGTTCATGTTTCCTATAATTAATTTTCTTTTTTTTTACCACAGAAGTCTATTTGTGCTAACATTTCAGGTATCTGCAGGAGTTTATGCTGGTATTTTGCTGCAGGTGTATGAGTACTTGAATCCCAAGCTGCGGCTCCTCTGTGGACTCTGGCTTCAGCCTGAATGAACATTCTATTACCCAGCTCCTTCCTGTTAGTGCTCAGTGCGCCTACTTGCTGTAATGAACTGTCACTTTTATCTGTTAATTGATTGCCTTGCCATCTTGCTGGGTTATCTTGTTCTGGATGTAATGCCCCCCCCCCCCCCTTTTTTTTTTTTAACCTCCTGTTAAGAGAGTGTCCATTTTAACGCAGCACAGATGAGACAAGGGGTAGTGTTAAGCTATTGACAAAGTAGTAGAGATTTTGGATGGTTTTCTATAGGCGATTGTTGCAAGATTATTCTTCTAAAGAAAATGACTGCCATGTCAAGGGGCCTTTGACTTTGCCCCGGGACATCTGCTGATAGCTGGAATCTTCTCTGTGCTTGGTAAATTGGCGTACTTTCTATTCAACTATTTTTCTTTGCTCCTCTCACTTTCTCCAGTTTTCCTTTGATGTGTCTCTTCACACACCCAGATCCTTCCCCATTTCCCACATACAGCCCTCAGCTCCTCCTTTCTGCACTGCCTGGGTCAGGTATGCTGTGCTCACTTTGCAGTTTGTATCATGAATAAAGCCCTTCCTTGATTTGTGTATGTGCAAGTACACAGGCCTATAAAGCTGCTTTAGCTTTTTTTTTCCCCCCCTTTATCTCCTCTCAGCACCATGGATTCAGCTGAATCAGTTTCTTGCAGGAGTGACATTCCTCACTGGTCACGATGCCCTCATTATTTCTCTGATAGGGTGTCTCCATTATGCCTGTTGCCACCTCTCGCCTTCCCCAGTGCACTCCCCCCCACACTTGCTCATGAATGTGCTGCTAGCTATTTCAGCAAGGTATTACAGACAGTTAGCGGCACCCCTTAGAACTGTGATGTGCTATGCTCTGGCTCAGCCGCTCCCCAGCTTTCCTGCATGACTACTGGGAATGGAGAGGAGAGTGGAGGAGGGTATATGTCAAACAAAGATTTGTTTTGCTTTCAGACAAGGCTGTATAACCTGCAGCTCTAGCATCTAGTTGAACTAAAAAGAATACTGGCCCCTATGCTTTTCAGGTACAAATCTGCTCTGCCCAAGCCTAGTCAACGAGTCAGCCTAGTGGGAATCAATCTTCCTCATGATCCACAAACAGAACCAAGTCTCCTCGAGTGAGGAGTTGTCTTGCAATTCACTTTGGATCCAGATGCTGTCAGCTCTACTTGGAGATGTGACCAAGTGGGCCATGGTCTAGGCAGCATACAGAGGCGGCCAGGTGGCCTCAATGCATCTCACTTGTTAACTTTGTAAAGCAGCTCTTGTAAATATGCTTAGGAAGACTCGGTTACATGGTTTGCTCAGCCAAGACCTCCAGGAGCTGAAGTGGTGTGCAGGGCAAGCTGCTTCAGCAAACAGCTGGGAGGGTGCAGGAGGGCGTTGTGTTGGCAGGCAGGTTGTCAGAATGCACCAGGGCTGGGATTTTCTTTAGCTCCACTCCTCTAGACCTGCCAACCTGTCAGTGCCAGCAGGTCTTCTCTCAGGCGTAAGGGTTTGCAGAGCCAGCCTTGCACAGTAAGGTCTGCTCTTCCAAATACTGTCATAATCTTTAATAGCAGTCCCTTTCGATAAATAGCTTCTCTGGTCAAATAAATTATATGACTGTCAGCTCCCACAGCAGCTCTGTCTAGGACTTTCTGTTTCTCAATCTAAACACCCTCTGCTATTAATAGAAAAAAAAGTGTCAGTTTCTCCACAATTCTGTTTATTCCTGTCCTTTAAATGTTAGGACTTCTACAAATTATAAGCAAAACCAAAACTTCAGTTGGTAGCCTTTTAAAAGTTCCTACTTCTTGTATCAAGCTCTGGACAGAGTTAAGTTCTTTGCCAGCTCTTTGAACAAAACCTGCTTTTTTTAGTCCTTATTTGTACAGTGCTTAACAGAGGGTTTCTAGGCCCATTGAGGGCTTCCAGGTGCTGCCACTGGACACATGAATGAATTCATTCCAGTGTTCAGGTAGCAAAGAGTTAGTCTGCTCAGGAAAACATTACAGAATCATCAACAGGGAGCTAGAGAAAAGGTAAAAATACTGGCAGGTGACTGAGTAGGAAAGATGTGGATTAGAAAAGATGGGAGGGGAGCTCTGTTCATTTATTGGTGCCTGGAGGATTTGCAGCCTTGGCAGCAAAATTACTAAAAGAGGAACGCTCAGCTCTGCCCACACTGACCACGATAGACAGACACCTGTATAGGAATAGATGGGATGGGTATGTGGGGAGGGCCTGTTGCTCCCAGACAAGAATACATGAGAAAAATCCTACCTGAGCTTACATGTGGCTTCTTGAAGTCATGTTCACTCATGTACCTTTGGCTCACAGTACCTCAGAAAGGTGGTCCTCGCAGGGTTTCTTAAGCACTGGGAGAGGAGGTATGAATCTGTGCCTACACCACCCCTTCCTAGCCAGCCCCATCCCCCATGCCTTGGTGACACTTATCTATGCTTTGCTCCATGGGGACTTGCCTGGTTTGCAAAGTGTGCTCTGCCTGCCACTTCAGCTGTGTTCCCCCGCAGCTCACTCTCTGCAAGGCCCTCTAATCTGACCTGCAGGGCAGTATGCAGTGCACCTTGAGAGATTATGTAGTCATGAGTGCTGTCCTTGGAGCACTAAAAGCTTGAACTTTGAGGCATGGCTGAGAGATACTTGTTCTTTGGACTAGGCTTCAAGATGAGGTGAAGCCTGAGGTCCAAAAAGGAGGGCCAGGTCTCGGACAGGCAGACAGCATGATGCTTCCAGAATCTAGACTGCAAAAATTCAACAGTATTCAAAAGCGTTGCTGCGGACACTGGAACAGTAGAGTGATATCTGTGAGAAACGGAGGGGATCAAAAAAGAGCAAAGCTATTTACCCTTCCCACGTGCTCGAGCGTACCCAGCATAGGCTTCAAGGACCATAGGTGAAGTTAATTAGCAATGTTGCACTGTGATATTTAGGTCTTTCTATCAGTATCTAGCACATCTACTCACAACATGAATATTGAAATCACTGGGGCCACTCAGAGTCATTAATCTCACTTTCCCATTGTGGACAAAAGATGTTCTATTCCCAGCCACAAAAAGGCTCTGCAGGGATGATTGAGTTACTAGAGTTGCTTAAAAGCTGCCTGCATCAGTGAAAGCCAACTGACAGGCAGGGAGGGGAGGTCAGAGGTGGAGTTCATCACCTCTCTAACAAAATTAATCAAGGGGAGAAAATCAGAACACGTTTGCTATTGAATGCTGAGTCAGTGCTCACCATGTAAAGCATCTTGGTGTGGTCCCAATTTGGAATCCGATGGGAATGAGAAAGACTTGGGAAAAGTCTGAGGAAGGAGGAAAAAAACCTTTGTTTCTGGAGAATGGAAGAAGAATGAAAGAGGGAGAGAGAAGGATTGGTTTAGAAAAGCCACAGAAAGCAAAAATTATTGTTAGATCTCTATGCCACTTTAACCTTTCGTGAGGTCACTAACAGGTTTTAAATCTAATGGAGAGAATTGGAAAATAAGAGAAACGAATTTAAAAAAAAAAAAAAGGTAAATCATACAGAAGCTTACTCACATTCCTTTTGATGACAGCTCAGCCAGGGTTCTTTGCCTGCACTTTTGGCAGCTGTGTTCCTGTGAACTTGTATGGGGCAGGATAAGCAGAAAGGCAGAAAGTTTCTTCCCTTCCTCCGTCGTTCAGTAACAAGGAAGCCTGAGAGGGAGACTTTTCCTTCAACTCCCTGCTTTTCACGTGGCCAGCCAGGCCTCTCACTCAGATACATTTCCAGTGAGGGCAGAGTGGGTTTTACAGTACAGCCTCACTTCTGTGCCTTGGCTGCCTGCCACGGCCCCTTCCCATGGGTATCACCAAGCCTGGTCCATTCCAAACTGCTAAATGCCGATTAGCGGCTAATCTGGGCCATTCAATTTTGTGAAAGCGATGCTCTCCCTTTCTTGGTAATTGCCCAGCAAACTTTGAAATATCAGGCTCTGATAGATAAACCACTTTCTTTTCACTCCCTGCTGAATCCTTCACCCTCACATTGACAGTCAGAGACCCTGACTTGTATGTGCCAGACAGCTGCAGCTTGCGAGGCGGCCAGTTGAAGCCCAGTCCGGCACGTACTGAAGTCCAAGGTAGTCTCTTTGGCTGCTGTGAAACACAGGCAGAGCCTCAGCTCTGAGACAGGCAGACATTTCATTGGAAGGGGCAAGAAATCTTCAGAGGATCTTGCCTCTGGGGAAATTTGTTCAGCAAGAGGTTTGATTTTTAATGTGAAATGGAGAAACAAAACATCGAATTGAACCTTTTAGTAAACCTTGCTGCTGTAGTGCTGCATGATGCCGACAGCCCTGCTCTCTGTATGGCTATCCTGAGTCTTTTGGCATCTTACTGTTATTTGTGTCTCAGATTTACTTTTTCTCAATGGGTTTCCCAAGATAAAAAAATGTGCATTCTTAAAGAAAAAAAAAATTAGAAAAAAGTATGCTTCTGCTTTGTAACCAATCAGGCTCCCTTGAAAGTCTATTTTTTTAAAATAAGAAGCATCTTCTAAACCTACATGCTGACTGCCTGATCCTCAGGTTAGATTCCCAAAAGCTGCTTGTCAAAATTATCAAGACAAAGGTGGCAGGCCAAGTTACAGTTAATTTGATTATTAGATGAGCATGCAGAAGTCTTAATGTTTTCTTCCCCTTTTGAAAACAGCCGTGCATGAATCTTTTACTACTGCATTCAAGAAACTGCATTTGATGAACTTTTGCTAAGCTTCGAGGTTCTGCTTTCAAAACAGAATATACTTCCAAGAGTAGTGCAGCAGAAGGCGGAGCTTTTTAGGTTTCTTTCAGTAGCTAGCCAGCCATAAAACAGACTTGTTGCAGAAAAGCAATGGCAAAGTGAAGGCAGAACAACATGCCTTTCCTTACTCTTCCAGGAAAAGCTGTCTTTGAAATGAGGCCACATCTGTTGATTGCAGCCAGTGGCTGAAGGGAAATAAGCTTGGACAAAGACTCCATCTGGGAGCTGTTCAAGTTGGATTTTCAGGCATGTTACTTGAATTTCTTCTTCATTCCCCCCTTGACCGCACCATGAAACTTGACAGGTCTGCTTAGGAGATTAGTATGGAATGGAGCCTCTAGCTTGAAAAAACTCCTGAAGTTGAATAAAACAAAGCTTATTAGAGCAGAAAGGAAATGACCAGGCCTTCGGTTCTTGAGAGGGTTTACATTCAAGTAACTTACCACACTGATGATAATATTCAGTAGAACTACTGGAGTACTGAGGATCCAGTGGAAGAGCAAGGCTTCACCTCACTGTTGGTCTTTAAGCAGATGATGCCAATGTTTGATAGAGGCAAGGAGGACAGGGACCCTGACTGAGCTAACGCCCAGCTGGCTGGAGTTGCTGAGCTGAGGGCTGCTGTCACTCCAGCTCAGCTCAGCATTGCTTCTGAGGTGGTCTGCTACAGCCCTCTGAAAAGGCAGGGCTAGAGGAAGGAAGGGTACGGCTCCTTCTGGCTCTGCATCAGGGACTGAGTCAGGTGAACCTGGGTTGGTTGCTCCTGTTGGCTGCGGGGGGGGGGGGGGGCACTGACATTCACCATAGGAGGCATGCAACAAGCAGACAGAAACTCAGGCACAGCTGTCTGGTGAGACTGTCCACTCACATAAAGTCTAGTAGGATGGAGGCAGCGTTGATTTACGCATTCCTTAGGAAAACCCACACAGTGGGGCCATACAGGAAGAGAAGATTTCCTTTCATCTACTCAAGTACTTTCAGCACTGAACAACAGTTACCAGGATTCAATCTCCTGCCACTGAACTGCCCAGTTCTACATTCACTCTATGCAAGGCATCAGATTTACCACTTTTCCGGTTTTATCTTTGGCAATACAATGAGGGATGAGTAGACATAGAGAGTAGTAAAATATTAAAATATATTTTTCAGCATTTATACTGAGAAAATATGTAAAGCACTATGTTATAACAGCTGGAGCCAGTACTTCACAGAAGTGTGAGCTCTCTTGTTTTTTCTGCTAATGGTTTGTAGCACATCTGGGCAGCAGGCAGGGGCTTCTGTTTGTGTGCAGATGAATAGCAGGGATCAGCAGTCAGGAACCAGGCATTCTTACTAGTCCCTGGGAGAAAAGCTGAAACAAAGCCCACAATAACCATGTGCGGACAAGGACTGAACCTGAGTTTTGCCTGTGAAGGGCCCTTGGCTTTTCTTGCTGGAGCTAGAGGATCAGCTCTGGCAGCAATGGTAGGCTCTTACCGCAGTTGTCAGGACACTAGAGAGAGGACAGACCTCGCCACACCAACCTCCCAGGGAGTCAGGAATATTTGTGGAAGCTGCTATGTTTGTTTTCCCACAAGGTGTCTTTGGACCACTGGCTATTATTTCTGCATTTAGGACTAGTAACTCTGCTGAATGCTCAACCAGTAGATTTGGCCCTCAGCGATAACAATGTAATAATATATTGTGCTAGGAGTCAGCACAAACATGCTATTTAATACCATAATAAATGAAAGGCTAGAGAATATGTTTACCAGACATACAATCTCTGAGATGTTGCTCCTCCTGTTGCCATGGTTACTATAGTTGTATGACAGTATTAGGAGGAAAATGTTCACATCATTCCCCCCCCCCCCCCCCCTTGTTTTCCTTCTGAAATAAAATACGATACCTGAGAACTAAATTAATCCCTGGTATAACTGCAGTTCGGTTTCCAGTGTAGTACCTGGGATGCATATATACAGTGATGTATTTCTCCTCTTTGGACTTATCCAGCCCAAAGAGTTACTCTGAATTCCCTATTTACTACTGCTCCTCTCTCCTTAACCCTTTGGCTGCTGTGCGTTCCATAAGAAGGATCATGGCAGGTTTAGGGGAAGAAAGATTATCTGAGTGATGGATTTTTTTTTTTTTTTGTATACCAGAAGATCAGCATGATTTATTTAAAAGCAATGTTTTAAAACAGTGTTGCTTCACTGGTGCTCAAAGGAGTGCGGGTGCTCTCATTTCATTTTATACCTCCAATTCAAACCAAGTGAGCTGGGAATCAATTTAAGAAAAGTGTTAAGCTGAGTTGCCTTGTTGCAAAGACAAGCATAACCATTGTAAATGGAGCTTACCCTTTCTGACTTTGATAGTGTAACACTTACTCATGCCTCTTACGGACCAAACAAAGAGTATTCCATCTTTTTAGTCACTCTTCCATCTTGTGGGTCCACCTGGCCTCTTCACTGATGCAGTTTGAATCAGCATGAAAACTGATTTAAGCTAAACTGGTACAAACTTTCTCAGGATGTGAGGCATTGGTCCTATTATCTCTGTCTTTAGAGTATGGTAGACTGATTGTTTTTGTTCCGATTGCTCTAAGCAGCTGAGGTGGATGGTGGCCGTGGGCCACAGACACAGGATGGGCCTGGATATCTTAAAGGGAGATTCAATACACTGTTATTTGTGTGTAGCAAGTGACACCATGTGTGTGCTCTTCACCCTCAGATCCCTCTTATCTCCTTTTCTACTGTGTCTTGTATTTCTCTTGCTTTGTGTGCCCTGGCTCCCTTCTCCTATGCTGTCTCACTCCCTCACTTCTGTCTTTGTGGACTGAAATTTTCCAAAAGCCAGAACCTCACCTCCTGTGATAAGTTCCCCATTTCTCTGTTTCTGGTGCAAAGCCCAAAGGCCCCATCTGACTCTAAGTTAGTCTGAGATTCAGTCTTCTCATAAGACCTCACAAGCGGTATGGGAAGAAGCATGGGAGAAGCAAAGTGCAGGGATGGAAGCCCACACGGACTGCAGGAGGGAAGGCTGATGCTGCCCTGAGCAGAGCTGTTGCAGAGGAGATTCTCCTCTGCTCAGAGACTGGGCTCCCCCACCAGCAGAAAGAGCAGGCTTAGTTTCTCCATTTAGTAAGTAAAATCAATCTTTCCTTTTCTTATTGGAATCTGATAATACCAAAAGCTTCAAGTATTGAACACTGAGGAAGAAAACTTGCTGACTGCAAAAGGCTATTACTCCTGATCCATCCCACCAGCTGCCACTCGTAACCCCCCTTTAAAAGCAGACAACAGACTATGAAAGAAACATTTATGCTTCCTTGATCCTCTTCCCTAAATCAGGAGTTTCATTTTTGCAGCTTACTTCTGAAATGGGGCTAAGCGATATAACAAGCCACAAAGCTGAGGATGGGGTTGCTTGGCAATACAACACAAAGATGTCTTTGAATCACTGCTAAGCTCCAACACTTTAGCTCAGATGAACCTAGTGTTCCTGTCATAAATTGGCACGTAACTCCTTCAAGCATCATTTTGTTGTTAAATTTAAATGTTAATCATTTAGATACAAACATCTTATACTTAAAATTCCCAGGTATTTTTTTTGCTTAATCTTTGTCCTTTAACACTGTAGGAGTCTGTTCTACAATTTATTCCTACCACACACACATTAAATAACTGAGGCAACAACACAAGATTACAAATATATTGGTATCGTTTTTACCTTTGCTGACTGCTGCAGCAAATTAAAATCACCTGCTAGTAATAATACCCCTAACCTGAGGCTTCATGATGTCATGAACTCTGCAACTGGAATTTTTTGGTGTTTGATCCAATTATCCACTGCTAAAGTTGATTCAGGAAAGAAAGGGAAAGAAAAGCAATGTTGCCAAAGGTAGAGAACAGTAGAAAACAACAGTAAAAACTATTAAACATAGAACACCTCCTCTTTATTCCTTCTGATAATCCCTGAATTGCTATCTGTCTCTGTGGTCAAAATTAGGTTATTAAAGATGACGAGTAATTAAAAAAAAAATAATCCTAGGTTGTTCACTTTTTTGTGAGCATGGGAAAAAGATCCAGGACTTGAGCAAGTCATAGTCAGATATACAACTTACAAAGAGAGGACATAACACAAGTTGAAAAGTAACCACCTCAGAAACAAGGTGTTGCTGCTGTACAATAGCATGCATCTCTATTAGACATGAGGTACATGGCATGCATGGAAGAGTATTTTTTAAATGGAGCCATTAGAGAGAATTTTAGAAGAACATAAGAGTTTTGTGACTTGTAATCTGAGTGAAGTGCTGGGCAAAACAAATTGATTGGTAAGGAAAAGCATATTGGCTCTTGAATTAATACGTACGCACACAGAGCTGCATGAACACAGAGAGTGTACCTGGCTTAATGTGACACCCAATAGCCAGGGTTGTATATTATTGTATGATCACATGCATAAGATGAGACTTGGAATGTGATATATCATAGGCTTTCACCGCAAAATATGATCTAGATAGACAAGACTAAAGGTTGGAGAAAGAATTTCTCATTCCCTCAGCTTACCAATGAGAAAATAAGGTGTGCTAATGCAAAAGGACCTTTAAAAGCCAATGCAGTGACAAGCTCAGCTGGAGGATTCTGGGATGGCTCATTTCAATCCTGACTGAAGAGAGGTGCTTTCTACTCTCTCAGTGGCTTCTGCTTTTTATTTTCGCTTTTAATTTACATTGCACAATTTAACCATTATTATAGGCCCTTCAGGCTATTTATTCTTTGAGGATAAAAGATGAATGGAAGCAACATGTGCTGGAGCTGTAACAGTTCGTGAACACTCCCTGCTGTTCTCGTTGCTGTATAACAAAGTTAAAGACTGCTCTAGTTTTTGAGACTGCACCGAGAGAGGACGGAGGGTAGTCCAGCAACTGGATGTGAAAATGGGCATTCAGATACCAGTCCATTCTGCCGCTGCCCTTTTATCCTACCTGTTCTTTATCCATCGCGTCAGCTTGGCAAACTCATCTAATAGTGTAGTTGGTTCTGCTTTGAGCAGGGGCTTGGACTAAAGATCTCCAGAGATCCCATCCAGCCTAAATTGTGCTATGATCCTAGGGATCATTACTCTAGGGAACCTCCAAGCCAGAGAAAGCCCTCTGTTTTATGTCTGCACAGGTCCATACCATCAGTTGTTTTCTCTAGGTAGTCTCAGATAAAATCCCAACTCCTCCATCCCTCCATAAGCAGGAGGCCTTTCAGGTCCCTGCAGATTTCTTTTTGCTGTCAGCTCACAAGAGATTTGACCTCCAGGGACCCAGTCAAACCTCTTGTGGCTTTGCTTGTCTGGTGCCCTCTAACTTTTGCTTTGCGCTGTTCTTTAAAGGGGAAGAACACCAAACCAATGTCACGGCCACTTCCTGCAACAGATCTGCTTTCCCCACCTCAATGCCAAGCCCCGCTTAGGATACAGGCTCTCTAACAGGAAAAAGCAACCCTGACATAGAAAAGCTGTTTGCAATTTCCCCTTCAAATGTATCTGAGAAGAATTAATACAAAAATCTGTTGTGTTTTCCTCCCCCCTTCCTGTGATATTTAAGCTAATAATATGTCTTGAAGCAGAGAGAAAGGTATTTTAATGGAACATGCTCAGCAGATGGGATTTCAGTGGCTCTAGCTGATCTAATTACTCTCCATCTCTGCCATATTTCTATGGCATACTTCATAGCCTTACATATTTCTTGTAAATTTTGTGATTTTACAGCCCTAAGAAATGAAACAATAACATTAATTGATTTGGAAAGTTGCCCACTGACTGCACTAATAAAGGTAGCAAGTGGCTAGTGGTGTCGGTAAATGAATGCTAAGAGGAATAGAGAATATTAAAGCCCATAATTCTAGTGACAGCCACTAACTCTTGTGATACCAGCACCAGCCCCCCTGCATCTGGCCAAAACATATGTCCCCAGAAACCAAGGATTCAAATCCTCGAGATGGTTAATTTCAAGAGGGATTTCTAAACCATGATTTTTTTTTTTTCTGAAAACAGCAGATGCAAGTGAAGAATACAAGGGGGGGGGGAAGCTGTTTTGATGAGTAGGTCTCGGAGAATTAAGAGCAAATTTCTGAGTGGGATCACTTGGCCCATGTGCTCAGAACAGAGCATCACTCAATGCCTGAGCTGATTATATATCCCACAAGACCATTTCTTTTATGCTTTCTATCAGCTTTGTCTTTTCTTCTTTAATTAAACAGCAACATATGCTGTATGTCCATACTGTAATGGCTAGAAACCAGGTGCTTGGCCTGAGTAGAAGCTATCAACTTTGACAGTGGACAACCCCTAAGTTGAAGGCTTTGTTCAGCAATCCTGCTCAGATAACCTCCATCGGCAGCCAGCCTTAGCAGGGAGAGGGGCAGCGGGGGGACCGAGTGCCGTTTGTAGTGGAATGACACTACCACATTGCTTAGCCACGCATCACTGGAGCTTTTTATTCCAAGGAAGGCTGTCAACACTGAGCCAGAAGCATTAGTAAGGCCTTGTAATCACTAACATCATTCCACAAGACCTTTCCCTTGCCCTCTGCAGCTCTCCCAGCCCTGACCTGCAGCTCAGTGTATGGGTAAGAGCCTGTCATACATTTTGGGCAGCTGCTGTGAAGCAGACCACAGATGCTGGGCTCCATAATTGATTTATTTCTCCTCAGCATGTCTCATGGAGGCTCACAGTGAAGTTCTAGGTTGTGAGGGGAATCTGCTGGCCCCTTTGACAACTGACATGATGGAGAAAATTGCCATGTCACCACTTATTAGGGACAGCATATTTCCTCACTACTAGAGAGGACTCAGACTGAGCCTGAGAAGGTCCCAGCGGACAACCAGAGATGCTGGGATTCACCAGTGTGATGGGTGCACTCAACCTCTTAATCAAACTAACAGTAGTTTGGTTCAGATTCCAAAGGAGGTAAAGGCCTGAGCCATGCCTGGGCCTCTCTGATTCTGGTCTGTTCTCTGGGAACCCACGAAGGAGCCAGGTGGCACGGAGAGCATCGATGCATATGAGCTTGGAACACCAATCATGTGACTGATACATGAATAGCGAGTGGCTTTTCTAAGACTCATTTATCAATGAACAGAGAAAGTTGTGGGTACAAGGAGTGTCCTGCATACTTTTTCTACGGCATGTAATTTGACTACAAGCCAACCACTTTATCCCATAAATACGACAGCCTAAGTGAGCCTTCTTTGAGCTCTCCCTGCCAGGTTGCATGGCAGTGATCTCCCCTTGAGCTGGGCCACCTCTCAAGGTTGCTCCTCGAGGCAGAGAGACCTTTTACCAATGACAGATCTTAGGTAAGCAACCGATATTGCGCATAGCCTCGTAGTATGGTAGCTTTGATTTTGTCTTTGTAGCTTTGATTGCATGCTGAATTGATGCCAATGAAGCATTATATAAATTTTGCATGTACAATCCCTTAAACATAAACTGTTGACCAAGTCTGATACTAGGTTTGGACCTAGCCGCATGTAGACTCCTGTCTAAGGAAGGATTTTAGAAAGCAAGGGGGTCCACTCTGAACCTTGTGACTCAAAGAGAGGATCTTCCTTCATCTCATGTTTCTTCCTTTAGACATAAACTGTTGTCGAAGTCTGAGACCTAGCTGCACCTAAGCTGCAGGCAAGGGGGTCTACTCTGAACCTCGTGACTCAATGGGAGGGTCTTCCATACCCTTTTTGTTTCCGGTCTCTGTGTGAAATCATTCTAACTCGATTCTAATTCAATTTTCCTTTGTATGTTTCTTCCATGCAGTAATTAATACAGCGAACCTTGCCATCAAACTTATTGAGCCTTGGTAAACCACTGTTAAACTTTGTTGAATTCTATCGAATTTATTGAACCCTGTCAAATTATTATTCTACCTCAATAAGACATATTGCTGCTTCTCTCTTTTGAGTGAGGTGTATTCCACTCATTTGCGACAACCTGGAGCTGGTGGCCCTGGGCTGGGTGGTGAATGGACAGATATGCTCTGCACCCAGGGGAGTCTGCTGGGGCATGTGGGGTTTTACAGCATGTTTTCATGCTTGACCTATTCCTCACCTCTCTCTTTGCCGAGAGACACAAGGAACAATGTGCTCCTTTCTAAGTGAGGATGCCTTGATATTTTTGGCTGCTTCACAAGGGATGAGATCACAGAGGGAACTCATAGAAAACAATTCTTTTTCTTCCTAATTAGAAAGTATCACCGTCTCTCACCCCAACGAGACGTTTCTCTGGGTCTATTCAAAAACACTTGCTGGCTCTTGCAAAGCCCCTTATGAAGTCCTGTTTTTAGAGACACAGGACTGGGGCAAGCTGGTTTCAGTTGCAGCCTCTGCCACTCTCTTTGAGTGACTGAGGGCATCATCTCTCTGTTTGTCAGGTCCAGTGCACCCACCACTGTTCCCTTCCATTAACTCAGACTTCTAATGCCTCTATGTGCTATCTCTTTTCTCTGTTAGACAGCAAACACTTTGGAGATGGGGGCGGGGGGAGCAAGTAACACGTTGAAGTCTGCATCTCAGTTAGGCCTAGGAAGCATTCCTATAACAATATATTACCATTCTACCTGACTGGTACCATAGGCAGTTGCAACACTGATTACTCACAGAACAGAAATCTATTTTGACAGGTTTTGGTTACCTTATTTATTTACATTAATTGTTTCTCTGGGAGCCTGTAGCAAGGTTAATATTTGTCCTAAGAAAAAGAAAGCATCTGTCACCGAAACTGTGTGTAAACAGTCTTACCTTGGCTATGGGCTTGAACATCCAGATAACACCTCCACAGCTCCTGTTGCTCAGGGAGGTAGACTGAATATGCCTGCTGCTGAGTTTTGTTGGAAATGCCTATTGTTCTTCAAAATTAGTTTAACCACCTTACACAGGCTCTTAACAACGGTGCTTAGCAGAGCTGATGAAGAATCTCACTGGGGTCAAAAGAGAAGGAAAGGGGCATTTTCCAAATTTTACCCCAGTTTTCATGGTTCCCGGGCCCCGCTCACATCACTTACAAATACATTTGTCAGAAATCAGGACTTGGCTTCTGTGGCAGATGAAAACATAATGATCTAGTTGAGACCTTGTCCTACTCCCGTCCCTCACAATTAGTTTCTTTGCTAAGGTGAAGATCCTTCCTGTTGTAAGCTGTGGCCATGCTTTAGACTAAGGGTAGCCTCTCTCACCCTGTGTACAAGGCACCTGAAAGCATGGGGCAGCCCCACATGCTGAAGCACACTGGACATGCTGGTCACCCCTAGCTGGGCTTGAAGTAAGGGCTGTGTGCAAGGCTCGCAGTGGAAGGAGAGGGAAGCTGGACAGGGAGCACATGTTGCCTTTAGCTGTCCAGGAAAGATCTTTCTCAGTACTAGAGGCACAGTGCTGATGGGTTTGGCAGCCTTGTGACAGGATTTTCTTTGCCATCCTTATCCCATCAACTTTAACAGGGAATTTTAACTGCAATTTTAATTTAAAAAAACCCAGAAGTTCTGTTAAGGGCAGTAGGGCAATAGTGCACAGACAAGGGAGAAAGTGGAGAGCTGGGATGATTGCCAGTAAGGGATGAATGTGCAGGAGTCCTTGTAAGCATCTGCTCCCCTCTGTTCTTAGCTGCTCACAGACTATAGAGACAATAATGATCATCAGGATCAATGAAGACTGCAGAGACCCTTAGCAAAGGAGCAGCTGGAAAATGTTTACACTATCAAAAGACAGTTGTCACTGAGATACCTGGTTTTGCTTTCCCATCCCTTTATATCTTCTCTCTTTTAGCTTGTGCCACAGAACCCCTCAGGACAATACAGCCAATTTTCTTGTTCCTACGGGCCCAGCCTGCGGAAAGGAATAATCACCATCAACAGACCAAACAGATTTAGAAGAATTTTTAGTACCTGGAAGCGACACTAACAATCTTTACCATTAGCAAAAGATGACTCCTCTAGAAAGACCAGCGGCAGACAAAGTGCTGACAGTCAGACATTATATCTGTGGTGAAGAAAGAGCTTTAAAAATACAGATTGCCCTGGGAAGAAATATTTGCATAAATATTTTACTTCTAGCTGATATCACATCTCCCCAAATCCAGCCCTGCCTGGGAAATGAAACGAGCTTTTTTGCATGCTATGCACAGCCAAGGTAATGGGAGATTTTCTGCTCTAAATGGAGATAGTAGAATCATATTCGGCAGGTGAAAAATTGCCTCTCGCTTTTCTATAGCCAGTTTCACTATCATGATTCTTAACCAGGGAGGGTGGGTTTCTACAGAGAAGTAATGTCTCTCACCAGAAAACTGGGACAGCGTTTTAAATATCAGGCCTAGAAAGATAGGTAACTCATACGTAAGAGGAGTGCAATACAACATAGTAAATTCAGATTAATATTAAGCAGAAGCAACTAATGCAACAAACTTTAATACTGTGTTTTTCCGTAGAACATTCTTTTCTCCACTTTATTTTTCTTTTCCTGTAGCTCAGTTTGAATCCTTTGAAAACAACTTAGATGATTGCAGGTGATTCTTTGCAGACGAAAGGATAGACTTTTTCGGTACTTATTTTTACATGTACAACTGACAGAGCAGATTGCCCTGTTGATACAGGTATAGTTCTAAAATCCTTCCAGATAATTGTGTTTTTTGAAGGAGCCATTAGGAAATTTGTCATTTATATTACGTATTTGTTGGGGTTTCAGTTCTTCTCTCTTTTCTAAGTGTTGTTTTTTTTTTTTTTATGGGTTTTTAGCCATTTCAAAATTTTTGTTTGAATTTCAATATGGTTTTAATTAAAGTAAAAATGTTACTGGCATACAAGCGTTCATACAAACAGCAGCAATAACTCCCCCAGTGACTCACCTAAAGAAAGAAAGTGCATCAGGTTGCAAGTTGTGCCTTTACACTAAAGTATGCTGTATGTGGTGTTTTCCCATTTTATTTCTTCAGTCCTGCCTGGCATTCTCGGAATAGACTAGGACTGAATGTTATCCTCACAGAGAAACTTTGATTGTCAAAGCCTGTTATCTGGGAGGAAAACAGGCCAATAAATGGGAGTTCTACATCACTATGTTAAATTGCTCAGTGCTATATAAATATGACAAGGGAAATATAAAGAAATTGTAATCAATATGCCAACATATCTGTTGTCATTTGAGGCTGCTCAGACTGGGTTTGTATCTTTTGCTACAGTCACTCTGAATTCTTCTCTTGTTGCAAGAGTATAATCGCTTGGCATCAATAACATATTAATATATTCCTGTGTACAAAGCATCTCTTAATAATTACCCCAAACCTTAATTTGCTGAGACTCAATTACACTAGCAGCTCATCGACATTGTTAAGGTTAATAACTCAGTGATTCATAAGACAAGACACATTACAAATCAAATTGATTGTAGTAATTGTTGCATTGAACCATGTGAACAACAGGCAATGTGTTATTTAGTAACAGTGAAGCAACAACTTTCCCCAGTACTCGAATCTGTTGGAAGAACTGCAATGGTCCATAGCACGCTGATATAAGTAGGTACTATTACAGTAAAATTCAAGCAACTTTGAATGTGAGAGTCTTTCCTACATCGTGGTGAATTTCACAGCCTAGCCCCTGTCTCTGTGCAGGAAGACCCAGATTCTGAATCTCAACTGTATTCTTTCAGGGAAGTAAAATCTAGACCCCTAAGACTATGTATCGGAGACCCATCTCCTATGCTGTAATTACAAATCTTAAGAGAACACACGGCAGGCAGTGCTGGTGGGCTGGTAAGAAATGGTGATTTTTCTCGCCCCAACCCTGGTTGTCTGTACAGTGGCCCTTCTGCAGCAAATTCCTTGGTGGGAAAAATCACAGAGGTTATCAGCGGAGTTACCCTAGCAGTGGCTTGACCCTTTGCTCTGAACATGCCCTTAAACATTTATGCTTTTCCTTTGCACGGTTGGTGTGAAATAGGACCGCTCTTCTTCTTTCTCATTGTCATCATCACCACTGAGTAAAGGAGTCATGGTTTTATGTATGTGTTGAAGTGACTTCTCAAATGAATCTTAATCAGATGGGCTAATTAGAATCTGTGTTTGTTAATCAGATGTGAACAGCAATCTGATTTCTCTATTTAGATAAATGTCATCTGGAAAACCTCTTGGCAGATGGGCAAATGTTTGCTACCCACCAGTCTAAGCGGGCATTTTAGCAGGTTGCAAACATAATTTTATAGCTAATTAGGGAAAAATGAAAACAGCAATTCTAGTGTCCACTCTAGGATCCCAGACACGTTTCCAAGCATGATGGGAGGCAGTGAAGTATTGTATATTAGGGTCTGCATTTGGTCCTGGTTCCTCCTTAGACTAGTTGTCATGAATTGTGCTAAGTTGCTGCACATTACTGCCTAGCGCTCTCTCCCCCACAAAGTAAATCAGAGTGAGATTTCCTTGTCTCAGTGCAACACAGCCGAGTCCTGTCTCAGGCTGATAAGAACTGACTTAAATAAACCTAAAGCTGTGAGAGAGCAGCTGCAAATGGGAGACTGCAGCTGATCTTGTGTCTAACTAAATGTTTATCCAAGTTTATAATGCCCTCAAGTTCTTAAACCAAGACGATGGGTGCATTTAGCCTTAAAAGGTCCTCAGGGCTCTGTTCCTAGGGGAGCACATGATGATGGTGCTTTCTCTCCTGCCAACCTCTCCCTTCCCCATCACCTTATGGATCTCATCTGGTGTGGTGGGTTGACCCTGGCTGGATACCTTGCAGGGACATCACCATCCTACTGGGTCCTACAATCAACAGTGTTGGCAGCTGAAACTAGAATGAGATTTTGAGTATGTTTGGGTTCCCTTGCCACTATCAAGAATTACCCTGAAGAGTACTTAAATATCTCTCTTAATAATTGCACTAAGTTGCCTGCTATCAATATTCCTAGCAGTTCCTCTGCCAACAGAAGTGCTAAGTATCCTGATTTTATCGTGCGTACCTGTGGGTTACAAATAGATCTTATTAACTGCTCAGAACTGACACATCTATTTGAATAAAGGGGCTCATTTCTTTGCAGGCAGTAGAACAATCTTCTTGTTATGCTAATAAATATAGTAATTTGCATAAATGTAATCAGATGTTGGGTCTTACTGCATATGTAGTCCGACATTATATGCTTTGCTCTTGGGTGCTTGAAAGACCTGCTCCTGCAGTGAGGCTGGAAGGGCACTCTAGAAAATAGTTACCAAATGTTTGAACTGGACTGGGACTGGCAAAGGAGGAGGTGAGAGACTGTCCTCCTAGAAATCAATCTCAGCTTCTACAGGGGAATGTATTATAGAGACACCGTATCTCACGTTTTGTATTCTGTCATATTATACATTGTATACATTATATATTGTATTACAGATAAGAAACGGTAATTTTCTCAGTTTTGTCTGGAAGATCTCTCGTTCTGCTGGACTATCCCTTTTGATGAATAAGGTACCATGTAGTATTACAGCTTTGTACGTTTGTACAATATGCAAAAGCAGCACCCCAAAAACCATGTGGCATATGGTACTGGCATGTGATGCTGCTATATATGCAGGAGAAAATAGGAGGGGAAAGTTCTAAGCTTTACTAACCATTTTTGCTGTTGTGGTCAATAACTACTTTCCCTTCAACTTTAGCTGGATAAAGAAACCAAAAAAAGATTCTGCAAATCTGGGGAGAGAAGCCACTTAAATGCTGGAAGGACTTGTGATGACCATGATCTTCTGTATAACACAAAAGGATTTTGTGTCTTGGAGAGATTGAACTGAAGCAGGTTTTTTTACAGGGCAGAAAGGGACGGAGTTTCTGCAGCTTCCCTTCTTAAGCTGGTTTGTTGCAGTCAGTGCGAGAAAGATGTGGTTTCTTTCCTAGCTGCAACAGTATTAATGGCAAATATGTATATCACTGCTTATCACTGTCCAGTGTTGCTGCTTCCCTCCTATTTCACTGCATGCTTTACCCTTCAACAGTACTGAATTTGCTTTTGGAGGGCAGAAAAGTGCTGTCTTCCCTTTTTCACACATGTGCAAGCTCTCAGCAGATGTCTCCTTCCCCGTGTGAAGCCTTACTTGGACTGAAAACTAGGATACATTGCACTTTAATAAGGGGAAGCTCATTTAATTTGAGATGCCTATAGTTGGCAGGTGAAGTCAAGGTATACTTTCAAGACAAAAACAGATGCACCCTTTGTGCAGACTGAACCTTAAGCCACGTCTCCCACATTGCTTAGCTTCAGATCCCATCTGGACTTTTGGCTTGAAGCATTGCTAATGAGTCCTTTCCCTCCTGCTCTTCCCTCCCTTGCTTGCTGAGGAGGGGCTTGGAACACAGGGCTGTGAATGCAAGGGCTTATGTAAAGTGTATGCAGTTCTTCAGGCAAAACAGTCTGAGAGCTATTATTTATTCATTTGAATAACACTTTTCATACATTTCTAAATGCTTTAGAGGCAAAACATTACTACAGGTTCGCTGGGGCACTAGCTAGGGACTCTTCATGCATTTTCAAACCATTTATTCCTAACTACAGTTTATAAAACTCTCTTAAAAGCTAAAAAATGAAATCTGGTTCCTCCTTGCTTCCTCTTACCCTTCACTATGCACGTGCTTGACCTGGTATTGCTAGCTTGCTACTGTAGGGTTGCACACAAAATCTGAGGTACTGGGATTGATTACATCTCTGTGGGAGAAGGAATATTGGTATGGTAATATTTTCTTACTCTTGTTACAAGGTAGGGAAGCTCCCAGAACAGTCTGATAACTTTGTGCGTGTCACGTAAGTGCCAGAAAGCCCAACTGAGATCAGGCAGACCAGACCACATGAGTACTCATGCAGGGCTGCAACCAAGGGGCAGAGGGCAGCTCCTTTATCAGCTTCATTGTGTGGTGCAGCCTCCCTTTACACTCCAGCTCGTCATGTTATAGCGACAGCTCTTTCTGGTACTTCAGACAGAGATACCTTCTTAGTATGAATGTATACTGCACTAACCATCCTGAGCAACCACCAGGGACTTACGTCTCTTGGAGGACAAATGGTGCTTACAAAAACTGAGCACCAAGAAATATCGAGTAGTACAAAAGGAGTGTGAATAATGAGACCAAATTACACCTCTCTCTGGAACTGGAGAACCACTTTTCTATCATGTTCTCTTTCTCGGTTCAGTGCTGCTCCTAGCTAATATTTCCACTTGCCTCCCCAAAAGTAACGTGGCTATAGACGTCTTGCTTCCCTTCAGCTCACTGGGAGGTTTTCCAATTAATGCATTTCTTTCCATATTAGTACCTTTCCCTGATCTTGTTAGTTTTCCATTTATATGAAATTCCCACCTTTATCCCCTTGGGGAGAGTTTAACCAACGTGCTCTGATAACAGCAGGCTGGCCTGCTTACTTAGAGGGTTTTTTTTCTCTGCAGCTCTGTCTTTTAGATGCCAGGAGCTTCCCTTCCTCTTTGCCTGGTGCCTAAAAATAGCTAAATATAGCTCACAGAGCAGAAACAGACTCTGCCAGTTGCTACTAGAAACTCTCTGGCATCCAAAAGAGCAGCCAGTGGCTTCATCGAGGGCATTGGCTCACAACCATGCCTGTGAGTCTCTGAAGGTGCCCTTGCCTGCCTGATGGATTACCTTCAATTCATGCTTGTGTTTAAGTGTTAGAGTCCTCTGCTTCTGCTCCCAAAGCAGAGCTAAGAGGATGAACGTGCCGACAGTGTGCCTCCGTATGTTGGAAAGTAGTGTAAGAAAACTCAGTTCAAGATCTTATGGAAGAGAAAGATGATTTAATTTTTATACAAAATCTCTAAAGATGTTTATCCATTCACTTTTACAATCCCATACTTGTAAAGCAAAATATTTGTGTCCAAGTGGTCTGGGCAGGATCACTTGTGTGCAGCATAGAGGTTGGGATGCAGGGTGCTAAGTCCATGTTGTGTTTCCTGCGTTCCTAGACTAATTTTTGGATGGGTTTTATGCCCTTTTGCTATAGTCTTGTCTTCACGTTGGGCTAGCATAAAAAAGCAACAGCATCTGTGATATGCTGCAGCCTTTTTTGCCCTCCTTCTGTTGTCAGAGTGCAGGGTCTGCTGCTGGCAGTCATCTGTGCAGTTGCCTTAGCAGGGTAAAGGTCTTTGGGGCTTTTTGTCTGAATGGAAACAGTGCCCTTGGTTATCAATACAGACCATTCTTTAAACCCTCGCACATACACCTCAACTCACACGTAGTTCGTACCCATCTTCATACTTCTGCTACGCTCCCTACACATATACCATACCAAATACTTGAGCCAAAACTGGCCACCTGCCAGGAGCTTGAGTCAAGAGGGCCTGCAGAAAACTGGCTGTTGCCACTTAAATTTTTCCATGAAGTTAGCGTGGCAGAAACTGCTGCTCCAGGAGATGACATAGCTTTGCTTGTGCATGGAAGGCAAATCCCATAGAGCCATCTAATTGATCTTGTCTCAATGGGGTATGAAAGGAGACACAGCTGGTAACCTAGCTTGCCCAGTATGCCAAAGGCTTCTCCCAACAACATACACTCCCACCAATTGGAGATACCATTAAAGCCTGCTGCTGCTTTCATTACTTGCCATTACAGTTCCAACAAAAGTAAGCCAAGTTCAATGTTAGCAATGCTCCCAATCACCCTACCATACCCCTGCCTAGGTTCTACTAATTAGCCTTATTATCAGGTATTTCCATAATTAAGGTTTTCTCCCAGCATGCCCTTCTGCAGCCAACCCCTTATAGTGGCCATAGAGGAGGTCCTAGTGGCCTTAGTGGCTCTATTTCAGAAGTAGCTTGCTCTGATGCTCTCTTTCTGCTATTTTGTTTCCTTTTCCCTGTGAAACTTTCTTTCTGTTCTGCATTCATACAGCAGTCAGGATAATAGAGCAGTGACCTGTAATGCAGGTGTTATCACAGTCCAGATATTAAATGGTAGCTAGCTCTTCTTTTTCCTTTCCTAGAGATAGCTTGTTTTCACAAAGACAAGGAAAAGCCTTCTGTTTCTGTATACTGCTTAGTATCGGGCTTCAGCAGCCTATAAATGCCTTTGAGCTGCTTTTGATAGCTGTGGGGATATAGGCATTTCAAGGTGGAAGTTTAGGCTTTTTCTAGGTTTAATTTCACCTCTCGGAATTTTTGCATCAATCTCTTGCTCGTGTTTAAATTTTGCACCTAGTAGAAAGGGCTGATCAGCTAATGGGGAGGAAGAAGCAGAGACAGCAAGATGGGTGATAGCTATAAAAATGAAAATTTTATCAGATGTGCAACCCCCTGAAGCACTTGCTGATCTTTCTACCTACAACTTTCGCTCTCGTTACTCACAGTCCTCCCTTTGCTGGAGGACCAGAATGGATGGGCCCTCCTTATTCCTCCAAGTGAAAAGGAGACTCCTCTTAAACAGCAGGTGAGCTCCTGTTTGACACAGCACTGTAGTAGCAAAGAGGGTGCTTGTTATTATGATGTGATCTAGGCCACCTGCATTTAGCCATCCTACCTTACGGTAGTGGCTGAGGTACTCAGTGAAAGGATTATAACTCCCTAAGTTAATTGGGGAGAATGTGCAATTAAATATATTCTAGGAAGAAACTTCTGTGATGACCTTGTCTCACTCAGAACAACTGATAGGGGACCTCATGTTCTTGAAATTAGCACAAGTGACTTGTGGGTGGACAAGAGAAAATCTCTCTTATATTTGAAATTTTATTTATTTTGAAGGGACTGTGAGTCACCAGTGATGCTCAGACATGGCAGTAGTTTGACCCCAGGACACCAGAAGCATCAGGTAAGGAAAAAATCTGTTTCATACTTGAAATTTTGTTTAGTTTGAAGGGACTGTAAATCACCAGGGATGCTCAGATGTGGCAGTGGTTTGGCCTCAGGAGAGAGCTATTTGCTTTTGGGTGTTTGAGATCACTAGCCTTGGGAATGTGTATTGCTACCGATTTTTTTACTTTTGCTCTTGGTCGGAGGGACAGGGAAGCATAGCTTAGACCATAGCACTTTTTGCCCTCAATTTTGAAACTCCGGTAGCTTTAGGACCTGCTTTTTGCTGGTGAGGATTCAATCCATTTGATCTTCTGTGACTGATGATATCTTAAGTTTGCCATTTACCTGCCCTGTAAATGCTTGCTCTTGTTGGCTGAGAATGCATCTGCAGCCTTCTCTGTAAGCTGCTGCTGGGAAGGGCAGGCTGTGCTGCTGTCTCTGTGCTCTCCCCAGGACCACAGCTGTTTGCTCTTGCTCTGATGAGGACTGTGGAGTTTAACCATACCTTGTCTCTGAGATGTCAAGGAGATTTATTTATCAGCTCTGCTCCGTGTTATTTTTTATGTTCTAGGGAACACATGAAAATTTTTCACAAAAGAATTGGAGAGGTTGCTTTCTCAGCCAGTGTGTTTTTGTACTGCACAACACCTCAATTTTACTTTGCCCCAGATGCAACTTTTCTTCTTTTTGCAAACTCCAGTGAAGGATGATATTGTCACAGAGCACATGTGGTATGTGTCACAGATTTCAAAGCACTTTATGAGAGAGATGAGTAACTCTTTTCTAGTCATGCAATTAGGCACAGAGTAGCAAGGTGATTAACTCCTCATTTCTCTTCCCTCCACCCCTTGTAATGAATCCAGGTCTTCAGTGTTCCTATTCAAGCTCCATCTAGGATGGTTGGAGCAAGCTAGGAATGAAGCATCGGTAGAGACCTTTTACCTCCCAAATACACATTGTCCTTTCCTTACCATCAAAAAAAGGAAAAATAGCAGACTTGGAAATATCTTTGCACCTGAAACATACAGCCTTGTTTGAAAGTCTCCATAAATTTTTATTTAAAAGTGACGACAGCCTGGAGACATTTTATTTGTTGGGAACTTTTCTTTTTCTGCTAAGTATCAGCTGTGTGTGTGTGTGTGTGTGCGTGTGCTATGTAGAAGGGAAGAGGACTGTATTTCCTATTTGGCACATGATTATTATTGGGGAATGTGACAGGACTCTCGGAAAACAAAAAAGGAATTGCTAAAAAGAAATGAATCCTGTTATATGACTGGAAGACTTCTTGCCCTCAAGCAGACTTGGGATCTTCCATCTGCTGGCCTTCAGGGGCAGCTCTCCCAGCAGGAGCTGAAAAGTGTTGCTGGAGATATGCCAAAGAGGTGGTGCTTTGGCCAGTGGGTAAAGAGAGGCTGTCAGCTCCTAAATCCCCTATTGGTCTCCACTGCTAAGTGGATTGCCAGAGAAATAAATCAAAGGAAGGGAAATTCTTTGAGAAAGAAAAAGGAGGATTTAATGTACTTGAACTATTGCAGAATAGTGCAAAAACAGTGCTGTGAGGAAGGGTTGCTGGAGGAAAGTCTAGTCACAGTCTGCTCTTTAAATGTTGTCAATTGCTGCAGTGCCTTATAGGTGATATGCAGGTGGCTCTGCTAGGCTGGTGAGTGAGAAATCTTTCTTATGCAAACAAGAATGTGGTATCAACCCAAGCTGAGACTTTCAGAGCGTGTATATTTGTTGTAGGGGAGAGAGGAGAGGAAACCTTCTCCAAAGACCTCCTACGGGGAAATCTATCTCAAATCTATACTCTATAGACCCATGCTAAGGCCACTAAGAGGCTTAATGATTCTATGATGCCCTGAGCACCCATAGTATTGAGTCCAGGGCAGATTTTGGCCTCACTTCCACAAGACTTGACTTCTCAGCTGCTGCACTGAAGCTACTGCAGCTACCAGTAATATCAGTACATTTCAGGAGAGAGCCTAAGCACAAAGGAGAAGTTCTGCTTCCAGGGCCTTGCAAATCTGCAGTCTCTATGGTAAACAACTTGGAATCGAGTAGCTTGTAAACAGTGGTGGACTTGGCAGTGTTAGGTTTGTGGTTGGATTCAATGATCTTAAGGGTCTTTTTTTCCAAACTAAATGATTCTGAGATTCTATGATTCTATGAAAATCTGTTCATGTAGGTGTGTTCTGTGTAAACATGCTGCTGAAAACATTGTAAGCCAGTGAAACCATCTGTTGTGGCTTGTTGACTGAGTTTTGGATCTTAAAAGTGTTTAGTTCCCCATCATTCCCTCACCACAACAACTCTTCTTGTAGCAGTTACAGGTCAAACAATAAGTGCAGCATTAATGTAGGTGAAATAAAAGCAATCCTGGTCCCCATGTCCCTACAGAATTCACTTCGTACCCAGCCTGATGGAGAGGTAATTTATCCTAGAAATGATGACTTAAAGTTTGGCCATTTGGTATAGTTCCAAGAGGCACACAGTACATTTGGCTTGGAACTAATGCAGGAAAGGACTTTCAGACATTTTAACAGGGCAGAACACTTGAAGGAATTGGAAGGTATTCTTGAGAACATTCAATGTCGCCCTAAATTAGACCATAAAAAGTAAGTGCTTTTTAAAAGCAATTTTGCACAGTAGGGTCTGCATTGTCAGAGCTTCCTAGTGATTTAGAGGTTCTCCTTCCTTGCGACTCCTGCAAAAATTCAAGAAATGGGAGTCTGGTTGCTGTGAAAAATAACCTTGTCTTTAAATTTAGAGGAAAAGCTATACATATAAATGTGGTAAACATCTATAAACCAGAGCCCACAAAACTGGGAGTCTGACAGCAGAGGTGTAAAGCAGTGTCATGTGAAGAGCAAACCTGGAGTTTAACCCTTTTGGTTTCACATGACACTGAGTATAAAGGTTGCTAGTGCTCTGATGCTTTTCCCTGGTCTTAGTTGTGGTACTTACTTTTTTTGGAGGCTCACACTGAATGTGATGAACAAGAGAAAAATCATATAGCACAGAAATGGCTCATTTGTCATAAAGCTACTTTTTTTTCCCTTGTTCTTTCTACTACATCATTTGAGTCACTCTCAAAGCTGCCAGTTGGTTTCTAGCACTTCCTGATCACTCATGAAAAACAGTAGTGCCAAGGCTCAACAGGCCATTTCATTGAAATAAGAAGGAAAGGTGAAAACAAAAGTGGTGTAGAGCATCACCCAAGGACAGCTGCATTTTGTGAGTTTGGTAATCCAGAGGTGGATTTTCCAGAAAGATACCCTGACAGGAAAGCTATTGAAACAGAACTAACGAAGTCTTGGACTTGTCTTTTCTGCAACCCTTTGCTGAGGAAGGGCAGCTGGAAATCTTGCATTCCTCAAGGCTGGGAATAACAGGAGGGAAGAAATCCCCTGGCAAAGACTTAGTCAAATACAGACCTTTATACCTGCACTTGTGAAAGTCACAGCTGCATTCAGCAGGCAGATGTCTAGATCCATTAAAACTTCTTGAGGCTTAATATGAGCAAGGGCCTTCCTGATTCCCTCTCCAGAGAAGACTGCAAGTTAAGGAGAAAAAAAATCTGCTTAGGAAATGCAGTTTTCTGGAATGCCGTGGCCACTTGCACCAATCGCCAAGTGGTGTTGTGCAGGCAGAAGTACATGCCACGTGACAGGCAGCGATTCTGTGAATGGCCTCGGAGCTTCGCTTTTGTGAGAGTAATCAGGATCGGGAGTGGTTATGTCCTGACACTGATGGATGAGGGTTCCCATTTAAGTACTCTGGTCATGATGAGGTGCAGGGACCAGCACTCCTAGGATGCTCAGTAAAAGCAGAAATAAAACAGGACAGCTAAGTGGATCTGATGAAACTGCATAAAACTCAATGAAGTGACAGGCGTCCAACTGCAATTGGTTTTGCTCCATAAACTCCATATAAGCTGTGAATACTTATGAATGGAATGAACAATCTCCTATGTGTCTGGTCTGAAAGACCTGAAGAGTGCAACAGACTTGTCTCTCATTGAGCATGAATATTGTGCCAGAATATTGTGACACTAAATGCCCTGTGTATTTGTTGAGTTTGCCTCCTTCAGTGACAGGGCTTTATTCAAATTTATTATTATAAGCATGTAACTTGCCCCATTGGATCTAGTCACAGCTGTCTAAAGCACACTCTATGGCCAGCATCTCTCTCCTACTGCCTTTTGCACACTTTTCTTATCCCCTTAACTTCTCTGTTGGTTAGTCCACCCCTGGCCATCAACTTTAATCTACTTTTGCGTCCCTTGTCTTTGGGTCAGCTCTTATTAGCTACAGTGCCACCTCCCTTGCTGTTCCTGGGATACTAATATGAATAGGAACTGGCTCATATACAGGACAACGCTAAGGGTAAGCTCAGCAGAGGCTTCAGTGGGTTAAGAAAACAATGTGGAGAGGAATTAGTGCAGGGCAGCAAGATGCTGGCCTTTCCCAGAGTCTCAATGAAAAGCCCTTTCAGAGCCATTTAATTTCTTCTGTCAATGGACGGACTGGATGACCCAGGGGACAAGAGACCTCTTAGTTCTAGTGTATACCTTGCTGCACTGGGTCAGCTTACAGGGTTTAAACTTTTCTGAAAATGTGCACACAGACAAAAAAAGGAGAAAAAAAAACAACAGCCTGGCAAATAACATTCCCTTCCCCATTAAGTGCTTAACAGGGAAGGACAGGACACAAGCATAGCTCAAAAAGCCTTATTCTAATCTCTAATGACATATCAAGCTAGCAACAGGCAGAGGAGGAGCTCTTAAGCACAACAGCCAAGAGCAAAAGAGGACAGAGTAATTTTTTCTCTCTCTAGTACTTCTGTCATGTCTATTAGGGTAGCTCTTAATTGTTACAGTAGTAGCCGTGCCTTACAGCCGTGCCACTGAATCAGCATCTTTTCTGACTCAATCTCTTAAGTCCCAGCTACGGTCTACGCATGGGCTTTGTAGCAACACAGCTAAATTAGTGCAAACTGGAAGTGTACATTCATGCTTTACGTGACTGCAGTTCAGGATATAGGTAACTAGGCAATCTGCAAACAACTGCGGCAATTAAATGTTTTCCAAAGTACTAGCTTGTTGCTTATCTTATCTCCTGTCCCTCTGCCAAGGGATCAGCAGTGTGCGTGCTTCCCAAGCCATGCTGGTCAAAATGGGCTGAGTTAGCAAAACCCTGGTAGTAAATGCTTTAAGTACATCCAGAGAGGGAGAGTGCCCTGGGTACAGCCTTGCTGTTGCTACTCTTCAGGCTATTCTGTGGTGCAAGGTGCCTGTGATAACTTGCTTAAACTCTTGCACTTGGAAAAAAAAAAAAATCAGACAACACAAATCTGTGCAAGAGAAAGACAGCGGGAGGCAGGGAAAGTACTGCACACCTCTGGCTTAGAAAGAGTCCCTGCCAAGGAGTAGCTTCATAGCTTCATTTAGTCACATGTTGCTGAACTCCATCTGGAAAAATCACTGGGTAGAATGTTCTGGCCTGAGCTACTGCAGGTGAAGAGATCAGAATAAAATGATTGCCGTTGTCCTATCTAGCTGAGGTCTCTTAGGGAAAACTATGAAGCAAGACAGCATCCAATCTCTGCTTTGCAAGTGAGCCAGAGAGAGCTGTAAACATACGTGGGGAACCGGCTGCCGTTAACATCCTGCTTTGCTCCCACCAGGCATACAGAAAAACCATACAATTGACAAGTTATTTTAACAAGGTGGTGAAGGGTAGGCAGAAACTCGGCAATTTGCATACAAAGTATTGAGATCATGGAAAAAGTCAAATTAAAAGCATAAATCAGGTACCTCATGGTTTAATCATGAGGGCAGGCAGAACTACAATATCCTTTACAACAGCAGATGTCTCTGCAATGGCAGTACCTTGAAGGATTTTTTTGGTGGGGGAATCGAGATGGATTCTGACACCCCAAGCAAATCTACACAGGGCTTGTCCTTTTCCTTCTCCTATTGGCTTTTGTGAACATTTTAAATTAGACTCAGCACTTGTTTCCGTATCAGGAATGAGTCCAAAGATGGTGTCAGTGTTTTGTGTTTTGTGCCAGTTTTGCAATGTCTTGATTGCAAAAGCTGTTCTTTTCCCAGCTTCCTGGATTTTTGATTCTGGAGCTTTTAATGGGGGGTAAGCAAAGTAATCCTCTGTCAGCCATGCAACCCTTTCTCTATTCAACTTGCCAAAAAGAGGGGAAAAAAGGGGGGGGGATATGAAGCATATACAGGAGAAATGAATGATATCAAACCTGAGAGCAGCATTTTACCTTGCCTATCCTGGCAAGAATTCAGCATATCTTTCATTTCTATCCCCACGGCTTTCATAGAATGCTACCTTACAAAACCCACCCTGTTTTGCCCTGCTCATGAAAGGTCTTTTATGAGAGGAAATGGACTCAGCAACAGGACAGCTGCTTTCTGTGTGTCCCTCTTATGGTGTGGCAGGGTGTCCTGCAGTCAGGTGCTGAAGGCTAAATACTTCCAGTAAGGGAGACGAAGGTCAGGTTTTTTGAAGCTGTCATCAGAAACCACTCCAGAGAACTCTGCAAACAAATCTCTGCTGAAAGGTGGTGATTAGAAGTAAGCATGCTGTTTGTGCATGAGAGAAAGTTCTTCAGAGCATGTCTGAAAGGAGGAAAAAAAAGTGCCATTTGAGGCTGGATTAGAACATGAGTTGAGGTCCCCTTGAGGGACCTGTAAAGAGTGACCAGGTCTTCAGAAACAAAATTAATGCGTATATTGGTAAGTGCTTTAAAATTGAGAGCCTTACAAAATGGGACCTTTGTTCTGATGGTAGGGAATATGAATTTGATCAAAAACTGACTGCTTGGAAGTGGCACAGCACCAATTTAGGCTTTTTTCCTGCACTGTTATTTTCATTAAAATGAAGTAAACAGCACAACTGTCGAGAAGGCTTGGTGGGCTGAGGTACTAGACACACACCTATTCATTTTGCTCCCCAAAGAAAGATGTTGGTTCAAATCTTTCTTCTTCCACAATCTAAACATTACTGAGGAGGTAATGTTCTTTGGTCTGTGTTATACATCACAACCATCCCTTCTGGCAGCACAATCTATTAAAAACCCGTGCCTGTCACATAAGGACTCCTAAAGCTTCTCCATTGAGATTTCTTGGCGAAGTGAAGGACTTAAACCTGAGGACTGAAAGGCTGTTTCAGTACACACATGTCCATGATAGGGGAAGGATCTTGTAATTTTGTAACCTACAATTTCAAAACATGATGGTGTCTAGGTCTTAGAAAACCCTTTTGTTACTCAAAGGAAGTCATAATCTCTAATGTTAAAGGGATCACCTTCTCTAATTTAATTAGGTGAGGATTTTTTGTTCAAAACACTGAACTCTTCCCTGCTGCAGACTTGGGCTTAATTGAAGTTTCAGAATCTCAGTTGTTTCTGGTTTAATTTTGATCTGACCTTGATATTTTCGGGATGTCATGTCTCAGCTACAGTTCAAACCAGTGCTGTGAGCAGCACCTGCAGGAACACCTTCCTCCTTAACACAGGAACAGTTTTGGCTACCTGCAGCTCAGTTTATGTTCCTTCTTCTCTTTATTGTTTAATGCTGAGCAGGATCTAATCTGGACCCATACTTATAATAATCTCCACTGCAATCATCTGTTGGGTCTGCAGAATTTGTGGATAGAAAATAGCTGGAGGAGCTGTAATCCAAAGGTCGTGTCCCTGAGGTTTGCTCGCTGGCACCCTGTTGCCATCAGTTTTGAGTAGTCTGGTTGCTGGGCTAACAGGGAGGCCCAGGCAACTGTTGTTTTGGGGACAGTGTCAGAATCTTTCAAATAAGCCCTGGTCAGCTATGGCACCTAGAATACAACATGAACCACCAAACCTGCCACCCCCAGCAGACTTAGCATCTGGATATGTTTCAGTTGTGTTAACGTGGTTAAGTGCTCAGTGATAAACATAATGGATAAGGTCCCTCCTTCCTCATCAGAGCCTCATAAAATAACTCAGGATGATACTCATTTAATGCATCACGTCCTGCAGTGCAAGGTACATTTAAGAGCTGTTTATGAAGAATTGCCATCCTTGGTACCTGTTACACTGTCTGGCTGCAGAGGGACCAGGCAGCCCTGTGCCATGGGCATTAGTGAACTGTATGTCACCATACAGCATAGGAGGGGCTGGCAAACCCTGAACTGCAGATATAGACATAGCTGACATCAGAGCAAGAAAGAGAGGTAAATGCTGAAGTGTCAGGCTACGCTATCTGTAGGGTGGCCCTCCTGACCTCCACCATCTGTTGGAAGCTGCTTCCTCCTCACACCAATTGCCTGTTTGCACCAAAGGTGCAGTGAGACCTCTACTCTGGGGAGAAAGAGCAATGTTTTAAGCCAGGGAGGAGCTTTCTCTTACAGCTGCCCTTTTAGAAGATCTTTTATCTATATTATTTATTATCATATTATTTAACGTGAAAGGCCACTTCAGCCCTAGGCTCTAGCAATTAGCACTAATAGATGATTACACAGCAGAGGCAGTACATAAAGACAGTGCTCATTATGCGTGGACACGTGCACCGCAGATTTATCTGCTGTCTGCCAACCTGCCGCTGTCGATGAACAGCCACTGCCACCACCGTGTTGCAGGGCCATTAGACACCTCGGACACTCTTGCTCAGTGCTTTGTATGCAGTCATCTGAACAGTCAGCTCTTGAAATATGGCTGTATGTTTTGCCCGTTACGCACACATGGATGAGCGTGCACACACAGAGTAACAGGAAGCCCTCACCCAGGCATAGTTGGATTCCAGATAGCATTTATTTATTTTATATAATGAATAAGGCTACCAAGACATGGCTAGTCTTGTTTCTCATGCTGCTCTGCCTGGCAGCTCAGACACTGACCATTTTGAGCACTACCAGGGGACTCAGAAAAATCTTCTAAGTGCTAATACCCTCGTTCTAAGCAGAACAGGCTGTGAAACATACGGAAAAGGGAAAAAGTGCTCACAACTGCAAATACTTGGAGTGCCTACCGAAGTATGCTAGTCTTCCCTTCTCTGGAATTTAATTTCAACTCTCTTCTTGCATGGAGAAAGAGAAACTGGCATTTCATGTCTTAAGCCTTCCCTTCTAGCCTTCATGTCTCCTTGATGCTGTCCACTGTGCGTAGGTTGGTCTACTGTACTAGCAACGAGATACCTTCAGTAAGTACCCGGTTAAGGTCTGAAGCAGTGGTCAATGCTGGGGACAGAGGAGCAGCAAGGGATGTGCCTACAGCCCGCTGTTGTGCTTAGCATGTAGCAAGGCTGGAGGAAGGGAATTAAAGCACCCGCACTGTGAGCTAACTACTAAGGGTAATTCCAAGTACCTGTTTCTCTCCAGTGAATACATTAAGCCTCCTAAATTAGGCTTAGAAAATTAGGTAGCATCTTCTCTGCCAAGTTGCCTGGCTTTGTGCAGGAAGCAGTGCTCTTGGTAGAGGTGTACCAGGACTAAAGAGGCAGCCTGCTGCAGCAGTGCTGCTGTTGCCACTGAGGACCTCTTGCTCTGCCTCTGGGAATGTGTCCCTGCAGACTCAGTGCTGTGAGGTGCACCTGGGGCAGCACAGTGTGGTGCATTACTGGCAGCTGATCTTCTAGCAGAGGCACCTGGAAACAGCTTCTGGAGACCAGGCTCTTCCCTTGGCTTTGTATTGGAAATATGGTTTGTTGAATTTCCAAAAGCTTTTGTATCTGAGAAAATCACTGCAAAATGTGCCAAAGCCACCTTCTCCTCAGGAGCTGAATTCTGTCAGGGAAATGTCTCCAGACTTTCAGAATGCCCAGGGCGGAAAATTAATAGTAGCCGACTTGAAGCATTTACTACACTGTCTGGCACTTTGACCCACTTCTTGGTCTCTGAGTGAGAAATCCATGCATGGGAACACTAAACAGAGTATAAAACAAATGCAATACTACAGATCCTTCCTGCCCCAGAGAAATATGGCACCAAGTAGGGAAGCAGCTTGTGGTGTGCTCTCAGGATAAAATACATCTTTCTGCTGGCAACATTCATTAGTCAGGCATTCCTTGGCAAGCCAGAATTGACAGTCATAAACAAATGAGATGAAACAGAATGTTGTTTGCTACACTGGGGTGACTCGGGAAGTACTGAGGGAGGACTTCCCTCTGACAAATTCACTGAGGAACTGACTTCCTTTCATTTCTGCCTTTCAGGCAAACCTCTTCATTTCTGGGTCTAGCAGGATCTGAAATGATTCTCGTTGTGCTCAATCACAGGCTCATGCGCTGTGGTTTTGAACGTGAGAGAACACACTTCTGCTTTGGACATCAGTAAGTTAGTGGTACTGTAGCAATTGGAGAGCTGTCTTGGAGGTATTATGAAGTTAGAAGTCCAAGGGTAAAGTCTGGAATAGGAAATTTGCAGTCATTGTTTTCCCCATTAGTTTTTCATAATGAAGCAAGCTACTTGATCTGATGTTGGCCTTATGATGCTCATAAAATAGTGATGCATTGAATTTGTAGATCATCCATCAGAATATCTAATTTGTACAAAGACAACCAGAAAAAGCATTGGGTTTTTTGTTGTTGTTGTTCCAGTTTGGCCATAATCTCTCTCTGCTCCCATTGTTTCCTACGGAGAAATGTGTCTGGCAAAGCTGTTGTTCAAAGAGCAGCATAGCAGCTCTGACTGGCTATGGTGACAAATATAAGCAAAGGTGGCAGCCTAAATGTGACAAACAGACCTTGTAATAGCCTTTGAAACAGGGAAACATTTAATGCAAAGGACTCTGTCCTTAGACTGTGTGAAGAGGCAGAAATCTACTTACTCCAGCTGAGCCAGTGCCGTGGATTTGGCCTTGGCTGGATTATATCTGTCTTTGGAACGTAAAACATCTGGAATAAGATTCCCACTCTGCCTGCTTTCATGCCCAAGTGAGGTCTTTTTGCTTTTGGAGTCTATCCTTCTCTCATGTGGTTCAGAGAGTGTCAACAGGAGCAGATACTACATTTCATCCTGTTTAGCCAGGTTCAAATCCTGATAAGAATATTTCTTGTTTTAACCCAATTTCTATTCAGTATTACTCCCCTCTTATCAGCTGGTTTTGTAACTGTCAGGATAACCCTAGTTGCTATGTCTGCCATATCAAAATCCCACACTCCAACATATGACTGCTTGAGAATGGTGATGTCCTCTTCCTAAAGAACAGAGATAAGCAAGTGTATCTCATCTTTACAGCCATTCAAATAGGGCTGTGTGAGGACAGGGAGGCAATGCCTATCCTGGTTTTCTGAAGATAACATGGTTTCTTTCTTACAGGAAGTAATTTGAGAATTACACAGATCATTTAATTTTCTTTTACTTGATGTTTTGTCCAGGATCTACTCTCCTCTTCACACTTACACATATACCCCTCTACAGAGAAAACATAACAGAAAGCAGCCTAGGGAAAAAAGCAGAATATTAAGTGATTCAGGAATCCTTAGGGGATATCTCTGCTTTAACTGCAGAGTCATTACCAGAAAAAATTGTAAATCATTGATTTTCTGCCTTCTTCTCAAAGTCTTTCTATTTAAAAATGTAATTAGATCTGCATGTTCCTTGTTTTTAATTTTAATTTGTGTCTGGAACTGCATTGTTGAGGTTGTTGGATGTCAGTTTCTAAAGGAAACAAACTCTGTTCTATTCTGCATATCACTGCACTTTATTCCATTTTAGATTGGGAAAATGTATTCTTTAAAAAAAAAAAAGCTTTTGAAGATATTTAATAAATTTTTTTTACTAGACTTTTTCCTAGGCATTTCTACCTAGACTAAAGAGGTTCATATTATTTACAGGGAGTTTGATAACAGACAGACCTTGCAATCCTCAAAATTTCCTGTGTTTAGAAGGGAATGGAAGACACCAAAGTTGAGCAAAGCATTTTATTTGCTACTTTAGTTATTTACTATGCAGTAGGACCTCACACCAGCAACTCTGATCTGAGAGTGCACACTATGAGGAGCTGCATAAGCACAGAAGGAAAATACATGCAGTCCCTGCCTCCAGAGAGAGGAGAAAATGTAGAAGAGACTAAAATGTAACAAACTACAGACATTATAGGTATATCCAAAGATACTTCCACAAAAACTGCCTTGCAGACTTCTTGCTTGTTTATTTAGATGTCTTCTAGAGACCTCAAAAGTTATTGACAGAATAAAGGTGCTTTGAAATAATCTGAATCTGTGAGTGCATTAGACATTAGCAAAACTGTGATTCCAAAAAAGCAAGAACCAAGGAAGGGAAGGCTGTCAGTGTTTTGCAGCTGTCGTGCCAGAGGCAGCTTTTACGAAGGAGCAAAGGAGTCTCTCCTCTCTCTCTCTCTCTCTCTCTCTCTTTTTTTTTTTTTTTGTGTCCATGGTGATCTGGACTGAGCTGGGATCCATTGCTCTGGGTATGGAGGCAAGCAGAGGAGATAAGTGATATAGCTGATGGCCAAGAAAGATTTATCATCTTGTCATCACACTTCTCTCTGATTCTTAAATCCCTTGCCTATCTGCAGTCATGGCCTTATCGCTCTCCCTACCAGTGTTCTCTCAAACAAGTAACATCAGGCTCCAGGTTTGTCTGTCTGAGTCGCTCCATGATTCAGTGGGCCTAACTCTCCATGTTCTGCACTATACTTCATTTGTTTTGTGTTTCCTAATGCAGTTCAAGCCAGGTCAGCAGCTACACCCAGAATTAAATGTGCCACACTTCATGTCACCACAGGGAGTTCTAATTCTTTATGAAATACCGCTCTGTACCGCGCCCCTTTGCAAGTGGCATACACTCAGCTCCCTGGCCATCTGGCCACTGCTGTCTGTGGATGTTGAATAATAAATATAATCTGCATGTTTATTTTAAAAACTGCAGGCACACATGACCATGTATATAACTGCAGTTCCCTGAGGGTCTGAGACAGTGCTGGTGGCTCTGTAGCTTCCAGACACCATTGTCACACAACCAGCAAGACCCAAATCTTACAGGGTTGCTGCACTGGATATACATAAACCATTACAGAAATGCTAGATGTCTCTAACTTCTAAAAGCAGGTTCTTCTCAATTTGCATGCAGAAGAAAATACAGAGCTACTCTGTTCCCTAAAAAGCATGGTTGTGGTACAGCTACAACAGGGGGAAAATTGCCAGGGCCTTTTCTGATGCATGAAGTATACACGTAGCAAAATACTGTGCTTCTTGCCCCTGACAACTTTGGCTGGAACATCTGAGTATCTTTAAGGAGCTACAAACTCCATACTGCAAGCAAACAGTATAAGGAACTCTGCTTATGTCTTGGGCTCTTTTGAAAAACACAATTTCAGTATATTAGTCTCAGAATGCAGTGCCAGTTGAATCACATTTAACTCCAAGTGCAATGAGAGGGGTAAAAGGTGAAAATAATTAGACTGATTAATAAAACCTGCAGACCTGCCAGGTAAGTACTGTATCCATGTACCAGCGGCCTACCCTCTCCGGTTCCATTTCAACCACGTACTTCACAAGTCCCCATGCTCATCTAACCCTCTTTGTTATGCAGCTGGCACATCTCGCTTATTAAGTGGAGAAATGCTTTATTCCTTTGAATGAGAGTTGCTCCACCTGCTCATCTAGAGGAGTCTCCCCTCTGAAGCACATCCATGATTTGCAGGGAGAGAGATGGCACTTTGTAACTATTAATTTAATGAGCTTATTCCAACATCACCCAAGCAAGGTAAAATTTATGTCGCTTATCTTGTGAGAACCCAAGGAACCTGAGGTGATTAGGGCCTCAACTCAGCAAAGGTGTTTTAACATGGGTCTGACTTCAAGAGATTTGAAGAGACTGCTTTAAAACAAGGGATGTAATAAAGGAGCTGTAAATGAACTCTGCACTGCGTGCTCAAGGATCTTTTATTCTTTGCTGTTGGCAATGGTGTAGTTTTTCCTTTTTTTTTTTTTTTTAACAAAATAAAACAAACAGTGAAATAGGCAGAAAATTTTCAGAGAAATGGATATATGTCATTAACTGGCAACGTTGTCACAGCCGTTTTTTTGGATGACACAGCTGTTTGGTATGCAAGGGTCTTATTCTAATCCCTTTGTTCTCTAGTGCAAGAAGTAGAAACGCTGGTCACGCACTGGTAGAGTTTAGGACCAAAAAACCACCATTGATAACCTATGTTTCAGCCCTGTAGGAAGAAGAACGCAGGATCCTGGTGTGATCTTTTTGCACAGTTTCAAATTTGGGACTCTTTTTATGTTAAGCAACCGCAGCAACTGCTAAGTTACAGGGCCAAGCTGTGCTTTGGAGATGCCAAAGAAAAGCTCACTTCTTACCTACATAGCTTCAGCCTCTTTCCTTTGCCTTATTATTTTGATCTAAACCCTTCTGTTCATTGCAGTCAGTGCTCTGATGCAGGTCCCCAATCTGTCTTTGTCCTGCCATGTGTCTGCCTTGTGCTAGCTTTCCCAGCAAGCTGTCTTAACCGTGTATGTCTTAATGTTTTCCTCTGCATGACCTCAGTGTTGTCTCAAATCTTTTTCTTGCCCTGTGGTGCTGGTTATAGGCAAAGCCCTTTCTTAATCCTTGTAGCTTTCACAGCTTGGTGAGTTTTCTGAATTTATCTGTAGGCTACCAGATGAAGGTACATCCTCTGGCTCCCTCCCCTTCTCCCCTCTTCAATCCTCTTTCTTTACAGGAAAACATATAAAGACTTCCTCCTCGAAAAACATGACCTAGGAGACAGAATAATAGTTGCAGTAGGTGTTACAGGAACAAAAAGTAAAGGTACTCAGTAAGAGTCCAATGACCACTTGTCTCTGGGATGCTTCTAGTTTAGGTGTTTATGCTTTGCAAAATTGCCACCTCTTAGCAATTCCTCTCAGACCCTCTGAGGTGGCTGGACAGGACTGTGAGATGCCTGAGATGCTGTGGGCTGCTGCACTATGTTTTGCGCTCAGTCATATAACCTTTCAGAGCTGTCTGCTGTCTCCCAGTATTACATTTCTCATTATCTGCCTATGTAGAAACAAAGTCTTTCAGGGCCAGGGCCGCTTGACTCAGATTTTGTTCAACAACTAATGAAACAAGTCTTTGGTCTGCTTTGGATGCTCTGGGTGATAACCTTTTTCACGGACTTGGAGAGAAACATTAGTGGAAAGACTTAACTAAGATTATTTGACTAGAAGAAGCTCTCAGAAAGCAATCCGTGAACATGCAGGTGGAAGGGTAGTGGTAGTCTATGTAAAATGTTCTCCACCTCGTTGGGGCAAGAAGGAAATAGGAGAAACAGTGGTTATGTTATCTCCTGCCCTGAGGGTTGCTCCTTGGAGCTTGCTCTAAGCTTTTTCCTGGAGCTGGACCTAAGAGCATAATCTAAACAGAGATTTGCATTGAGTTTGTAGCATTTACCCCATGAAGCAAGCATTGTATGTGCCTGTGTGGCTGTTGGAGTGTATAAGGTCAGGGATCAGTGCTATCCCAAGTAACTAATATCAAGAGAGGTATGCCGTGCAGTATATGGGAAACTTCTCAAATTGCTTATAGCTCCTTTGGAAACAGCACTGTTAAGTTTGACCTGTCAGGTAGTGTTCATTCTTTTCTTCTTCCCTGGTGTTTTTTGATTCCTCCCCTCCCTGCTTAACATCCGTCTGCCAGAATCTCTGTAATAGCTATTGAGCCTGTGGAGATCTATAAATGAGAAGGTAAGAGGGAGAGGAGAAAAAGAAATATTTTTATCTCAACTTCTTCTTATCACATGTATAGACTAGGGCTCTGTTTTGGGGCCAGGTTCAGGTGTCAGATATTCTTAGTAAATCTGAAATTTTACTAAGTCAACATAAGTGAGCATGAGGCATTTGCAGGGCTACTTTCCTTCTAGAAAGTATGAAATTTTTGTAATTGACAGTTAATGTAAATTATCTGATAGTTTTCTCTACAGAATGACGTACATGAGATTTTCAGTCACAGTCAGGCAAGGAACCTTCCACTTTCCCCTCTGGTCATGTCACTGAATAATGTCAGCTGAATAATTTGGCCTGTCTTTTGTAACAATTCTTTCCCTAGTTTGTTTTTCCTCCTCTATTACTGCCCCAGCACTGAAGGCAAGTTTTTTTCCTTTTTGTAATGAAAATAGTTGGGAACAGAGTTAAAAAAAGTTTTTCCAAGGAAGGCCAAACCATGTAAAGCAAGAAATTTTGCTCACACAAGGAACAATTCTTCAAGAGCCAGGTACCTCTAGCTTCTTAAATTTCTGGGTCAGTAAAGCACTGACATGTGAAAGATAAGTCCACACAGGATACACTAGTCAGAGACATGTAAACGCTTCTGTAATTTCCATTCATCTGTCACAGAAAGCTAAACAGAAAGTTGTTCTTTTCTGTCTATATTCACCTACAATCTGAGAGCTTGGTAAGGAAGGGACTAAATCTTTTTATGGAGAAAGAGATTACAATCCTGGCACTGGAATTTTTAGCTTGACTTTTATCCTGGAACAGAACTGCAACATACAAAGGCAAAATGTACAGCTCCGTGAGGCAGCTGCTGCTTTGCATTATAGAGTGTGTCTGGGAATCATTAGTGTACATGACAGAGAGCTTCAGGACTCAAGTCCTGCTTGCAAGTTCTTCCCCACCCCCTCTTGTTATAAGGAATTCATTCTACATGGCTTCTTGTGTTACAGATCTAAGTTTATTTCCTCGTATTCCCTATGCTCTGAGCAGTCCCTCCCTGGTGGGGATTAGCCATTCTACCCAAACATGCAGCATTTCAGAGCTCAGCAAAGTTCCCCTAGAAAAGAAGATCGTGATCAGGTGTTGTCATGTAATAGTTGTGCTAGTCTGCTCCCAAAACATAGGCTGAAGCTACAGAGAATTGCCCCCAAGTCTTATTGATGGATATTGCTTCAAAGAGACTAATAGTTAGGAGAAAACTTTATAGCTGCAGAATATCTGGAATATCTTGGGTATCCTGTGATATCCCCGTGTAATACAAAGGGATAACAGGAAAATCTCTTTCTTCCCCTCTCCTCTTATTGTTGCGATGCTCTTCTGAGCAAGAAACTTTCAATGAGAGAAAGCACCAGAGTGATTTCTCTGACCCTGGAAACAATGCAGCATGTTTCCTTTGGCCCTTCTCCCCTAAAAATGAACTGAGTTCAAGGATCTCAGTCAATGTGACTTCCCTCCTGATCACAGCCACATCAACTCTACTTGCTTTTCATCACCCTTTCTGTGATGCTTTGTTTCCAACAGCAAATGCTTTTGGAGCAGAGAACTATTAGCATCCCCTGGAATGCAAAAAAATTGTCTGAACTTCAGTAGATCAACCACCCTTCTCTGCAGTGCTTTCTACCATTATTCTAGAGGAGTTTCAATTTACTGATGTTCTAAAATTGCAATGAGTAGCTTGAGTAATGTAGAGTAAGTACAAAACTCTCTCTCTCCCCTAGTTACAATGCTATATTATATAGGAAGTCACAGGTACAGTGTTAGAAATTCTTGTGAGGAAAGAATCTGCAAATTTTAAGAGTAGAGTGTTTTTAAAAAAAAAAGTATCAGCTGGAGAAACACCTTTTTCCTATCTGCTTATTAGGGACAATTTCAGATTTGGGATTAAAAAACTAAGCTTCAATAAGTTAGCATATAGCATGACTGCTTCATAAGACAAGGCAGTCAACATCTGGAAGAGGCTACAAAGGGAAGTAGATGTCTGATATATTCTGATTTTTTCCAATAAGAAAAGGGGGTTGAGAGCATGTTTAGTGACAAACTAACCATGCCTCTTCCCTACTGTTTGTTGCAAAACACACCAAAGCCATCCTCACATTGGTCCTTGGGATTCTTGAGTAGCAAGAAGGTATCCTCAGCTCACCTGATTCAAGGTCCCTTGAGCAGTATGTGACAGCTCATCAGGAGCCCACAACTCCCTCTGAGGAGAATGGGCAAGAGGGATACCTTCCCAGGTCCCAACCTTGGTTTACAGAGCTGTCATTTCACAAGTTACCCTGTCTCCTTGCTTAACAAGCTGCATCTTAAAACCACAGAACAAAATCTTAGTCTCGGTAATGGAAAATCAAGCAGTAGCAGTTGTTGCTTCTCTTTGGGCAGAAAAAGAGACCTTCTCAGCTTGCATTGTCTGTGCCACAAGTTAGTAAAGCCATAGTGCTTATGCAGTAAGTCTGTGGAAGGCAGACAAGACTAAAGAGGTGACTGTCGGATGAGGTTGCTTTTCTGCCTTCTGCTGCAGCTGATCAGGCTGGAAACAGCATACACCAAAGGAGAAAATCTGGATTTCTTAATACGTTCCTTCCAGTTTTCAGTAACACAAGGGCAGGGAAGAAGGAGATCCAAGATATTCATGTCTGTCTACACACTGTCTGTTATTGACTTATTTACATTGTGGCTTTATCTTAGTTTACTAAATATTGCTTGGCAGCTCCAATTTATCAGACCAGTCTTAGCTGCAACAGGAACTGGCAAAGACCTTATCATTTAATTTTGCTAACATCCCTCATTTCTAATTTATACACTCAGCTCTGTGACAAATTGAATTTGTTTAACACAGTAAACAAAAGGGCTTCTAACTCTAGTTTCCTGTAATGGAATAACGTTATTGGAAACACACATTAAGTGGAACAGACAGACCTGGGGAAAGGGCTCAGTTTCCCAGCTGTAATTCACATAGGGTCCAACCTGGTTATTTTGCAATAAAGCTAATAGGAATTTGCACCTGGTGTAATTATTCCTAATGATATTAGCTATTTCCTAAGCTTTATGCAGCCTTCTGGAAGGAAATGGGGGGGGGGGGGGGTGGAGAGATATACACAGTGACAAACTAACAGGAGATTCAGTATTATTCTAAGCAGCATTGAGCAGAAAGGCAGTCACAGGGAGTAGCTGGTCTTTACTGATGTCCTGGTTTCAGCTGGGATAGCGTTGATTTTTCTTCCTAGTAGCTGGTGTAGTGCTGTGTTTTGGATTTAGTATGAGAATAATGTTGATAGCACGCTGATGTTTTAGTTGTTTCTAAGTAGTGCTTACACTAGTTAAGGACTTTCCAGCTTCCTATGCTCGGCCCAGTACACAAGAAGCTGGGAGGGGGCACAGCCAGGCCAGCTGACCCAGACTGGCCAAAGGGCTATGCCATACCATATGGCATCATGCTCAGTATATAAACTGGGGGAGTTGGCCGGGGGGCAGTGATCACTGCTCGGGGACAGGCTGGGCATTGGTCGGCGGGTGGTGAGCCAATTGTATAGTGTATCACTTGGTTTGTATATTATTATTATTATTATTGCTATTACTACTATTCTATTTCATTTTACTTCAATTATTAAACTGTTCTTATCTCAACCCATGAGTTTTCTGACTTTCACTCTTCTAATTCTCTCCCCCATCCCACTGGGGTGGGGGCAGTGAGTGAGCGGCTGTGTGGTGCTTAGTTGCTGGCTGGGGTTAAACCACGACAACTGAAAACCTGCTACTATGACTATCCCTGTTAGCTGGGCTATTTGTCCTCATGGTTGGATATTTAACACAGCAGCAGTGTACTGAAGATGTAGCGTTAGCCATTGGCACAAGAACATTGAGCAAATCTACAGTTATCTTGGCAGTATTTGCTGTAGATGCAGCCCAGCTTGGATTGCCACAAAAGGAGGCAATCACAGGCTTATCTTTCCCACTGAAAACTAAGTCTGTGATCACTTCCTCAGGAAAAGGCTATTAAAGGAAATCCCCGATGGGTCTGTCTTTTTCCCTAAATGAAAAATTGCTATGGAACTAAAATAGATGCCTCTGATACTGCAAAGAATCAGCTCCTTGTTAGCGCAGCTGAAGTGTAGGGAGAGCCAGTGGCAAAGATCAAAGCCTGCCACGAACTTGTCTTCAGGGTCTCAACAGCTGTCAGTCTCTAAAATGTACCCATATAACTCCAGACACCAGTCTCCCTCTGACTGGCCTCAGGCCTCCCAAACTCATGCACTTAAGAAAAGTACCGCTGTGAGGAGTGTACTTGCTTCAGGCTCTGACAGGTTCCTCAGGGGCATGATTTGGGCCCAGATGGGTTGAGGAAAGTCAAGGCATGTCTGTAGTTGATGGAGGTGAAAAATAACTGGGCCTCAGTGTCTCTCTGCAAAAATGCACAATGCCACCTGAATACGCCTGTATGGCTTCCAGCCACCAAGCACTCCTCTCTCCATCTGTGCTCCCTTCATGCTCTTCCCCTGACAGCAATTCATGCTGCTGTTCCATTTATCTTTCTTCACCAGGATGTTTTCACCCTCCTGTGATCAGCCTTTTTATAATCCCTCTGTTTATTATTATTCTCTCCCTTGGGAACAGCCTGATGGTGGCTCAGTTTCCTGAGAGTGAATGGGAGTAGCTCTACTGGCTGCTTGATTTAGCACCTGGAAACAGGGTCTGGCTGAAAGCCCGTGTCAGTGACAGCCCAGTCCAGAGCAGCCCCTGCTGCTGCTGTTGATCTAGCTGGCAACTGTGACCCTAGGACACTTTTTTTTTTTTCCCTTGTCTTCCATTTCTGCCAAAAACCTGAGCTGCTCCCACCCTTTAAATGTAGATTATACAGAAAAGAGAGAGAAACGCTTGTCACTTCTTTGCATCCAAATACAGAATCTAGGGAGACAAAGTCTAAAATTAGAGTGCGTCACAGACAGCAGCATCTGAGTAAACTCATTTAATGTCACTCCAGCAATGGCCCCAAGGGAGGCTGCAAATATACCTGGAAGCAACTGATAATAAATAACATATGAAAGTAGAAACAAAAATAAGTAAAAGATTCTTTTCTATTCATGCCCAGTAGCAGCTTTCTCCTGAGGCAGTCGCATTTCCAGGTTTTTTAGTGGTTAAGTCAGCACACAGCTTATGCTCTTGAAGTGATATTTAAAGAAGTAAAAATGTATGTGTTGCCTGCAAATAGAAAGGGCATAATTTTGGTGGCCTATTTCTGTATCGGATCAGGAGAGCATTGCAAATTATGCTACCCTTGAATTTAATCTCTTCTGGGTTTTCTTCTCCACTGATTTAAAGCAAAAGGAAAAATCCCAACAATGGACAAGAGAGATTTCCAGCCTTCCCAACTATCTGAAAAACAAGATTTTTCCTTCTGGAATTTACACAAGAAAATTTTATATACGAGTTTGCTTTCCAGAGAGTTGAGACAAGCGGATCCTTTCTTTTGACCCAGCATGGCATCCTTGTCTGTCTGTGTCTCTTTCTCTAAGCTAGGCAGCACTGTCACTGTGGAGGATGATACTACAAGTAAACTTAGAATAACATGCTGCTGTCTGAAAATCCAGAAGCATTCCAGGTGGAGCAAGGGAATGCTTTTGTGATTGAAGGCACTAATCTGGTGCTCAGGAGCCCAGTGTACAAACCCCCACCTCAATCAGATACTCCATGCAAACTTGTCGAAATCTTTCTGACCATCAGTTCCAAAGTACAGCAAACAAACTCTCCTGTTTCTTACCTTCTCATATAGCTTTCTGCTTAAATTGTTAAGATGCTTTGCACTAGCCTATATTGATGTGTTTGGACACCAGTTATTACACCAGTGACCCACTCCAAGTTGAGGCTTTAAATCACCACTGTAATGCTGAGTAACAACTTCTCCAGTCTAGCCAACATATCAAGAAAAAACTATGACAAGGAAGTCATGAGGGAAGGAAGAGTGAGCCAAGGAGACAGGAAAAAGGAACCAAATCCATCGATGCTGGTAGGGAGTCTTGAATTTGGTCCAGAGGCAACAGGAGAAAAGTTAGTTCTTCTTGGAGAAGTTCCCTTTATTAAACCAGTTTGTCTTCTGCCTGCTTTAAAACAGATGATAGGTACCGTTTAATAGAAAATAATATTGACAAGGAAGTTTCTTGCACACTTAAGTCAGGTAGGAGCCAAGTCATCACTGTATTGGGGGAGGGGGGTGTTGGTTTTTTTTGTTTGTTTGCTTGTTTGTTTTTTTTCCCAAGCTGCAAGCTGAAGGCAGTTGCAAATGACTTCAAAGCAATTGACCAAAAGGATAAAAGAGTTTGTTCAGAAAGGCTGCTTTGTTTAGTAATTCACAACCTGGGCAAGGGCTGGAGCACAGGGGGAAGTTTAGTACAGAGGGGAAAGAGAGAAACAAAAGTAAATGCAGCAGGAGGTAGATCTCTGTCTTCTCTGAAGAGTCAATTGACTGAGGAGAGTTAAAACTGAATGATTGCTCCAGGGGAGGTTAGTCTGTAATGCTTTAACCAGAGAAACAGTTTGGTGGTCAGGCTTCTTTCCCCCTTCCCTTAGCTGCTGTTAGTACAGAAATCCTTATAAAACCTCTCAACGTGAAGAGTAGCAGGTGGGAAGCAATGGAACATATCAATTTAGAATGTATACCAGAAGCGTGAGCAATGGCTTTCTGACTTCTGCAAAAGTAGCTGGGAAGCAACAAATAAAGGGAGAGAAAAATCGCAGCCCAATCGTCTGTGCTGAGACCATTAAGACAGAAAGAAAGGCTGCACAATTCTCGGGAAGGCTTTTTTGGGCAACAGAGTTAGCCAGTGCTTGTGTTCTCAGCACCTTAACCACAGTATTGCTGCATACAGTCCATGACACAGTAATTCAGGAACTCCCTATCTGAAAGACTCTGTGAAGAGTCAGTTTTCACCTTCTGCATTCCTGTGCACTGATCATTGCTCAAAAAGCCCAGAGGCAAAAGGTCTGGCTTCTGGAATGAGAGTACTCCACATGAGAAACCTGCCTGCTCTCAGAGAGTGCACCTGAGAAATATCAGCATTAAATACACTTCTGACCAACAGAAACTTAATCAGAAATACTGGGCTCTATTGCTTTACAATGCAAACTTAGAAAATTCCATGAATATACAGAAAATTTCTGCCCTAAACTTTCAAAGCAAAGCAATACTCCAGTATTTGTAATCTTTCAGCTCTATTAGTGTCTTTCTATGTAGCACTACCAGGTATGTGTGGATGTTGATTCATTAATATTGACCACTGCATGAAACTGTATTAGCTGATCATAAGAGTTCCAAAGCTAGATTGTTTTATGGGCCTCACAGAATCTACAGGAGCAATGTAGGTCAATAGATATAATTCTTTCAAGGATGTTCCTAAAACCAGATTCAAAACTAGAACATTTGCTACTAAATTATTTGTTTGTGCTTGCTGTCTCCTAAATGAGATACCTTGGTTAAACCTCAAACAAGGTTCAAACTTCTGACTGACTAAGTGTACATCAGAAGAGTCTCTCCTTCGTCTGCATAGTTACGAACGCTACGATCACTGGCTTTGGAAGAGTGAATAATGTACTATCCTTCCTTTATAAATGCATCAGGTATTTGTAGTGTTCGTGTACTTCTGAGGAAATTTCCTAGATATTGGATATCCTAAGTTTTGAGCTTTATAATCTGAACAAAACGAGAAGGAGGAAAGGGATATTTGAGAAGACAGCAATTTGCTACGTTAAAATATCTAGGCAGATAAGGAAGAAAGAAAGAAAAAAAACCACATACTATTTCAATGCACTTCACTAGTTTGCTGTAACTTTAAAAAAAAATGCAAAGATGTTTCCAGCAGCTGCCAGTGCAAGATGGATAGACTGAGTTTGCCAGCCAACCTGGTAGACAGCTGTAGGCATCTCTCACTTGACTCAGAATTTTCTTGGTTCAAGAGAGCTGATTAGTTACACCCACAATGCCAGTTTCTTCCTCCAGCTACAGGCGGAGAGTACGGATTCATTAAGCCCTAGGGTGTGTTAAACTGATGGCCAGTTTTCGCAAGAATTTGTCCAGGCTTATATTTAATCTTGGACAGAAACAGACCGTCTTTATTCAAGTCTAATGCCTCAACCCGGTTTTTGTGCAGTGTACAAAGCAAGAGCAATGCAATATTTTAGTATGCGAGATGATGCCAGTAAATGCCTGCCTTGTCTCAAACCAGTCAGGAAGTTTACAGGAATTGCAAGGAAAGCAGAAAGTCTGGCAGCCTGGAAATAGCTTTTGTCTCAGAATGCAGACACTCTCTATTGCATTATTTTCTGCTTCTCACCATTTCATAATTACCTGTTTGCGCTAATGGAAATATCAAAGGTATCGAAATGACACAGCTAGGCATTTCTCCTGCATCTATATGGGGCCAGGGAGCTGTTATCAGCAAGTGAGGTCTGGAGACAGAGAGAACCTGTGGGTAAATAAGAAGAAAATAGGGTTTTTTTTACACAGAATCCCTATTCTAACTCCCAGAGATTAAAAGCAGACCTTCCACAACTTTGAAGTTGAGAACTGTTGTTTCTGCAATTGTTTAGAGCTAAAGTGGGCTTTGGGTGGGTATAAATATATCTTTAAGACTTAAGACATTCTCCAAAAATTCTGTTTTATGCTTTTTATATTCCATTAAGTTGCTATTACATGGGTAAATGAATTATACACAAAATTTCATAGTTTCAGCAGGAAAATGGTCTATAGGTCTGACTTATTGTTAATGTGTTGTCAACACACAAAAAGGTATATTTAATGCCACTGTTGGTAGATTAACAAATTGCCTTGTCTGATATTACATGGGATGTCAAAAAACTGTCAGGGAAATGCTAAAGCTATTATCTTTAACAAGTTGAAAACGAGCTGGACTTTGGATTATAGAGCGATTTAATCCAGGAAATGTAGGGCAAATGTTGTTGGTTGGGTTTTTTTGTGGTTTTTTTTTTTTCTTTTATGCCAGATGACAAACAGTTTCCTTACAGTGGCAGGAAAGTCTGTATGGATGGCAGTAACTCAGGCTGTGCCAGTCAGGGGCCAGGTTCTACTTCCACAAGGTTTCTTTTCACCTCTGTAGGAACACCGCTGTCTGCAGCTGTTAGCTCAATTTTTCTTTGGAACATATAAGAGGCAAATCAGCCTTTTCTTGGTTTCCTTCATTGTGGTTTTTATCAGTAAAGTTCTATTATTGTATCTTAATAGACATGCAAATATGGGTCTGTCCCCTTGTTTTCTGGGTGTATGCATGCTGGGAAAATGTGTTTACCCCTGCTTGTGCCAGTTCTGCTTACCTCCTGCTTCCGAAAGATTTGATGAGATTCTGCCTTCCTTTAACAAGTTCTGGATCTTTCTTGGGAATAGATGCTTCTGTGCAATTAGGAAGCCCAGGCTCTGTCTGCCAGTGAACAGAGGCTGAATAGGTGCCCTTGGACATGCTCTGGAGAACCCTTGTGTACCAGCTTTTGACTTGGTTGCAGTAATTGAAATGAAAGCTGTGTGTGTGAGTGGCCAAACACAGAAATTCACAGAGACATCCAAAGATTTTGCTATAGGATGAGAGGATTTGTCTGAGTTCAGAACGCTGCCTTTTCCACTGAACCTGAGTCGGGTTAAGCAACTTTTTGTTTTATTTCCAACACCTTTTTCAACAACTTGAAAAACAAAATAAATTTCACCTTCCCCCATTTCCTTTAATTACATTTATTTCAAGGGTAGCTGCACACAGAGATTGTATTACAGCATCTTCTACAATTTATATTTCTTCCAGTGGATCGTTTTCCCACTGTGTTATGTTTTTATTAAATAGTAATCCCTTAGAAATTTATTGCTTGGAGCAATGGTTTGTTAGTTAATTGCTAGAGAGCAAATGTAGGAAGCGTTCCATTTTTATCATCTACTGATGAAACTGGATTGTTAAGCTGATTTTTCAGAAATAGTATTTCCTAAAGACTATAGCTTCTGGTTTAGAGTAACAGCAAGACTATGGAGGAGGGTTGTGTGTGTGGGTTGGGTTTTTTTTATTGAGGAAACGAAGAGCAGCTGTGGGGAAGCTGAACAACTGCTTGGAATGTTGTTGATTGCTTTTGGCAATTGCTTTCAGTTAATCTAACATACCTAGTGCAAAACATGCAGGCATTTGTATTTTAACAAGGCAAGAGCGTAATGCCTAAACTGTAAGTTCAGCGCACACCCTGACTATAAAAGTAAATATCCAGGGCACATCATCCTGGAAAGATCAAAGCGCTCTTTCACTAATGTGTATTTTCTGTATCTGCATACCTTTAGTGACGTGAAGGTAATCTTGTTTTCTCCTGAGGTTCTGTTCATACAGATTACTTGCAAGCTTAATATAGAAAGAAAAGAGCTGGAAACTGAGAAAGATGGAAAGATTTGCTCAAGATGTCCATAGAATCGCCAAGTCCCAGTCTAATGCCTTTATGAATCCTTCAAAAGTAAAAGCCAGGTGGCACCCTTAATGTTTTCTGCAGTTCATATCCAAGTCATCTGCTTTGCAGCTGAGTTTGAGATGAAGCCTTCAGAGATGATACTGGGCTGTCACTCAAGGACAAAATACCAACCCACTCTTATGCATAAAGAACACATGCATGAGAACATTAAGACTTCTCCCTGGGGTCCCGATGCAACAGGGTCTGCCCGACAGGTTTACTGAAAGGCCTTTCTTTTACTTTAAATAGAATTTAAAGAAATCTGAAAATATCCTTGGGATGTGATCCACCATTTCTTAAAATCTTTCTGCAGGCTGAATTTTTGCTCTTCTTTCTTTTCCTGCTGTCTGTTTGTGCAAAGGGGAAACTGGACCACAAAACAGATAAACAAGATAATCCGTTTGGATTAAAACTTTAGTATTAATCCCTAAACTCATAGTTTTTAAAGATGTTTAAGTTTTATTACTCCACTGCCTCAGCCTGCTAACTTTGGTATGTGCAGCAAGAATGGTAATGACTGCGTGCTGGTGTTGGCTGGGGTAGAGTGAATTTTCTTCATAGTAGCTATTATGGGGCTATGTTTTGCATCTGTGCTGGGAACAGTGTTGTTAATACAGGGATGTTTTAGTCATTGCTGAGCAGTGCTTACACCGAGTCAAGGCCTTTTCTGCTCCTCACCCCACCCTACCAGTGAGTGGCCTGGGGATGCACAAGAAGCTGAGAGGGGACACGGCTGGGACAGCTGACCCCAACTGACCAAAGGGATATCCCGCACCATATGACATCATGCTCAGCATATAAAGTTGGGGGAAGGAGGTGGAAGGGGGAATGTTTGGAGTGATGGTGTTTTGTCTTCCCATGTAAGCTTTCCAGATGACGGAGCCCTGCTTTCCTGGGGATGGCTGAACACCTGCCTGCCGACGGGAAGTAGTGAATGAATTCCTTGTTTTGCTTTGCTTGCGTGTGTGGCTTTTGCTTTACTTATTAAACTGTCTTTTTCTCAACCCACAAGTTTTCTCACTTTTATCCTTCTGATTCGCTCCTCCATCCCACCACTGGGGGAGTGAATGAGTGCTGTGTGATGCTTTGTTGCCAGCTGTGGTTAAACCACAACAGACTGATAGGATAGCACCTTAATTTTCCTACCCTACACCCCTTGGCTGACATCCTGCTTCACTACTCAATCATTTAGCATCATGCATGGGATTAAAGCTCTCCTTCATCCATGCTTGAACCTCCATCTGCTACTGGAGGATGCTGAAGCATCCCATCATCTAGCCTAGCCCTGAACATGGAAAACTGCAGCAGCAGAAGCTCTCAAATGTTAAATGCTCAACTTTAAAAGTACCACCCACATAGGAAGGAGGGGCAAAGGAAGGAGGGTGGGTGTACAGTGCAATTTACTGAAAACTCGGAGACACGGACGCAATCATGCTTTGGCAAATCTAATTCTTACAGCCAAGCACAGGTGGTTTAAAACCTTTTGTCTGCACCCCAGCTCCATGTTGTTTCTAGTAAATGGACTGACATCACCCGTTAATCAAATCTATCCATAATGCAGTCTGTTACTGTAGTCATTATAGAGAAGATAAGGTTCTAACCAAGTTATGCTTGAAAGCTACATGATGTAATTACTGATATAAAATTGCTTCTTGAAATAAGAGAGAGACAATTTTTCCTCCCCCCTTTCCTCTGGGGTTTGCAAAAAGCAATCACCTTGCATCAGACACACAGGCTTTCGAACACCAAACCAAAATAGGTTTGCATTGCAATTAGCACATGTTCACTGCTCACAAGCTCCCTTTCTCTAAACTGGGTCCTGGTTCATGATTCCTCCTCTGTCACATGTACTCAGGCGTGTTTTAGCGGATCTGATAGCTGCAGATTATAGCAGTCCAGTTAACACATGATAGAAATTAGAAATTGGCTGAACCATTTTTACAGCCTTTCTGTCATTCTGGTTCAAAAATTTTTCCCCTGAAGTTACACAGTCAGCTCTCAGCCAGCGGAAATCCACTACAGAGACAGCAGCAAAACTGCGCTACAAGACTGAGACTGTTGAGGCATAATTTATGTGCAGAAACCAGTGTAAGAGTTTGTTATATCCTGAGCGAATGTGAAGCAGCTGATAGCTGTTTGCCAGGCAGAGAGTCTGAACTGCAGCTCTGCTCAGTCCTCGATTATGTAGTTCATTCCTGGCAAGGGTATAATCTATGGCCAACCTGGTGCCTGCCAGCTCCGCACCCCTTTTCTCATAGCAGTCGCTGTTTGAATGTGAGTTACTGGTGTCATTAGAACCAATACACAGTAAATTGCAATGAGTCAGTGACACAGTGCTTGTACCTGCAGCAAAAGACAGTTATAGCCAGATCCAAATGTCAAGTCAAATGCTAGCTTCAGAAAAAAAATCCACCAGGAGTATTAGGTACGATGGGTAATTTAAAACAGAATTGGATTATTATCTGTATCATTATCTCTCTGGATGACACTTGCAAGAAGATGACATTTCTTCTTTCCTTAGAGTGAGGTTTTGCTCTTAAGATAGGTAGAAGGAGTTTCCATTTTTGGACACACAAGTAAGTCTGTTGTTTTAAACGATGTTAGCAGAGCTGGCTTAGCAGGCCTACTGCATTCGCTTCCCCTTTTGCTACTACATAGACAGTTGGGACTTTTAATGCACCCTCTGGAATGAATTTTATTATTGTCAGTTGCTCGTGGAAAATCTAAACTCTTTACTAAACTCTTTTTGTTACCACCAACCTGGAAAACTTGGAAGATGTACTTTACGTAAGAGGTTCTTGAGCCTACATAAAGAAACAATACTTTCGCAGGGTGCATGTGTGCATGGACACACACCTCCTTGACACACAAGCAGTACTTTCAGAGTGGCTGCTCTCTGTCAACAGCCAGCTTTCCAGTCTTTATCAAACTGCCAACTTCTAAGAAATCAGACAATTGCAAAGTTAATTTCCCCCTTAATTTCCAGAGTGCTCTGTGATTCCTTGAGGTTTCATGTCTCTGTAAGCATGGTTCTGTGATGTGGGCCAAGGTAACTATTAGATTTATGGCAGGCCACGAACACTGGGAAACAAAGCCAATTTGGAGTATTGTTTTAAGCATGTGTGGGGATTTAGGCAGAGGCCTGTTTAAAGATACTCCAGTGCCACTCAATTGCTGTCAGCTGTGGGCTGCGTACGGACCACATGACAGCTGAAAGCTGTAACACTATATGTGACACATCTACTGCAGAAATAATCGCAAGATTAGTGAACCTATTGCAGTTGTTTGATATTATTTCTGCCAGATAATGCTCTTTTGCAGTTACAGGACTGGATTACCCCCTTCCTGATCTCTGTTATTTTGAGCAAGACATGCATATCTCAGTTTAAGGATTGTGTGAGTTTATGAACACCTCCGATTGTTGTTTCAGCTAAAAGTAAAATGGCCAGAGATCTTTTAGAAAAGTCAGAGGAGAACCCCACTACCCTGGCTAGTATTTTCTCTCCAAAACCTGGAAATGACTAGCTTTGCATGAAGTGGAATGAATCCACCTTGAATAGCTTGTGTGTTTCACTAAATGTTTTGGGGGAGCAGGACAGACACAGATAGGATGTTCCCCATCAGTCTGGGATCTAGAGAGCTCCTTTGACCTATATAGACACTTTGCTCCTTGAGGCTCCTGATTTTCCACCAGAGTCCCCATGCCCCACTAAAGTACAAGCAACAAAGTTGAGCAACATTTTTCCTGGAAACTGTTGTCAGCGAGGCTCTGGGAGATTTTTTGCATAATGCTTTTAGTCTTTTGCTTATCAGGAAATATAATTTTTTTTAACGATACTGTGCTTGAGTTCAGATACGCACAGGCTGTGGGCCAGATATTATTTCACACAGCACTCCCACGTGTGTGTGCCGCTTGTCTTAGGGCATTGCTTGTTACAGTCTGTCCGTTATCACCAGCTAGTTGCTTCTCTCCTTTCCACTCCTCCCTTGTATCACCCATGACAAAACCACTGAGCTTGCAGTTCCCTGTGGTCTAACACAATGTTATGAGGAGGGCTTATTGCTCTCTATTTCTATCACTGCCCACTTACTACTGTCACAGACATTGTTTAAACAGGCCGCTTGTGTCCAGTATGTGCCCATGTTTCTTCCTGGTTAAGCAGCACTGTTTATTTAGAAACAGAAGTTTCATGGCTAGCTGGGGCCCACCACATACTGTAAGGTTTCCATTCCCCTTATTTATGTCTTTGTTGGCAGCCATTAACAAATCCCAGTGTTGCAGTAACTCTCTTCTGAAGAGTGCTGAGCTTCAAGTGGTGCTGCCAGCTACCACACAGCTGTTAGGGGGCTTTGTCTTCATGCTTTCAGGTAGCTGCTCTTGCATGAGCTAGTACCATTGCCTGGTGAAGGCTGCTAATCAAAAGCAGAATGAAACAAAACCTTTGCTCTTTCTTTGAGCAAACCAATTGACAGGGATTTGTGCAGACCCTGAGCTCAAGAGCTGTGGCTAAGTATTATGCTAAAGTCAGTGCTGAAAGGTGAGATTGCTTGGCCTTGCCCAGTAGAGTGGCCTGTTCTCATCCCCAGAGCATAGAGCATTAAGGTGGTCTGCTCATGCAAATGCTGCATTCCCTGGCCAAAAGCAAACAGCAGCTCTCTAGAGTTTTACATCAGGAGCCCATATGGGCTCTATCATCAGTTTTTTGGCAAGGCAGAAATCTTGAGGAGACACACATGGTTATACAAGCAAAGGAGCTACAGTTCTTTGCCTAGCCCTTTCCAAAGTAGTTGATGAATAAAGAGTGCAAATTGAAAAGTAATAATGTGAGCAGTTTCTGTTCTGCTATCCCATTTCTGTTCTACTGCGGGAAAACTGCTGCTCAGAAGGTATTTCAGGGAGCGCCATGGGATTGTAGCCTCATTTCTTGCATTGGAAGTGACCATGTGCCACAGGTGCTTGCCTCAAATATCACTTGCTTTATGAAGGCCTTTTCTTTCTACTGAGGAAATGACTATTTTGTCTTAGTACATCACCTTAGATACAGCCAGATATCTCCTAAACAGGACTATCCTATGTAATAAAAACACAAGCTGAGATTCTTCTCAAGGTGTGAACTCAAGTCCTGCCAGGATGACAACTGAAGTCCAGTGGCAAGTGTATTGGTGCTGTGGGGTGAATGTGCGCAGTCTGAAGTACAGTTCTGCACAGTCTCATACTGTGCTGCCCTTCCCTCCAGTAAGTGATAAGAACTTTTGAGGGCTTGATATACATGCCATTAACAGGCTATTACATGCTGTCCAAAAGCTTGATCAGTCCAATCCTATTCATAAAGCTCTCCTTAATGAGGTGCTGGCAAAGATTTGGAGGTTCAGGAGTTTTAAAAGCTTATAAGGACTATTACAGTCATACCACATGAACTGCAATATAATACAGGCCATTTAATGTCACTCATTGGTCCCTAAATGTAGACGAGCAGCTTCTTACTGAAGCGGTCTTGATATCTTTTGGAAAGACGTCCAGCCCTTATGTGAAGACTCCAGGAGGTGGAGAATGTACCACATCCCTTGATAATAGTTACCACTGCTTAATTACTCTTACACTTGAAAATTCTTGTGCCTATGTCTATTAAACTAAAAAGCTTTCTCATATCTGAAATCTTCCTCTACTCAGGTACTTACAGGCTGTGGTTAAACCATCTTTTCCCTTTCCTATTGGTGTTTGCATTGTGTTAAGCCCAGATGAGGAAGACTATTTCCAAGCTGTGATTTCAGCCTTGGCAGTTTTGCTGAGACAACCCTATTTTCTATGCCTTTTTTGAAACAAAGCATGGACACCAGGACAGGAATAGGTTTCCAGAAATACCTTTGGGAAAAGGTTGGTACAATCTACTTCTCCATGTTTCCTTTTCCTGGAGAACCTGTTTTAGCCAGGGAAGTACTGAAACATCTCAGCCAGGGAAGTTTTACCTAGTTCTTTAAAGGGTCTCTAAACACTTTGAGGAATTAAAAAAGCTAATGCTCCTGGCAAGTTCAGGGAAGTTCTGCTGAGTATCAAGAAACAAAAGAGAAGCACTGGCTAAGGCCTTGTAGCTCATTTTCTATCTATCACAAAGGAGGCGGGCAAAGGGTTAGCAGGAACTGCTTGTAATTGCAGGTTTCAAAGCGTGTGATTACAATTTGTCTCTATTGTGAAAGCTCAAGTTCGGAAATAATTGCTTTGTTTAACTTCAGCTCTGTTCCTTTTGTACTGCATTTAAAAACACTCAAGAATATCTTTAGAGCTGCATATTCATCAGTAACTGGCAGAATGACCCCGGTAACTTAGGACTAGCACTCCTGAGCTCAGACTATTTTCCCTGAGTCAAACACAACCAGAACCCTTACTGATAGTATTGAAACCTGAAGTATATAGACATCAGACAGCCCATCAACAGCAACATAGGGTACCTAAGCTAAAGACATAAATAGAATTAACAGCCCTAATGCAGTATTATGTCTGCTGGGCTCTCCTTTTACATTTGCCTGCTTTTAGGAAGGTGGAGGTTTTAGCTATAACAGTTACTGGTGGTTTCTGCAAGCATTGATTTGTTCTGATGAGTAGAAGAAACTTGCCATGTATCTTTTTGAGATACGCCTGAGATATTTCCTACAAAGGAAACAAGTAAAATTCTGAAATCTCCTTCTGGCTTAAAAAATAGACAAGTTATTCTTGCTCTAAACCTCCGCTTGCATTCTCTTTCCACTAGGGCAATAAAGTAAACATGTAATTTACCGATTAATTTTGCTACTCTGGCTGCTGACTGAATATTCACCTGTTTTGATTTCTGCCATCACAGTTTACCATTCTACTATATTCAACAAAGCCTTCGCTCTGAGTGAGAGTCATTCCTATTCATAGGCCCAGTAGAAGGCCTGCATAAAAAACTGGGTAAAAAACTGGCTGGATGGCTGGGCCCCGAGAGTTGTGGTGAATAGAGTTAAATCCAGTTGGCAGCCGGTCACAAGTGGTGTTCCCCAGGGCTCGGTATTGGGGACAGTTCTTTTTAATATCTTTATCAACGGTCTGGATGAGGGGATCGATGGGCCGAGGCCAACTGTGTGAGGGTCAACAAGGCTGAGTGCCAGGTCCTGCACTTGGGTCACAATAACCCGCTGCAACGCTACAGGCTTGGGGAGGAGTGGCTGGAGAGCTGCCCAGTGGAAAAGGACCTGGGGGTGTTGGTCAACAGCTGGCTGAATTATGAGCCAGCAGTGTGGCCAGGTAGCCAAGAAAGCCAAGATTATCCTGGTTCGTATCAGGAATAGTGTGGCCAGCAGGACGAGGGAAGTGACCGTCTCCCTGTACTCGGCACTGGTGAGGCTGCACCTCAAATCCTGTGTTCAGTGTTGGGCCCCTCACTCCAAGAAGGATGTTGAGGTGCTGGAGCGTGGCCAGAGCAGGGCAGCAAGGCTGGGGAAGGGTCTGGAGCACAAGGCTGGTGCGGAGCGGCTGAGGGAGCTGGGGGTGCTCAGCCTGGAGAAGAGGAGGCTGAGGGGAGACCTTACTGCTCTCTACAACTGCCTGAAAGGAGGCTGTAGCGAGGTGGGGGTCGGTCTCTTCTTCCAAGTAACAAGCGATAGGATGAGAGGAAATGGTCTCAAGCTGTGCCAGGGGAGGTTTACGTTGGATATTAGGAAAAATTGGGGGTTTAGATTGGGTATTAGGAAAAAATTCTTCACTGAAAGGGCAGTCAGGCACTGGCACAGGCTGCCCAGGGAAGCGGTTGAGTCCCCATCCATGGAGGTATTTAAAAGGCGTGTAGATGTGGTGCTTAGGGACATGGTTTAGTGATGGACTTGACAGTGCTAGGTTAACGGTTGGACTTGATGATCTTAAGGGTCTTTTCCAACCAAAGGATTCTATGATTCTATGCATAGTACAGCCCACAATTACCCACTGTAACTAATTTAACTTAAACCTTCAACTTATATTTGCTTGTTGGAAAAATAAAAATAGATAAATCACTGCCCTTCAGTTTTAAAAGAGCCAGTGCAAACTATTCCACTCCAGATGATCCAGTAACCCAGCATGAGATACAGCCAAATTCTGCTCTCACGGACATTTCACGCAGATTTGTGCTGTGCCTGCACCTACTTCATATGGTCCTCTAGAAGCCTGGAGTCTGTTTAAAATCTCAGTCTGAGCTACCATTAGAATTTGCAGTTCTGCTAACAGCTTTTATTCCCTGCCTCTGTTTTTCATCACACACCTGGGAACCCAGATTTTATTGTTATATGTCTACTGCATGCTAGTGTCTCCTGACTCCTCAGTGCTTTGGCCCTTTACCCATCTGGCTGCCTTCAGTTCTATGTAAGAGATACTGCTTAGGGGTATAGCAGCCAGGTGCAAATTACTGCAGCCGTAGCAGCTGGCTCAGTGGATTTATCTGTTTTCTTTGCTGTTGAGCTTATTCCCATCACCAAGGACTCTTTGGTGCCGAGGCTACAGCACTTGCTTTTGCAAATTTAAATCCCATTCTCCATCAGAGTGTCCAAGAGCAACAAAAGCCAGCAGCATCAAAACTGATCAAACAACTTTCTGTAGAAGGAACTGTGGTTGCATAGTAAAGGTGCAAAATGAATGTTTAAGGCAGAAACTGAACTCCAGCACCAATCTTCTGCTTCTGAAAGGCTTTACAGCAGGATGACAAGCCCACAAACAGCAGACGGGAAGCTGGGCTAGAACCAGTGCAATGGGCTGTGCAGCGAAAAGTTTGCTGCTGATGTCTGAGGCCATGCATGGCTTTGCTGTAGTGTTAACCACTCTGCAGTACAGTGCACCATGCACTTCAAAGTACTCCTGCAAATATTAATGAAGGCTCAAGACACCTCTCATTTATCTCTGTTTTGCAGATGAGTAGGATAGAATGAGACCTTTCAGGGACTCCCTCAAGCTGCACTGAGACTTTGCAGCATAATCAAGATTACAGTGCTTGCAGTCACTGTGTCAGTCTGAAACTGTACTGCCCTGCTGGACCAAGGAATAGAACTAAGGAGTCTCGTTGTTCAGCCGCTAGCTTCTCAGGGCTGACTAGACACCCTTGCTTATAATCAAGGGTAATTTTAGTTAGTCACAGTTGTAATTTATTACTTCTCTCCTGGAGCATTTTGCTTCTCAGGGTGGGGGCACTTACGAAGATTGTTTCATGCACAGTGTTTGTGTCATTCGCTAAAGCCAAACTGGAAGTATGTCCCTACTTTGCTTCCACTCCTATCATCCATGCCAGGGAATCTTTAATACTTGATCTTTTTTGAGGTCAACATTTTTCTCCCTTCTCTTGTTGTGTTCAGAGGGAAAATAAATGCTTCTTTAGGATCTGTGCAAAGCAACCATGTGCATTTTCAGCACCTCAGAATCTCTGATCCCCTGGAGAGCTGCCTAATTAAACATGAACTCACTCACTCACCCAAGCTCCATGGCTCAGCTACTATCAGCCTGCTGCACTGCCCCCAGCCAGTGTCTGCTGCATCGCAGAACAGCTAGTTAGAGAGGAAGAGAAGAGGCTCTGTCGCCTTTGATGTTCACAAATCAGAGCTGCCACTCTGAGACCACTTAATAATTATTTTTCATTTTTGTGGATTAGGACTATCAGGGCAATGCAGTTTCTTTACATCTTTTCCTGTGAATGGCCTGATTACATTTGGGGGAGTATGTATGGAAGTGGATCTATTTAAAGCATAGATGCTGAAGACAACCAGAATTAAGTTGCTAGAGCAGGGAACATACTCCCAATAGAGCACATAGGCAGATGCTCACGCTGCAAAGTCAACGTCGTAGGAGTCGGGAGGTCAAGCTACCTCAGACTGTGGCTAACCCATTTCTCCTGTCTACTCAGTATCTGTCTGCTATCATTTAACACATTTTTGTTGTTGCCTCTTCTCTGAGCTGCCACCACTCTGGACGTAACGAAATACTTTTTGAAAAATGAAGTTCTCGCTTTATAAAACTTTAACAAAAACACATCCAGCCATCAGTCTCCCATAGTCTCCCATTCCTTACCACAGGCAGGCATTTAGAAACCTTTTTGAAGCTGGGCAAGCTGAGTTTGTTCAGAAGAGAATATTGTACTGCCCTTCTCTTTTGTCCACGAAACAATCCTAAGGAGGAAAAAGAAAATACAAATTGTAATCTGTTTCATATAGTTGCTCTGTGAACTGTTCTACAGAGTTGCCTACAAGAGAAAGAGCTGAAGCTGGAGAGGAAGGTGAGCAGTTAGTGAACATGCACACGCACACGTACGCACACATAGTTTTCTTGTCAACATATCAGGATGTTCTGGGAAAAACCCAAACCCTCATTTTGCAGCAACAGGGGCAAGTAACGTGCCTCATGGGCAGGCTGGCAGCACCCAAGGTAATCCTGAAAGGGTCTGGATTGCCGTGGCTCTGTGGGAATAAGTGTAAGTAGCTACCCATTTCAGCCTGGCTCTGCTTTCCACCTCACAAAGCCACAGTGCTCTAGGGCAATGCCAGTGCCAGCCAGTAGTATAGCAGCCACAGAAAGTGACCCTGCTTGTCATGCAGTGTTTCATCACTGGTAACATCTGTCTCTGTCACAAGGAGGAGCACTTGGCCTCACTTTAGCTAATGGAGACGCTGCAGTACCCAGGGAAGTATATTAGCCAGTGACTTCCTTTCCAAGGTCTTGTTCTTGGTTTATTCACTGCTGATAAGAAGCTTATTTCATCAGAGCACTGTGGGCTGGCCAGTTCACTTTCGTGAACCAGTACCTGAAATAAATGTTGCAGGTGTCTACCTAAGAATAGCAATGTTGCTGTAAGGTATCTTCCAGCATACTCTGGAAGGAGAGTGCAGACATCCTCGGGAAGCCCCAGTGAGCCAAAGAGAGCCTGGAAACTCACTCATGCTCTGTCTATATGTTTACGTAAAGCTTATAGCAAGGGGATCTTAATGTCTAGGTAGGACCTTACAAGAATAAGTAGTAAAAAGAGTTGTTCTCTCTTTTTGCCATCTTTCTTTCTTGCCCATGGTTTGCTACTTATTCTCAGTTTTTTCCTTTCAAATCCAATATACTTGTTCAAATGGGCTTGTCCAAACTGAGTTATAAAAATCTTCAATTGCTTTAGGGTTCATAAGCGTTTGTAGGCTATGAGCTGTGCAATATTTTCTGCTCCATTTGCCAAGGGCTGCAAAATCACGGTCCACGCTGTTAGGACTTATCTGTGTAGAGTAATCTCTGAAAATATTAAATAAATCCAATATTTATTTCCATGCCCCTATTGGTCTGCCCTCTTAAACCTTAGATAGCAAGATGGCTAACAAGAAGGGTGTACTTTCTGCACCCTGTTACAGATACTTGGAAAAAAGATAGTAATGAAACACTGCAGCCATATCATAAGCCACAGGGAATTATATCCGAAACATGCAAAGTTGCATTCCAAAGTGAATGGTCTGTTGATCCTAAGCTTTTTCAATTCCTTTAAAGAAATCTCTCCTGCTTTCTTCCTGTTATTATAGCTGTACATTTCAGTTTATTGTTACAGATCTTAACCCTATCAGAGGGCCCTTTCTGCCAACCGTTCCAGTCTCTTGTATACCAAAGGAATCACTTCCTGTATGTGACTGCCTTGAAACAAATGCAGGGAAATCCTTTCAAACTATCTGCAGTCTTCTTTGCGATGCCTGAAGTACACAGTCCTGCTCCAGTTCCAGGAAAGTTTATGGCTAACAATGCTGAAGGTTTCCAGTGCTGCATCTCACCGTACATTGTGAGGTCTGCTCAGTGGCTTTGGAGGACTCGGAGAGAGATCCGGGGTGGGGGTGGTTTGTTTTTTTTTCTCTTTTTTCTATTCTTCACCCTCTGCACAGCTATATGTGCCCACCAGTGGCAGGTTCAGCAGACACAAAGAATGGAAGAGCCATTTAAAGCTTCCTCTGCTAAAGACGAAACCTGCCATCGGAGCAGGTCCACCAGGGAGTTGTCATGGTCTACGTGTCTAGGAGAAACATGCACTGCTTTAGCCTACATTCCTCTTATCCAGGGGTCAAGTAGAGCATTTTAATCCCTTAAGACTGATTGATCCATCACAAAACTCCCTGAAAATATGCTAATGAGAGAAAATCCAAGGAGCAAGTAAACAGCAGAATGGCATTGAGACAGGTGCAAACCAGTAACTGCCTTTTGACATGCTAATCAAATTATGAGGCATGAGTTTCTGTTTGAACTAAGCAAAATAAATACTCTTAACCCAGAAACACTTAGGGGAAAAAATGCCAAGAGACTCATAAAACCATCACTGCAGTATTTGCATTGATAATTTTAACTGGCACTTTACAGTGTGGCATTTCATTCATGTGCTCAAGGCAAAAAATCTATCCCCAAGTCAAAAAACATTAAAGTAAAAAATGGATTTCAATAAAACAGGATATAAAACCAAGAAATAACTGTAAATGGAATTGAAAGCAAACTGCATAAAGCTCCAGAGTGAGCCTTTCCTTTCTATTCCAGAAACTTTACCTCTTGCAGCTGCAATGCGATCAGTATTCATACCTACTTTCCTAAGAATTTACTGCTTATGGTAACATTCAGTGGTCCTTTAGTCACAGACATTTGTCTGTTCATTTCCATATCTCCTGAAAATTAACCAAGAGCAGGTATTAAGCCGCCGCCTTCTCACCATCTGATCTACCAATGCTGGAATGAACAGAACAACAATTTCTACATTGTATAAGTGATGAAATGTTGGAAGTGGTATCAGAGGAGCAGAACAGGAAAGGGAGAAAAAAACCCTCACTGAAGACAGAAAACGTGAAATGATTTGCATTCCAGCAATGAGTTTTCTCCCCACAGACACAAATGTTGGAGTTCACATAACTGCAAAAACACTACTACCATGCAAAAGTTGGCTCTGCTATAAAAAATGTGAAGTGACTTTTCAATGCAAATTCACAGTATTGCCAAGGGGGAAAGTGCTCTCTTTCAAAGCTTTGAAAAAGGCAAAAAGGAAATAGTAATTTTCACCCAGAATCAAATAAACAAACAATAAAAAAACATTTTCACATGTGAATCTCGCGGAGCTGGCAGACTCGGGTAGTTTCATACACTGTACATCAGTGTTAACAATGCCACTGCTCCCTACTTTGTAAGCCAAGGGGCACAGGGACTAAGCATCACCAGGATAAGATTTCCCAGTTTTCAGTCAGTGGCATAGAAAACTACTTTTCTGTCCTTCAGGACCAAGCAGTTACCAGAGTGGGACAGACAAGAGTACCATCTAGTCCAATAGTCCATCTCCAGCAGCAGCAGCCATGACCAGCTGCTTTAGAGGAAGGTGCTTAACAGTTCGCAAAAGGCAATTATGGATGCTTTTCCAGAGACAAACATTTCCTCTCTGGAGTTAGTTGCAAACCTGACCCAGGTGTGAACACACAGAGCTGCAAATTTTTCTAAACTATCTGATTCAGCTTCACTACCTCCTCTTTAAGCTGTAAACAGATTAGGACTTGGCCTTATCCATGCAAATGAGAATCAATTTAGCATAGAGAAGTCTGCAGCTGGCATAAGGTCATTGAATTTAGCGGTTTCCTTAGCTCTCACATCCCTGACTCTGTGTAGTACAGGGTTTCTCCTGCATTCTGATTCTTCTCTGGGACAGTGGGGTGCCTTGCAGCTGAATGTTGCCTAAAGCAGCTAGGGAGCTGTCTCTTGTGAGATGAGGAGGAGATGGGGAGAAAGAACAGGGATTTACACTAGCTCCCTCTTCACTGCGCTGCTGGGACCTCAGCTGCAATGAGGAGTCTGTTCTCTTAGATATGGGTAATTGTGCCAGTCTACACAGAACCCAGGTGCTAGCAAAGTACCTACTGAAGGGAGACTCTTATGAGAAGATGATTCCCATCTGTTTGCTTAAGCTCAATAATCCAGCCTCTTCCATTGCTAGTTCCCTCTGTACTGCGATTTTGCTTTTGCCATTGAAACAGGCTTTTCCAATGCCTGTTACATCAATGGCTGAATAGTTCCCTTAATTTCTATGCTTGAATATAAACTATTTCCAAATAAAGATGCTGCATAATAAGCCTTAATATGAATGATTGCTTAGCTGGAAAGGGAGGTGCAAGTGTAATGGCAGCGGAGGAGAGAGAGCAATAAATGGGTGTCTCTCACAGGGAGAAAACAGCTCTGATTTCTATTATCTCAGTAATAAATGGCTGTTAGACATCCTTCAGTGTTACTATATATGGTTTGATATTACAATACATACTGTATAACTCAGTTACTCAATGCAGGAGGCTGTGGCATCCTTCCAAAATCTATGTGAAAGAGTAATTTCTGCAAGGAACTCATCTCTGTCGCTGTCATGGATTTGCTGAAGAAACTGATTGGCAACCAGTTATCTAGGGGGGATTTTTAAAAGAGTATACATTTAATATTTTATCATTTTACATGGATCAAATAGAATGCTAAGTATAAAGTCTCTGCTATTGTTAGCCTGTGAAAATGAGGAGAATTTACTGGAAGAGTATGTTAGATCCTGAATTAAAAGAAGTGGATGCTTTGCTGGGAAAGAATTGCTTTTCAAGTTGGCTCTATTTTACTTTTTTTGTTTTCCATCTAAAGGTGTACTAAAAACCAGAAATGAGAGGCACAATTGAAATGTACTCTATTAGCAGATACATGGGAGATCATGTATTTCTTGATAAAATACTGTGCCTTGCATTGGATGTGACATTTAAAAGCAATAGAAGACCCTGTGCAAAAGAAAGGTGATACATAAGGGATGGAAATCTTCTGTAATTAGTAAATGTGAGGGGTTTTATAAACAACCTGTTGCAATCTTCAGTGTTTGGTTCCAGGAGTGACGCTGTAGGGATAGTCCCTTTAGACGGATGCTGAGCCACGTCCCTAGTCTGTTGTCATCCTCATCTTTCTTGCAGATAAATGCTCTGTGATATCATCTAGGTCACTGATTAAAATGTTGAACAACATGGTCCCTAATATGGATTCCCAGATATTGGTCATTGATTGTTGCCCTTTAAGCCTGGTGAGCCAGCCCAGTTTTGACCCACCTAGTAGCCCATTCATGAGGCCCATCCTTAGCTTCTAAATACAAATGCTGCAGGAGACAGTGTAAAAAGCCTTGCTAAATTGCATCTTCCTCTCTTCCTTTAGCCTTACTGTCACGTTGGCCACTGTTCTCAGCATTCTTGGAGCCTCCCACGCAGCCCCATGAATTTGAGTACATCCAGTTTCTCTAAATAGTTCCTAGCTTGTTACTCCCCCACCTTAGAGTAGATAAAATCAGTCCTGGTGTTTCCTCCCCAGCTAGCATGACTTATGGGCCCAGGCAGCAGAGTCCCTGGTCTGATTGTGCTTGGACAAACATTGAGCTGGATGGAGGACTCCAGGTTCAGGTCACAAAGCCATTCCAGGCATGCTTCATAGAGGAATTGTCTTCTTCCTGTCTTCCCCACACCATTCTATATTTAACTTCCCAAGGCTCATTAACCACAAGCCTGTACCTTGTTACCACATCAATCCAGTGGAGTTATTTTTCGGCTGCAGTTATGCTTCAATTTGGAGTATTAATTTCCTTTAACACTTGCCCTATTAATCACTTTAACAATCAAATTAAGACAATTATTTTAATGAGTTAATGGATTATACAGAGCAGACGATACACATTTATAACCACTTATGCCAGAGCACTTTTATGAAAGTCAGCCTCGTCAATAATATATTAGACCATAAATGTACTCCTATAGGATCAGGGGAAGGGATGGGAAAGTGTTCTGTTTGACTGATTTAAATACGTCTGCCTCATCTTTGTGGGAGCTCTTATGTGCTCTGGACCTATTAAAATCAAGTACCAGCTATTGAAAGGAAGAGCTGTTATTATTTTCTGGGATATTAGTGCTAGATGGCAGGGTATTCTCTTTTAGATTGCCTCTAACCTAGCTGCTCTGGATATGTCATCAAAATCAAACTTTTTTACTACGTTTTTCACATATTTTCTCAAGTGCTGCTGCATTACAAAATTCCACCATCTCTCCCTTGGTTCACAGCTCTCTACTCCTCATGTGGAAATTTTGGCCTGAGGAAGTGAGGAATTACTCAAGTATTGTGTCCTGACACCTTTCATATTTCTCTGATTATAAAAGCATGATTTCTTGTGGGATTCTACCCTGCCAGGGCAATTCCGGTTGACATTTACAAGAGATGGAAAGACAGCAATGTTAAGAGTAGAGGGACCAAACCCAACCTGTGCAGAAATATACGAAGATGCTTTCATCTCATGAGTCAGGGCGGGTTTGTATAGGCTAAGTTTTTGTCATTGATGTTCATAAGGAGTTGAAGAGCTTTAGGCAAAAATATTCTTGCCGTGATCAATAGAAGCCATACCTTTTAAAGGCTTCAGTAGCAGTTGAGCATCTGAGAATGAAAAGAACAGGACTTTGAGGCGCTCTAGTTCTCTGCCTCTCTCAAGTAGAAATTAATGATGACCTCTCTCATCTTACTGTTTCCAAAGCTGGGACTGAGTGCAGAACACCAGCATCTGCCATTGGAGCTGAAACATAATGAGGGAACTCAAACTAAAGCACTTTATTTCCTTTGGACCAATTTCTGGGCCCAAGTCTTCTACCCACAAGAAGCTGGTGCCTGATTAGCAGAAAAGATACTTTTCTGTGTTGTGCACATTTGCACAGGGAGCCCTACGCCACCTAAGAAAATGGTGTCCTCATCAGAATAAGTCCTCATCAGCCCTCATCTGGCAGAACTAGGTTATTCACTGAAGCACTTGCATCAGGATTTCCAGACTTGTGACACTCAAGATAGAAAGCAACTGTTTAAAATGTCTTTCTAATGGCAGAGATATATCAACAAGGCTTTGTTTTCTGCAGCTGAATCCTATGATTGATCATACAATTTCATTGCGCAAAAATCCATCTATATTCCTTGAGCAGTTTCTGCTAAGATAATACTTCAGTTATGTGGCCATCTATACCAATAAACTCTGGGGCTTACAGATCTATTGGAATCTTTACAAGGGATATGCCACAATGCGGTTGAGATAAATGACATCTTTCCAGCTTAAAGCATCAGTTTCCAGAATCAAGGTATGTGCTTGTGGGTGGGATAGGAATATACATCAGAAAGACTAAATCAAAATGACCAGGATGAGTTGGGAGGAGCTGAACTACATGTTACTGTGACCATAGTTAGAGAGACTGGTTTTTTCATGATCGTTGTATTCAGGGTGTACATATGGAAGATTCACTTGACTGTCCTTCAGAGAGGAATAGTAGGTAATAGGAAGCTGCCTGATTATGCACGCTTGTTGTGTAAGGACCCTGGGACTCATCTCTAGCTGATTGTTGCCAGCCTGAGAAAGGTTAAAGAAATGAGTTTAGAAGAACCTGAGCTCAGGAAGAGACTTTGGCTATGTCTACATTAGCAAGTAGTGCAGCCTAATAGCAGAGGATCTATAGCATGAAACAACTGGTGGTGAGGACCTAATATCCATATTACAAGCTTTGATGGCTTTTCTGCAGGCCAGATCTAGTACGGTCACGTTAATTGAATGCCCAGTAGGCGCTGCCACACATCATGGGAGTCCCCAGAGCACATTTTTCCATTCAGTTTTTTCTGCAAGGAGTCTAGGTTGCACACTCTGTGACAATGAGGATATGTGCTTTGGAAGTGTGCTGTTGATCTGAACTAAGACACTAGCTAAAATGCACCTTCTGTTTGAGAGAACTAAGTACTCACCCTCTCGTGAAATGCCAAGGATTTTAAAGGTAGTGGCTTTGCAAGACAAGCTCTAACTCTGTATTACTTCTGCTTGATGAGTGGAATCTGAACAGCGGAACCCCCCCTACCTGAGTAAAGCATTTAGCAAGGAAGGCCTGTCCATTGCCTTCTTAACACACAATGGTGGGATCACTAAAGATTCATTTCCTCAATGAATTTTTATGTCCTTGGTGATAGGTACATTAGAAATACATAATTTAAACCCACAACCCATTAATCTACATGCAAAAGCAAACTCGCAAATGTACAGTATTTATTATTTGCCAACAGTACATCTTTCCTGTTAATATCAGCAAGAGTAAGTGATGTTGTTCTCTTTCTGGCTTGCTGGGCACGTAGGGAGTTAATGGGGTAAGGCAAGCAAATAGTCAGTCCATGAATCTTTCTTTTAAAAAAAAGAAAAAGGCAGCATTGGTCTCGTGACATTTACCGCTCCTCCAGCACATCAGAGATAGTGCAGTGATTACTCCCATGAGCTGACCAAGAAGCCATCTCCAAAGCCAGGAAGGGAAGGCACTGCTGCTACATTTCTGAAAAGCGGAATCAGTTTCTAGCTCCTGTATGGCCTTCTGTTAATTTGCCCACTTTCCACTTCCCTCCCTGTGAGGAGTGGCGATGTGTCCGCTGTGGGCCATAAGGACTACCTCTGCCTGTGCAGCCTTGCTGCTAACGGCACTGTGCTCTTCCTGTGGACATCAATGTCACAGGCGCACCCTGGACGCTGTGAGCAGCCTGCCCCTTCACCTTGCCTTTGGACAGGACAGATCAGGTGTGTGCCTTCCTAGATAGGATTCGGATCCTTTAGAATTTTACTAGCATTCATTTTAAATTAATACTGGTGAGGTGTTGTGTCCTAAATTTTAGGTGTCAGCTTGTGAGTACAGAAGTTCCAAGCCCATAAGGTAGTTCATTAAATATCATTCTCCGAGACAATGGTCCTTTTCAGGTTGAGGACTGGGAAGTACATCTTTCAAAGCTAATATTCAACACATAATTTAAGTTCTAATTTAAAACCATAATATGACTGTATTCAGATATATTTTATTTTCTGCTTTGGTCTTTCACACCTATTACTGTTTCAAATCCTAGTTATTTTAGAGTAACTTTTTAATAGCAAGATCAATTTTCTCTAAGCAAAATTTCATTATCACAGAATTCTCATTAAAAGTCTGATATAAAAAGCAGAAAATGGGAGTGAGTAAAGTGCAAAGGATTACGGTAGTTTTCCTCTGGATTGGTTCGCACTCTGAAGAGATATCCAGTACTTGTACTGGTACAATAGTGACCAGCACCTAATAGAAAATTTTGAGCATCTAATTTATAGGTTCTTCCTTCATGTCGTGTACTTTCCTATCACAGGAACAGAGAAGCAGAAGGGGCCTTTTATTCCATTAAGTCCAGCCCTCTGCTAAATCTAAACATCATTTTTCTTAAATGAAAACACTGTCAATTCCCACAGAGCCTTCTACCTTTCAATTTTGACGTTAAGATTGTACTTTAGGTCATTCTGGGTGCACAGGTACTATTTAGGTGAACCTCCTTGCCCCTCCCAGCTGTAGATATCAATAGCCTTTTCATCCTAGATGGAAGTTCTGTGGCCACCAGGAGTAAAGACACCTGACCAGTCCCACACCAGCAGCACCATTAAAAAAATGAGAAAACAAATCCTAGAAGTTCTTGAAAGGAGGAACATTAATCCGGTAAATAGAACAGTGTGCAAGACTGAGGACGTGATTATATTTAAAATGGAGACTCAAAGTCTATGGTTACAAACCATACATCTATTACTATCTGCAGATCTAAAGAACAATCTAAAGGTGTTTTTTCTGCAGTGCTAGTGCGAAATGTGGCACAGAAATGTATTTTTAAAATTCGATGAAATTAAGATCTTGGGGTACATATATTTGACCTCTGAATTGGGTAACATGTCACTGATGCAGGGCTGTTGTGAGTGTAATGGACTGTAGACATTCATTCATTCTGTGGTGGAGGCCATGTCAGCATTAAAAATTTGGGCACAGAACCAAATTAAAATGAGATGGGCAAAGCTGTGCTCTAAGAATCCAGAAATGCTATTAGAAAGCTAAGTGCATTAAATGCTGCGCTTTTCACTTTCTGTCCCAAATGCTTCCTTATTTCCTACCGTGCACATCTGCTCAAAGAGACTATTTCCATGATTTATATATGTTTTATTTTTATTGACACTTGTGCAGAGCTCCTTGCTGAAATAAAGAAGATAATAAAAAATTATTGCTACGTTCATCACAGGTGTAAGTGTAAAACCTCAGTCATGACTTATTTCTTGCTACCCAAAAAAGTCAAGCTGATGCTTTCTCATTCTTGGAGCTTATTTACATGGTGTTTGAAGTTCCCCATCAATATGGTTTTCTTCAATTCTCTCTAGGGCCAAGATGAGGTCAGAATAATTCCTTCTGCCTTTTAATCTCAGCATTGTCTTGCTGGAGTGAAGCAGACAAAGGCAAATGTTATGGTTTCATGATTTTACTTTATTTAAAAGACAGTCTTTGCCATGTCTTCCAGACTACCACAAATTCTTATTACTAAAATGTTAGTGCAGTAGTGCAATGAAAGTAATCTGAATTTGAGGACTCGGTGTAGCATCTGTGGACCGCTCAGGTCAGGAACCATTCAGCTAGACAGTCCAGGCACAATATTATACTGGGATCAGCACCCTTAATTTGGCTCCCTGCTAAATGATGCCTCTAAGAAGAGCAGTGGTATTTCTTCACAAATGGCCTATAATCACGTACCATTCCTGTCCTAAAGGGAACAATGTCCACAGTCAACACAGCAATTCCCCACGCCATGGAAACAGTGAAAAGGAGAAATACACCTCAGGAGAAAGGATGTTTTGGGGGGTTATGCTCGAAGGTATGAGCCAGGGGAAGAAATGGGTTGGAGACCTTGCTCTTCATGTCAGCTTGAAGGAGGTTGAGTGAGTGAGGACTCAAGATAGTGAGGCTCTAGGACAATAATGGGGTTGTGCTACAAACGTTAACTGTTTTCAATTTATGTTATGGACAGTTAAAGTTAACTTGAGGTGGGTGGCAACAAATGAAGGGACAATATATGAAAAGTGAAAAACATTATCTGGGGTATGAAACTAGTGTCAAAGAGCAGGAGCAGACCACAAAGAAAGGAAAAGGCTGGTCCCAAGGATAACCTAGATGAGCAGGATGACCGCTTTCCAAGGAAGCAAAGTCCCTCACCCAACATTTGAGATGAGCTGTGTTTCCTTGTCAGTGAAATTCATTCATGAAGAGTACTGTTCTTCAGAAATCCTCACCATCAGAAATCCTCAAATATAATCCATCTTACTAAAACAAAAAGTTAGCAAACTCTCTCTTGCTCCCCCACTACAAGCACTCTATTAAGCAACTGAAATAGAAGCCTTCAGACTCTCTCCCTTTTTATTCCTCCTAGTGATTAACTGCATAATAAAAAAGATATTAAGTGGGTATAAATTTTATACAGGCTCATCTAAATGGCAAACCATTATAACTACAACAATAAACAAGGGCCATGTTTTGCTAGACTGTTTAAACGTAGCGTGCATATGCGCTGTGACTATTCCAACTCCACTGTTTCCTCCCAAGCCAACAAGCTGCCAGGAGAACTGGACACCCCCAGCTCCTAGCTTGCATGTGTATACTAATGCTGGCAGCTCCCTGCACAGGACTCGGTCCCTCTTGCTTTTCATTTGCAAGCTTCTTCATTCTCAGGGATCAAAATTAAAAGCAGCACTATAAATAAAGCCTCAGCCAGGGAATTTCGTTCCTAGATCTTGCTGCAAAATAGGGATGTTTTTTGTTACTGGTATCATTTCTGCTCCTATGATCCTGTTAAATTTTTCTAGAAATGAGGACAATTCAGCAAACTGAACAACATTAGCAAGCCTTAATACTCTTACAATTCTGGCAGCACAGAGGGCTACTTAAAAAAAAATTACAAATGTAGGTACAGTGGATTCCATGTGTCCGAAGTTCGAAGGTTAAAGCAGGCATCTGTCACAATGTGTCTGCCAGCAAACGCATGTTTGCATTTTAAAAAAAAAATCACCAGTAGCATCCTGGAGCCATGTATTTACAAGGGCACATCACAGTTAATTTCATTTTATTCACACAAGAGCTCTATACTGCCCAGTGACTGAGAACCCTTAATACAATAGAATGGACTCTGTTCACAAGGGTTACGTTTACCATGGCCAGTATTATGGAAATTCATTTCACTTTTTTGCCTTTTCTATAAAACATTTATTTCATAAAACTATTAATAAATCATTATCGGATTCCAAATAGGTAAGACTGAATCCTTTACAAATGCCTCATAGTGACTTTAGAGTAACTGATTGAATCCAGTAATAAATTTTGGAGGGAGAAGTCACTGACCTTTAGAATAAAATCCAACACCTCTACATCTCTTGAATTCCATTCTGAGGTTGTCTGCAGCAGGTGGCCTAAGGCTACTGTCTCAGAGCTGCTGGGTATGGAATATTTTGCTCTCAAGCCTGCTCGCATCAACGCTCCGGGTTGTATCTCACAGTCAAGACAACAAAGCTGCTCTAGCCAGTACATTAAATGCTGGATTCTTTCTCTCATCTCTTTTTGCTAAAGCTTGTCCTTTCTTTTATGCTGTTGAAGCTACAAATCAATTGCAGAAATAATGCCTCTGCCTATATAATGGCATATGGGAAGTTAGTAGAATGGAAAACTTCTATTGAGCTGATGAGCAACATGCATCTGTCCCCACTGCATACAAAGATTAGTGTGCAGGAAACAATACTGGAAATAAGGACACATTTATCCAGAAGTTCTCCTTCAACATAGAAGCAACTTTTCCTATTATTCCTGTAGTTATTAGTCTGTATGCAGGTTGCTGATCTGTGCTAACCGTTTCATAAAAATAAACTCATGGTCTGAAAATATGCCAAGTCACCTTCTCGCTCTGCCTCAGAGAAGACCTTGGCTGTTATGCTTGGAGACACATGTATAGATCACTCATTGTAATTTCATTAAGGCTGCAGAATCTTGTTATCAATTCCTCATTTAGTGCAATTTACAGAAAAACATTGGTTAGGCTAAAATCAAGAGAACTTTTTTCTCTGTTCTTTTTATTGGTAGCTTTCCAGTTAGAGTTCACAGTTCAACTCAAGCTGTTTGACTGAGTGCTTGTTCATCTGTAACAGATCAGTCTGTTGATGAGCATGTCCCCACTGGGAAAAGAGCTTCCCAGAAAGGCACTGCTGGAGACAGTCATTCATAGAAATGACTCAAAAAGGCCGTTTTGGCTAAATACCATGTCATATACTAAAACTGTAATGATCCCACACTGCTCCTATATACGGTTTTAGGGACCCAGCCTCCATGAAGCAAGGAGGTATCTTTCCCGTTCTTTTATGGGCTTAGCCTGGGGCTCTTAACACAGAGTTTAGTAGCTAATAGCTTTTCAGAGAATCTTATCATAGTTCAGATCCTCTTGGAAAGGGCCTACCTGTGAATATAGACAAAGGTTAATTTTATACTTGAGGTGTAGGTCAGCGGAAAAGAAGAAAAAACAAATACAAGAAGTTAGGTTTATTAGCATTCCCACCTCTTACAGCACTTACAGGAGATAGGCTACGGTCTGCTAAGACAAATGTTTTTGGCCTAAAGAATAAAGCATAGCTTTGCTTTAGTATGCTAGCTCCTGATATTTCTTATGTGGTTCACAGGAAACTCAGCTTGTCTTCATATACCTGCAGCAGTCTGCAGATTATTTGTCCTACTGATTTGACCTAGGCTGAAGCTCAGGCACGTAAAAAGTAAATTTCTCCCAGGGCTAGAATCAAAAATGGTTTTGGAACATAGGACCCCATGGATCTGAGGCAGATAGCTTTCTCTTATGAAAAGACGGAGCACTTTAAACTCCTATTATTGTCACTTGAAAGAACTGTGGATGGTTTCTATGTTTAGCAACAGAGGAAATAAGGCATCTAGCTGTGGATTAAGTCTAGAAAACTGTGCCTTGCAGCCAGAAGCATAGAGAGCCAAGGAGTACAGTTGAAAGAGAGCCCTGGCTAGAAGCCAGAAGATTCCCCAGATAAGGCATTTCTTGCATTCTTCTGGATAACTTCTGGATTGAGATGCTAACAGATAGGCTAACAGTAACTCCAACTCCTCCATACAGTTACACATTCATGTCACGTTTTTTTATTCTTGTCCTTTTTGGTTTTTTTCAACTGTATTGATTCTTCTCTGTGAGGAAGGGAGTACTGAGTGCGCTGGTGGGTTGTTCAGCTAAGTGTTTCCAGAGAGGAGCCAGCATCTTGGAAATCTGAAGAAAGGAAAGTGCTCATAAATTCAGGGTGCGCTGACACTTGATACTGTACGTATGTATGTATGTAACACGTTTTTACCTTTTTTCTCTGCTTGTGTTAAAACGTGAATTAAGTCAAGCAGAGATAAATAATAGGAACTGTGAGCTTTGGGCATGGTTCCCCGGTCTTACTGCTCTGAGCTTAAATCCACAAAGCATTTATCACAAGCACACAAATACTTTTAAGTACCTGCACCCTGATCCTCCAGGGTGAGTTCACCATCATCCTGCAGTTCCTGCAAGTTTTCTTGAGGACTGGTAGCTAAAGATAGTGTCCAATGTGAATATGCTCCCCAAACCTTGCATGAGTGTCAGAGAGGATGGAAGAAGCAGGACTACTAGCATCACTCCTGATACTCTGCATATCTTTGCAGTAGCTAGGATATAGTCAAGGCCTCAAGCTGAATCTCCATGGCAAGGCTCTCTGCAATTACTGTGTTGCATAAATCCAACATTTTCATGGCCTCGCACTCAGTCAGTCCTGATGTCAGGCTTACAAGCCAGAGAGTCTGGTGTTAGGTGCTAGTTACAAAGCACTGGACATCCTGCATGCTCCTAGACAGCTAAGTTATTTTGACCAAGGAGCTTCTTTTTTTTCTCCATGCCTGTATTTGTTAATCTGTAAGGTAACATCATTAGTGCACTTTGCAAAGCACCTAAGATGTCCTGGTGAAACATGCTCTAATAGAGTCAGGTATTAATACAGAACTGAAATACAACTCCTAGATCATTCTTGCGTTAGGAGTCACTTGTTAAGTTTTGGCTGTAAATCCTCCTTTTCAGATAATTTAGATTTCGTCTATTTCTAGCAAAATCACTGAAGAGCTACTCCAGAAAAACATAGTCTGACTAAGCAAATGTTCTCGCTAGTGTGACGGCAGCATCCACAACAAATTTGGAAAAAAAAAAATCACAAGCAAGGCAAACTCCAGGGTCTCTACAAAAGCTGTTTTCTAATAAAACATTATCCCTCAGGAAATTAATTCGTATGCTTAATTGGTTCAGAGAAATAATCTTCAGCATGATCCCTTAAGGACTTTGCCATAATCTTCTTTTATTATCCCATGCTTGCCAACAAGACCTGGAGCATTTCCTTCTCACTTTTAGGATCAATATATTAGCAGCATTTGTGTTTCCTTTGGATCAAATTGCCACAAAGTCAAAGGTGATATATTGGTCAGAGATGTTTGTTTCGGCTAGCTCAGCTAACTCAGTGGAAACATGGCGAGGAAGAATGTGTGGTCAGATCGGAAAGACTAAGGGGGTCCTGGCTCCATTTTTGCCACTGACAGATTAAGGTATCATAGACAAGTCACTCTCTCCCTGTTTTCACATTTGCTAAAAAAAGGGAATACCTCTGGATGCAACTCACTTCTTTGTAGCGGGGCTAGCACAAAACTGAAGAACGATCTAAGCTCTCACATAAATCCAGGTACTGTCTCTCTCTCTCAGAGGCGATTTCATCTACTGAGTCCACTTCCCAGGATGCTGTGAGATGGGACATTTGCTGTCATGTGGCAGCTGCACTGTTTAAACTGAAAGTAAACTATTGCACCAGTTAAACAAGCTCAAATTGTGCACAGCATTGATGTTGGTTTAAACTTGGCTTATGTTGTTTCACCAAACAAGGCTACAATCAAACCTCTTCAGAAATGTGTCTCTGCCCGTGAGCATGTTGCCACAGCAGATACCTAATTCCAACCCTGTAACAGGTGTGAAGTCCCTCAGGTCTGCGGGCAAAGCGATCTATGCAAGCACTCCCTAACCTGCTTCAGAAGAAATCAGCTATGTGAGCTCAGGTCATCAGTTTAATCTGTTTTAGCCACACCAGCTGATTTTGCCTGTAGCGGTATAGGCAGAGTTACATAAACTGCCCTGCTGGCAGACTGACAGGCTGCTACCTCCAGCAGAGTACTACTGAAAAAATACAGAGGCAATGAAGTTTTTCAACTGGCAGAAAGGTTTACCGAGTAAGTATCTGTCTGACAGTATTTGCTGTTGTTTAAACTTTGTTTGATGGCAATTTACTGTGCATTTGTATGAATAAGCTGAAATGATATCAAATGAGTTTAAATCTCCGCAGAATTTTCATATGCGCATAGTTGTTCCAATTTGACTAGACAGCAAAGATACCCAGATAACTAAACCATGTTTGCATGTAATCCAGACCTTGATTTTTTCTTTGTGAAGGCCTTTGAGATCTCCTTTAAGAAGCTCTAGAAATGTAAAGCACTTCTCAGATGTACAAACTATTTTTATTTTATTGAGGTTCATAATTGAATTTATTTATTTTGCAATGTCACATTACTCAGCAGTTGATAATAAAAAGGTAAAAGCAGGTAATAAAAATCTAAATTTTCCCAAGAGGTTTAAAATTCAGAAAGTCAGTAACAGGAGTGGACCTGCATTGTCAAACACAGCTTTCAATATGTTTCTTTCTCTGTCTGATGATATGGACATTAAAAGATTACTCATGCTCTGTTCTAACCAAACCAATAATCTACACACCAGATGCATAGCCCACTCGTTACCTCATACATTGCCAAAAAGACTTCTCTAGTAATTTGATAAAAATTGGGTTTTGGCATTTGTGTACATAAATGGGGCTTGGTTTACCTTCTGATGTTTAATAAAGATCAGCTGTGGTGAACATTAAGTGTGGCTTCAAGGAAAATAATCTCAGAACATATTGCATTCTATAGCTTTGTATTTACTGCGAAACACTTATTTTCTGGAATAAGCTCAGTAAATTCATTTCCAGTTGTTTTTATTATTGCACTGGTACCTGGAGGCATGAGCCAGGCCTTAAGGCCTCATTGTGTAAGGTGCTGTTCAAACATATATAGCAAGTAGGTAATAAACAAAGGGCAATTCTGTTATCAGCCAGCCAAAGACATTTAAGAACATTAGCAGTGCCATGTATCTACTTTTACTTAGAGCTGATGAAAATTTGGAATTTCCACTCACAAAAACAAATTTCATCAAAATCTTTTACATTTCTTTAAAAACAAAGAAAATTTTATGCTAAAACAGAAAAAACTTTCTTCCACAAGTATTTTGGACTCACTACATTTGTAATTCCATAGCTGCCAACAGTGCAAGGCAGTAGGTGCTTGCAAACCTCACCCTCTGTCTTCAGAGAATTTTGCTCATATTTTTCCATGCAATAAAGCTCAAGTTAAAAGAAATCAATTTTCTGTAAATGAATCTGCAAGACTCATAATTTCAAGGATTACAGGTTTTCAACAAGGAAAAGGAAACAGAATGATACATGTCTGAGGCTGAGAGGAGTACAATCCTTGGAAATAGTGAGAGGATAAGAGTATGTCAGAAAATAAGCTCTTTTCAACACGTTACAGAATTTAGATCAGTGTTTGCTTACTTGCACATGTGTGAGATGACACAGTTTCTAGCAGGAGGTTTTCTGCAACTAGTAATTGGTAGGAGAATAGAGGAAGCAGAAAGAAACAAATTTCATTATGAAGCTCAAAAGCATTTTACCAGGCAGATTCTGGCAGTGGGTGTGTAGGCTACCAAATATTCTCCCATTTGATGATGGCACTTGAAATCAGCTGACTATAATTTGTGCGAAAATATAAATGCTGATCCAACAGGATTTATACAGCTGCTTTCTTGGTGCCCCCCCCCCCCCTTTTTTTTTTTTTTTAAGAAAGCAGTTGTGTCTCTCTGATGTCCTGGTAGCCTTGCAGAATTGTTCCGCTGTTCGTGTTTGCCCTTTTGAGGGAAAACAGAAATCCTTGATTTCTGGATATGCTCCATTCCCTCTAGGAACTGGCAATAGGTCAGCTCTTTCTGCAGAGCCAGCACAGGTTTGTCAGAGCACACGTTTCCAGCTGGGACCAGAAGCTGCCAAGCTGTTGTGCCCTTTTTTCACTTGCCAGAATAATGTCAGGCTGCTGATGGGACCTTCTATAGTAAAAGCTCAGAACTAATTTCAGTCTGCCTTTAGATTTGCAACAATGTGGATGCTTTGCTTTGCTGTATTTACTTCAAATTCTTTGGTTAGAGATCAGAAAATTTATAAAAGTTGCTGTAGCTCCTACAGCTGGACTCATTCTCTGGATAAACACCATCCTGGTCCCGTTAGACAAATCCTCAAATTACACAGCTATAGTTTGGCTCTGAGGAGCTCTCCCAGGGGAGGTAGGAGGGCATGGGTTAAGCAGCATGCATCAGATAATTTGTGAGGGGTAATACCTCTTCATTGCTTTGGGATTCTTGAAGCTTAGATCATGTTAGATGAGCCTCTATAGCGAGTTCTGGGTTTTTCCAGCTTCTGCTTATACGATGACTTTTGCTTCCCGTCTGAGTCAGCAAATACCCATGGGAAAGTAAGTGCTAAATGCATGACTCTTTGGAGAGCTACTCATACAAAGCACTATGAACTCCCTAATGTGTTTCACACAAAGACATTGTAGCTGCGTTGTCTGCACAACCCTAGGCCTGTGTTTATCTCTTCCCTGGAGTTTGTCTTGCCCTGTTCTTCTCCATCTCCCTATGCTTCTTCTGCATGGCTATCTCTGCTGTTCGTATGCACTGGATATTTCTCTGTTCTTTCTTTCTGTCTGTCTCTCTTTTTAAAAAAAATCTTCCTGCTCCAGGGCTGTGTATCAGATAGCCTATCCTGGGTGCGCTTCCACCACACCCTTTGTGTCAGCAGCCAGTTTTCCTTGGGTTATCTTTTTTGCCCTCAATTTGTGCCAGAGGAGGTTTAGATTGGATATTAGGGAAAATGTCTTCGCTGAAAGAGTTATCAAGGACTGGAACGGGCTGCCCAGGGAAGCGGTTGAGTCCCCATCCCTGGAGGTATTTAAAAGGCGTGTAGATGTGGTGCTTAGGGACATGGTTTAGTGGTGGACTTGGCAGCGTTAGGTTTATGGTTGGACTTGATGATCTTAAAGGTCTTTTCCAACCTAAATGATTCTATGATTCTGTGATGTTCCATATGAGGAGAAGGTTTCTTCAAACAGTGGAAAGACAATTAGCCCTCTTCATGTTTATGGGTTTGGGGTTTTTGTTTTTTGAGGGTTTTTTGTTTGGTTGGTTTGTTTGTTTGTTTAATCTCCATGACAAGTATAACGACTGCTAGAGTAGAAATAACACAATATTCCAGACCTTTTGGCAACAGTAACTACGTGGACAGAAAGGCATTCTTCAAGTGTCCGAAGGAGTGGGATTATGATTGAGATGCACATGCAGCAGGGTTTTATTTTGAACCATTTATACTGAAAGAGTGGTGAACAGGAAAGAAAAAAAAAGCACAAGAGAGGAAAATAGCACAAAATGTGCCTAACTTTCATTAGCATTAAAAGCTATATGTAAAGAAATGATTACTCTAAACTGTTCTGAGAAAAGTCTAACACCCTTTCAATTTCCAAGTGTCTCCATGGCAAATATTGTGTGGCTGGCAGAAAGCAGTAAGGACACTTTTTTTTCCTCTTTACAAAAGGGAGATAGAGGAAGTCCGTTAGTGACATCAGCAGGAATTGAGGACTGTCACCTCAGCTTAGCTATTAACTCATTTTTTGGGGATGTCCTTGGAGGCTTCCCTATGACCAAGGGTACCTTTCTGGAAACTGTGGCTAATCATTCCACTTATAAGCCGTTTTGTTATGAGGCTTAATCAGCCCATCAGAAAATTTCTTACCAAAGTTTGCTCCATTAAACTTCTCATTTTTAACTATTTTAGGGGATTATTTAATTTTCATTAAATATGATGGAAATGAGGCAGGGTTGGATAGAAAACTAGTCTTATATCCTGTGAATAATCCACAGCTCAGACAGAGATAGGAGCTTGGAAACTCTAGGAATTCAAGACCAAAATAACAATGCAAGGGCTATCAGTTTCTCAGTATCCCAGAATTTTTGTCATTAAACCTGTGCCTCATCAGTGTAGTTTACTTTTACACACACACACACCCCCCAAAAAAAAGAAAAAAGCTAAATCAGAATGTCCCATTAACTTCTGCAAGTGAAAAGCTCCAGCTTAGCAGGGAACTCCCCAAATAGTAAGTTTTGATTTCCAGATGGAACAATTTCAGAGTTGCTATGAAAAGGGGAATTCTGGCTTCCATCCACGTGTATTCATATATATGTCTCAACAACTTCATGGCTGTTGCATCAAAGGGGCTATAAAAGTTAAAATCTTGACTGCATATTTTTAATCCACGTGTTGAATAATAATGTCACACCAAATAAAGTGCTCAGTTAAACTGTGACTGGATTAATACCACAAAGGTACCATGCACTTGCGCATATGTATATTTGCTGCAAGGCAAACAAGTACAGATATTAAAGGAAAGTACAGTATGTTCAGATTTTCATCTGTCACGAAGCACCAGGTAAACCATGTTCACAAAAAGATAATGATCAATGGAAAAGGTAAGGTGGACCTTCCACAGCCATTCTAGGCTTGGGTTGCCATGGTGACTTGAACCCAAAGCTCCTGGATGTATTTGATTTCTGTTATAGAGACTCTGAGTAGAGCAGAGCAATTGATTGATTTATGGCCTCTGGAATAGCAGAACTTCTCAAAGCTATACTGCCTTTATAAGCAGAGTAACTGTGGGTGCTCCCATTTTTTCCCCTCTCCTGTGTGTTTCATCTACTTTTTTCTTAATTTGAAACAGTCTCTGGTCCACCAGCAGGCAATTATTATTGTTATTCCTATGATGTGCAAAGTAACGTCAGGACTGGCTAGCACAAAACACCCCAGCAGCAGGGCACATGGGGTGTATTTTCAGGGAGTCCAGCCCGCATGAGGGAGGGCACAGAGGAAAGGAGGTGACATGTCTGATATGCTACCAAGTACCTGAGAAAACCCGGCACCCTGGGGCTGGCATGATGTTGGGGGAAGCCTACGTCACAGATTAGAGGAAAAGAGGGAGAGATAAGGAAGAAACTCATAGAAGAAGCAGAATCATCTTAAACTGTTAGGCAATTCCTGCAGCAGCTGCAGGATGAATAAACTATCTACTGCCAAGGAGATTTGTAACTACCAAGAATGCGCGTAACAGCTAACATGGCCTGGGTTTCTATACATGCTCTGCTGGCTACATTTTCTTTGCTCAGATGCTTTTCCCACGCTGTCTGGTGTTGGCCAGGGCTGTCAGCTTGAGTGGTATAGATGTTTCCAAGCAACCAGGTCTGCATAACACTCTGCAGCCCCTTACAGAGATACCACCATAGGTCCTGGCAGCAGTGCAGTTTCATTAGTCCAGCTTCTCTCTGGAGTTAATTAAGGTAAGTGCTAGAACAGGTCACAGTTGCAGAGCTAGCTCACTTACAGACAACTTACTCGTCTGTGCTGTTCTGACTGCACAGGGTAGTGACAACTAACATACAAAGGAAAAGTGGCGAGTTGCATGTGTTCCAGCTCACTTCTGGCTTCAGAAAGGCTTGCAATTCCAATGCACCTCCTATACCAGCCACTCGGAGACGAGCTTCATCTTCCCTGATCAGAAGATATATCTTCTTTGGCTCTGCCTTCTTTTTGTGCAATAGGAGGAATTAGAAAAGAAATACACACTGGTCCTGCAGATTGTGAAAGGTTTATCCTCTCTGCACAGACCACTTTGGAGAAGCCCAAGTTGTACAGTCTGCAGTGGGCTGAAGCAGTCTCTGACGTGGACAAGAAGATTGTCTGCTGCATTCAGCCACCTCTGCACCACTGTTATTCCTCTGAACTCATCAATACAACTGAACCAAGGTGGGACCCTCAGGAAATCTCCCACGCTGGTTTCTCAGTCACAACCAGCATAGCTTTTCACTGCCAGTTAATTTTCTTAATCAATAATTATAATCTATGCACAACCCAGTTGTATCCAGCTGTCAGAGCTAGTGGACTTCTGTACCAGCTCTAGCATCTTCATCCCAGCAGGGTGTCTTGTTGGTTGGCAGCACTTTTCATCTCCTCTGCAGATAGCTAGCATGTTGGTTTGCTTAGGAGGGAAGCAGATTTTGCGCTGATGAGAGGGTGCAAAGAAGATGGAGCCAGACTCTTCTCAGTGATGGGACAAGAGAAAATGGATAAAAATTGAAACACAGGAAATTCAGACTGAGCAGAAAAAAAAAAAAAATTACTGCGCGGGTGGTTGATCACCCGGAGAGGTTACAGAGTTCCATCCCTGGAGATATTAAAAGCCTGGCTGGACACAGTTCTGGGCAACCTGCTCTAGGTGCCCCTGCTTGAGCAGGGTTTGGACTAGATCATCTCCAGAGGCCCCTGCCAGCCTCAGCCATTCTGTGATTCTGTGCCAATGTAAGCCATTTATTCCAGAGGGAAGAAATGCAGAGGGTAGATAGTCACCAGGCACAAGTCACTGACCTCAGTGGAGTGATGGTGCTTCTCAATAGTTGGCAAGCTGAGCAGAACCGTAAGGGCAGGAATCTGAGACTATTCAGTTGCAGAAAAGAACTACAAATGTGCACAGTACTGCAAAGCAATCCAAAATAGTTATATTGCCTGTTGAAATCCTTTTGTTCTTCTTTGTATTACACAGTATAACAAAGCAAACTTAGGATATAGTATCCTTATTGTATGTTAGGCTGTCAAAGAATGACAGAACTATTATGGGTCATGAAATCCCAGGAAGTTTAATGAATTTCGGTTTACTCTTTTAAAGAATGAAATCATCAGCCTCCTGTCACTTTAATTCTGCTGAAGGGCTGAGTTTTATCAGCCACAAAGAGACCTCCTAGTGATTCCAGCCCAGGATGCAGGAAGTGATGCCCCTTGTTCATCCCAATGCTTGAATCCCGCCCTGCCTTCAGCTTTCAGGAAAACACAGACAGCCTCTGGAGAGCCAGCTGATCTGCAAGGAAAATGTTTGTTTTCATCATAAGAATAAATTCTCAAGTACCGTTAAATGACAACTTAAAATGTTTTTTTTATAGTGGTCCTTCAACATGGAAGCTGGTTATTCAGAATGAAACCACAGCAGAATGTGTTTAAACATGAACATATTTCCTAGTTCTCCCTGCCTTTGCTGTCTATGGACAAGAGGAGGGAGTTTTCTTTTCTGAAGCACCGTCACATTTGAGTGACACTGGCTCAGTATTATCACAGCCTTGCTGTTGCACCCACAGTTTATTTGGGATTTACATTCAAGGAGGAGATAATGCTCCTGCTCTGACCTGAGAGCTCATGTCTGTCCTTGGGAGTCAACTGCCCATTACAAAATGTTCTCAGGAGGGTTTTTTCAGCTGTTTTATTTATAAGGGCACAAAGAAAACAGGTTAGTAATGCTCAAAAGCCATGGTTCAAGTGCTGTGACTTTAAACTAGTGCATCTTTTTAGAACGTAGCTGGCAGTTTAGACTAACAGATCTTGCATAAATTAAGGAGGTGTTTTAGTTCACTGGCTTCTATCCTTACGTCTTAGGCAAGGCTATAATAATTTGGGAGATAACCCTCTTTGGTTGTACATAGTTACTGTCTGTAACTATTCCTTGCTGTTTAAATCATAACAAAAAATAAACTATCTGTAAGGAAAAAAAAAAGGTCTTTCCTACTCAGGCAGGACTGTCAGGTCTTTGCATGTGAGTTATCAGCATGGCTTGAATGAGAGATGTTTGGTATAGTCCCTACTTGATGTGTTAAAGGAAGAGTTCTCCTAGGGATGCAACCGAGGTGCTGTGGCCATAGGTTAGGACATCACCTGCGTGTCTGGAAGGAGCTGTAGTTGCAGTAACAGTCAGATGAGAATGATTTACCTGCATTGCAATACTCCATTTCTATCTTCTCCATGACAGTTTCCATCTTCCTCTGTCTCTCCTTTCTTTCAGCTCCTGTTGAAATGAGCTGCTTGTTTGTTTCATAGCCCAGACAGCATCTGTTTTATAGTGAGATGAAATCATAGTGATGTCCTTATTGCTGGGATAGATTGGTTGGTGTTATGAATGAAACACCACTACATCATCACCTCCTCCCCTCCAAATACGCGATAGCTTCATCACCCAAGTGAGACTAGCTGATCCGAGGGGATGTGGGATGCTTTCATTATGCAGCGCACTCGGGTGGGTTTAGGAGATTATTTCTGGTTTTAAGCCTAATGCCAAAGTAAGTGTTCCCTTCATAGTGTCTTTTTTTTTCTTTGGAGTACATTGCTCATGAGTGACCTGTAACAGCCTACAGAGAGCAGCTGATGCTGCCATTAATGGCCAGGGAGATCCTTATGCTACGGAGCAGGTTTTCTTCCTGTTGGTTTGTTGCAGCAGCAAAAGCTGCTGCCATTCTCCCTGCGAACCCACGAGACAGCCAGGGTACGGACAAAACTCATGTCAAGAAAGGTGACTGAGAGATATACCTTAGGTTTTTGCTTTGCTGAAGTGACAGCAAGTGCTGCTTAGTTTGAAGGGAGCACTGACACGTGACATTAAGTATTAGGTATGACAGGCCCATGCCTAGAGTGCAGGTTCCTGGCGTTCCTCCTGTGATTGCACTAGATTTCAACTCTTCTTAACAAAAAAGTAAAAAATGGAAGAGAGAGACAGAAGGGAAGTTGTTTCTAGCTTCCAGGACTTGGAAGAGAATCCCAGATGATGTAGGACACATTTCATCTGCATTACAGCTGCTCTCTTTTTCGTATTTACAGGTCAAGAAAATACATTTTTGAATCCAGGAGCTGAGACAGTTGCCAAGGGAAACTCAATATTCTAGAGGAAAAATTGTTATTATATTTGCAAAACTTGAAGTTTCTGTAACGACTAAATGTAAAACAAATGTGACATAAGGGGGAGGAAAGAGTGGGTGGGGAAAATGAGGAGATGAAGTAGAAAGTTAAATCGGGGTTTAGCACAAAGTCCTTAAGTCAGCTATATCCCTTTACAGCACAGAACTTACAACACGGAGTTCCACAAAATACAGCTGGGGAGCTCTGTGCTGAAGGTCTCACAGGGCATGGACTTTGTGTTGGTCTCGTTTTGTGCAGCAGAAATGTGCTTGGCTCCACTGTTACTAACAGTAAGTAATAATGGGAAGCCATGATAAAATAGTATTGGGTGTCACAGACTCAGACAAGGGGCTATTTCAGGTCGAAGTTCTCAAACTATGCTGAGTTTCTAAATATACCAAGTACATTTACACACTGTTTTGCAGGCAGACATGAGCTCATGCTGCTCATGTTCCAGATTATGAGCTTGCCCCAATGCACAAATTAAGCAGCTACATTCAGAGGTGCTGAGCTCACACCAATACTCCTCATATGCAATTCTTGTTCTGCAAACCATCTCAGGAAATGCTGTCACTGCTATTTATAGAATTATCATTAGTTTTCCAGTTTCCAAACAGAAGAAAATGGGTGTTTTACAAACAGCTGAAAGGATTAAGTCTTACGTGATGAGAAACAGGTAGCGTTCCTTGTGCAGCCATACATACAATCCACCCACATACACAGTACACAGGCACTGAGCTGCTCTGGTCAGGTATTTGAGAGACAAGAAATGGAAAGTATATATAAAGCTGCAACAAGGCAGACTAATTTGCTCCTCTTTTAAGGTATGTGCCAATAATGCTGTCTAGAGCAAGCATGCAGCAAGGGAAGAACGATGCCTTGCAGTGTGGCTACCCACAAGTTGTAGCAGCTCCAAAAGAGTAAGCCTGGCTCATCTATCTCTCTGCAGCAGCCCTTGCCTGGGGCTGGGCCTGGGCGTAGTGGCATAGTGCTGTCTTAAATCATAACTCTCACTTTTTCCAGTAGCCTGTGTGCTCTCATATTGGGTTTAAGAGTCAGCAGTCCAGGTGAGCCTATGCAGCATGAAAGCGCGAACAGAGAAGTGATCCTCTCTGCTCACTGTGATGCAGATCCCAGAGCCTGGGAGCTAGGGCAGTCTTTACCCAAAGGCAATATGTTGAATGCACTACAGTATTTTCCGTTCTATCACGTATCCCTCAATTGATTTTCACGGGCCACAAATGCTCTGCTTTGGGGTTGTCATTAACTGAAAATTGATTGGGTTTCAACATTAGCAGGGAGGCTGGTTAGACGGTGCGGTACCGCTCTCACCCAGCCCGCCAGGACTGCTCTAACTCACTAGTGGTCACACGTGCATTTTGCAATTTGCCTTTTTTAGCCTGTCTTGAACTGGTTGTCATGAGCTACCTGACAAAGATGACTGTCCCCATAGTCTCAGCTCTCTGACAGAGGCGTGTTACTGAAGAGAGCTGGTAGAAGTGTTTCAGGAAGGGCTGATGTGAACGTTAATGCTGGCAAGTGAGAAGGGGGCTCCCTTCTGCAGTAGTTTGGGTGGCGCAGCATAGGTCATAGGATCTGCTGCTGCGTCCTTGGATGCTCTTCCTTCTGACATGGGCTGGGTGAAGAGGCTGAGATTTTTGATTTTTTTTTTCCATTTTACTGTATACACTAACAAAAGCTTCAGTCATCGTTGAAATTGACATGTTTTAGAAATATGTGTCAATTCTGAACATATTTCAATAGAGGCAAACTGCCCCAGTGTGAAAACATCCTGTTGTGATGTTTTCAGAGTAGTTTGGGGGGTTCATCTCAGAAGGTTGTTTCAAAATGAAATTAATTTTTTCAACATCAGAATAGTTTGAAACATTTGACAGTCTCAGCTTTGTTACAGTAGATTGTTAAAAAACTTTTTCATTCCTTCTATGGAATGCATAAAAATATGAAAGTTTTAATTTCTGCCATTTCTAAGGAAATGGAAAATCAGCCTCCCCCACTGCCTTCCCCCGATGTGGAGGTAGCTGCATCAAAAACCATTTCTTGTTTAAAACTTCTTAGCTATCCTCTACTACTAAACATGTTTTCATCTCTATGTCTCACTCCACAGACTATACCATTTATGTGAACAAATTAATCTCTGGAGCTTCCAAGAAGCAAAGAAATACTTGACAGCTGGGAACCAAAGAAATAAAGGAAGAGATTTTGCTACCTAAAACCATGTAAGTGTATGATGTTGTTTCTAAGAATGCCAAGGTCAAAAAGATTGCATCTTCAGGGATCAAAATACCTCTGAAATCTACCTGTAACTTGCACAAAAATCTGTAGTAAGGCTGAAAGCTGGAACCAGGTCTTTTTAAGTGCACAGTTTTAACCAACCAAGCATTAATCTTCCTTTGCTCATATGCATTAATAACTTTCAGGCTACAGATAAAACTAAGACGACACTTCTATCTCATCAGAGGCACTAAGGGAAATCACACCAACTCCAGTCTGATGGGGAGCAATCTGCTTTACAGAAATGCCACAGTTGCTGGCTTCCCTGGTTCCTTATTGCAACAACAGCAGGTGGTTTGAGAGGTCTTTTCATCCCTAGAACGGGTTGGCTGTGAAGCTTACAGTGAGGATCAAGGGGCCACATCCACCTCTTGTTTTCACTGGTATTGAGGGAGAAGTGGGAGCTCTGCACCTGCAGACAGCTAGCTCCTTGTGGGACATTCACAGGCCTGGTGCTCCACATGCACGTATCTTGCTCTTTTCTAACCACAGTTGTTTGTCCTGCTCACTCCTCCCAACATAACTGCATACATATTGATTTGGCTTCAAAACAAGGTATTAAAAAAATCCTCAGAGCTGAAATAGTGTCTGCTTATTGCAGCTGCATAAAATACTTCACCCATACAATTGCACAGGTGGGTTAATTTTAAGCAGGCCAACCAGCAGTTGTGAGTAAGGAGACAAAAGAACAAAACACAGGATGTCTGGTTTCTCTTTCAGAAGGCTTCAAATACCCAGTTACTTGGCACAAATTGTCAAAGGCATTTTATGACACAGATAAATGACACAGATTTGCCGTATAAAATCACAGTTTGAATCCTTAACTTGCTTTGTCACCAAAGCTGAGACAATTCAATGTTTAGTAAAATCTGCTTAAGCCCCGTCAGCTTTCTGAGGCTAGCACCCTGTATCCTCTGGATGGTCAACATTAGATCATGCTAAACTGACAGCTCTGAAGCATGGAGACATTATTTTGTCCCAAGAACAGGCACATTGATACAACATATGCTCATCCTGCCCCCGCCTCTGAGCACCAACCTGTTTGCACAAGGCCGACTATGTGTTAAGTGAGAGTTGTGGGCCAAAGCTAAAATCTGACCATCTGTGTGCAGTTGCACAAGACAAGGTCTGCTGGGGCATAACATTTTTATTTAAGGAGCATTAAAAGAAGGTTTCTGGAGAAGGAAACTGTAAAACAAAACAAAAAAAAATCCCCATAAAGTTTCAGTATTTTTGATACAACAGCAAATTTAAAAAACGGTTGACCGGTTGTAAGTGCAAAGAAATTAATATATGGTTATAAGTAAGAAATACAGGGTAGGTAATAGTGCCCCATAAACACTTCGTTTGGGTGCAGAGAGACTATTAATTTTCATGATTCTTCATACCACAAGACAGAAAAGTAATTGTTCAAGTCATGTATGATGAAATCTAATGTTGTGGTATCATTTCTTCCCATCGATTGGGTCCTAGCCTATCTGGGATGATTTATAGGAATAACTAGGGGCAGGAACTTACTGCAGTATTGCAAGGGCCAGTTAAGTTTATGTGCTGTACCGATGTTCAGAGTTAATAGATTTTAAATTATAGCCTATGTAGTACTCCTACTGATGCAAGCTTACCTTGAGGGTCTGAACAGGAGGGGCAGGTGATGGAGCAGCACCTAGTACAGCTGGCAGTCACCTCACCAGTTGCATTTGGATCACTTGGGTATGACTAGTTGTCAGCAGGAAAACAAAACAATCAAACCAACTTCTGATCATAGCAAAAAAGGACCAGAACCCAAGGGTGTAAATCATCACTGTGCAGTTAAAAATCAATGGAGCTACACAGATCTATGCTAGTGAGGGTCTGGAGATCAGACGTTTGAAGGCAAAGAGGTTAATATCCCTTTCCTTTAATACAGAGATGAAATACAGAACCAGTGCTCTGGTGTCCAGAGCAGTTGAGCAGTCTTCAGAGAAACCAAGCTCTTGTAAGCAGACCTGAAAGATGGCATAGAAATTACAACCATTGCTGCCACCATCATTCATGCTGTTATCACACTCTGTGCCTCAATGGAGACAGTTCTAGAGTCAAACAGGGTCTTGCTTCTGCAAGATGACTCCCCGGTGCCAATAGACATTACAACAAGGCAGTGTTATGGTTGATGCTCACTTCTGGTATATCACCTGCAATTACAGGAGCTCAAGATCACTCTAATTCATTGTGCAGAAGTTTTCAACATGGTGCAACCAAAATTAAATAGCAGTTCATATTTTTTACCTGCAGTTTTGTTGGGTTTTTGCCATCTGAATGCATAATTCCTTCTATGCAGTAGAAGCAAGAAGATGCTTGTTTATTTGAGGATTAGGTGTGGAAGTTTTGTTTTTCCAAATGCTTTGTTGAATTTTGAAAAGAAACAAGCAAATAAATGACAGCAAAAGGGAACTGTAGCAAATGAACACTTGTGCTCTGAATAGAAAGAAACAAGGCTTCACTTCACGCACCAGAGCCAAAACCTATGCTTTTTAAGGAGTTTCAGTGACTCTGCCTGCCATAATTCTTAAATTCCTGTGTTAGAGGATTCTTTCTTCCTAACTTAGGCATTGAACTGAGTTTGCTCTAGACTCGCAAAAAAGAGATTTTCTCTGGACGTGTCTTTTGTCTTTCTCTCCACTGACCCGAACTTGGGTCACAGGTCTGGCATCTGTACATTACTCGATCCAGATCAGTCATGGGTTTGTATTGCTGTCATATTATGAGATCAGTCTAGAGCTAGGCTAACTATATTGCTTTTATATCAGTCAGGACCAACAGACACAGATACAGTACAAGTCATTAATAAGAATATCAATGGAGAAATGCCAAAGGTGTCACAAGTTGTACCTTACGCTGGAGTAAATGATGGCACACGATGCAGAGCAGAAGTGAGAGGGACTATTTGGAGCTAGCTGGCTTCTGCACCTTGTGCATTCACCCATTTGTGAACAGACATTTTCTATGTCCCTAGGCTTCAGGATGTGCTGCAAGATACGTCAGGGAACTTGGGAACAGCAGCTGTGTTGTTCAGGCACTGCAGGACAAAGCTGAAATCAGCAGGTATTCCTGTTCCCTTCAGGTCCTTTCTGATGGCATCCAGGGAGGGTCTGCTGCTGCTGGACTCCCCCCTTCCCCTCAACACAAGCCTGTAACAGATTGCAACAGGTCTCAGGTATACACTTGAGCATGGAGGAAAAGAATATCTGGGAAAGCATTGGCCTGTTGCTGAGGAAGCTGTGGTTTGATTTATAGATCTGCTGCAGACTCCTTTTACTCCTCCTGTTACTTAAAAATCTCTGTGCCTCTATCATTTCATTTATAAAGTAAGGATCATGCTCTTTCCTTTGTCTGTCCTGTGTGTTGAGAGTGCAGGAACTATCTAGCTTCATGCATACACACAGCCCGCAGTACAAAAGGCCCTCATTTCTCTTTGTAGCATTAGGAAATATGGAAAATATGTCTAATGGGCTATGATTCCCACTTAGTACTGGTGCTTTTCCCAATCAAAAGGCCATAAGTTCAATAGAGAAAAAGGAAAGGCCAGTGTTTTCTTGTTCTTCCAGTTTTTCTGCCCCATTTTCTCTGCCTTTGTCCCCATTTTTGGTATAGCTTTTATCTTGATATCTTCTTTGATGCCAAAACCAGGATTTCAATTACTTCTGCTTTGCTTTCTCTCTGGCTACCTGTTGCTATGGAAATCAGCAGTACACAATCATTCAGTTACCTGATCCAAATGATTTTTTGAAACAAAAAAGAATACTTTTTTTATTAGTTGCGTGGTCGCAGCCCCTGCCTGTTCTAGTCTAGGCATATGAATACATTATTTTTGGAAGAGTAGTGTTGAGGAAGCTGTCAAGAAAGGAGTGATTACATCTGGCCAATAGTCCAAAATGTGACCTTCCAGCCACATGCATTCAGGGCACTTCAGATCCCAGCAATTTGGCGGCACTTTATAACAATCCTTCCTCAGGATTAATAGTTACTTCTGAACTATTTTTACTCTTAATGCAAAATGCCATTTCCCTCTCTCCTCCACACCCAGCCAAACATCCCCCTTACAGCCATTGTCTGTCAGACATACGACCAGCCTAACAGTGTGCACACACACATACCTTCCAAAATGGTATATGTTTGCATTAGTGTTTCTTCTAACACTGAGTCAATCTAACATGCTACAGAATCAGAACAGCAGCATTTTGCACAGAATAAAATGCAAGAGAGAATGGCATCTTTTAAGGCAACAAGTGAGGACTGAGAAAGCTCAGCAATGGCACCTGCCTACTGAAATATCTCTGCTCTGCATCCTGGCTAGGCAGCCATGCTTAATCTCTGCATTGTTTCTAATATACAGCATGCATCAGTGTTCTCTAGCCATGATCAGCAAAAGGAAGGATAAAGATCAATCTACACTGATTCCTGTTTTTCTTTCTTCTCCAGCTCTTATCTCTTTTTTTCTTTCTTCTCACTCCCCAGAGCCTTCTGCTAATCCTCCAGGCATGCCTCGCATGCTCTGCTGGTTCCACGGTCCAACTCTTCCTGCTTTGCAACAGCTCTGTCATCAGCAATAATGAAAACGAATGCTTTCTTCCCTCTCTCAGTGGCCCATCAGCAGAAGTCAGTGAGATCTCCAGGGAAGCCAGTTGGCAGGGAAGCTGCAGGTTCTGCTACCTTAGTTATAGAGTCATCATGCAAGAGGATTAGGCACCTAGTTGTGGAATAGGGCATCAGTCTGCCCTTTCTAGCTCTGAAGGCATCATCCCTTGCTACAGGGTCTATTCACTCACGATGCAAACCAGCTGATGGACCTGGGAACTGCTGTGTTTCTGACTGTCTTTTGTCCTGTGAAGATACAAAGGAGTTAACCTTTGCAGGAGGCAAAGATTATTGTTTCTTGGTTGCAGTGAAGCAATGCAGCATTTACAGTTCCTGGCTGTAGTTAGACCTCTGAAAGATACAGCTGCTACTCGAAGATCACGGGTAGTACTCATCCATCACCTGGACATACAGTAAAGAGAGACAGGCCAATCTGTCGTAAGCAAGTTTATTTCATCTCTTCTGACATCTGTGGATTAGACAGCTGCCAAGAAGACAGAATAAGGTGCTTCACCACGAGTTACTTTCTGAACTCATCGGGAATCGCTGATGACGAGCACATGCTGAAGCTGTTGCTGGTCCCCATTCAGTGGCCACATTCCCACTAACGAAGGAGCGATGCTGAGCCTTTACCGTGTGTTGGACTTGGGTTAATACACCTGGATTTCTGGCTCACTAGCAAGAAACAGAGCACACAGAAAACACGCTTCATGCCGAGGCTTCAGGCAGGAGACACGTGCCCTCCCTTCCCCCATTGTCATCTGTTCCCGAGTTGATGGAGGCAGCCACTGATCTGGATGAATGAGCCAGATTCAGTGCGGTGAGAGAAGCATCTGCCTGACTTGGGCCACCAAACAGCATCTGCCACTGGCGTTGATTCTGAGTGACACCAAAGAAAGGACAGGACCCGAGGGGTGAAGGTTTCCTCTTAGAACCTGAGGATTGTCTTATTTGCTTCACCCCAGCAGCAGCACTTTACAGACTTAACTATAAACAGTTACTGCACGGTAAGAATCAGGCTGGCATGTCTACCTAGAGGGTAAATGGTTGTTTTTCCTCACACACTCCCCAAATATAGCAAAAGAGCTGCTTTATCTGCAGATCTGCATCAGCAGAGACAGTAGGACCTCTCAGCCAGCCCTGGCAGACCTGCAAAAATCAGGTCACCCACCCTGCTCACACCTTTGGGTGGCGGTCTTCCTAGGCCTGGGAAATAAGTTCAGGGGTTTCCCTCAACAACAATTTTTCCGTGGCCTCTAAGTGCTGATTAGGCTGTGCTGTCCATGTAGGGCACAGAAGGGAAGGGAAGTAGATGGAAAAAAACCACAACCCCTTCTTCCAGAGTCACTGTGTAAAATATCCCCCTGGGATTTCCTACCACTAGGGAGTGACCCACTTTGATTATCCTGGCCTTGATTATCTCCTAAGCCTCCTTTTACATGACAGCAGTGTAAAGAGGCCAGGAAAAGATCTGGACACGATCTTCTTCTTAAGGTGAAATTCTTCATGGGATGCCTTGGCACAACATCTCAGGAAAGATGGAAAAGAGAGCATGTCATCAGCCAGCATCTCAGTGTCTCACAGAGAGCACGCTATCAACTGCTTGAGGGGACACATATCCATTTTTGTTGTCTTTTTTTGGCCCTGAGAATAGAAAGGAGAGAAAAAAAAAGCAATTTACTGCGTGTCTGCATCACTTCAAAGAAACCAGTCCATCCAGGCACACAGTAACTTCACTCACAATTTCGGGCTCAGAGCCAGACATTTCTATCCAGGCCATCAGTAAGTTTTGGATGGGGAGCCATAGTGGACAACAGTCTCATAGCTATTGTAGGCTTCATCATAAGGTGTCAGTATTAAGCCTTCTCACTACCTTATCCCCTGCCAGAAAAATAGTTTCCTTGCATGGTGTCTTGATTATCCAAGTGACGCAACCTCAAAGGCAGTTCAGAGATAACAGGAGTCAGTGCAGGCCAGCACCTTTAAAGAGACTTTCCATCCTGTGTTAAGCTCAGTCAAAATTAATTGGGCCTGAGGGGTCAAATTTTTGTAAACACTTTTAGGTACAGTTAGATATCTAATTCCCAGAGTTGCCTGTGAAAAACTCACCTAAGGCTTATCTGAATCCTTAGGTACTTAAATACTTTTAAATAACCATTCCAAAATCTTGAATTCTGCAGTCAGACAGAACACTTGAGCTGTCATTTACAAATCCTGTTTTTTCCTAATAATGGGATTTCTGGAGGAGTTTTGCAGTAGCTTTGCGAAAAGTCAGTCTTTCATATCTATACTTTCACCTCTTAAACTGGGGGAGGGATGTACAAAAAAAAATCCATCTTATTAAAATAAACAAAGCCTATTTGTGTGAAGAAACTGAATCAATTTTCATTACCATCCTGTACACAAAACAAATATGACAAAGGGATTCATACAGTTTAGTCACATTCAAGTGACATTGATTAGTTTGCTGTTCTGTGGATTGCATATAATTTCAAGGGCTGTGTTTGCTTCCTTACGGCAATTTTAGGTAACCTTGTCCCTTGTGTAGTTGCTTTATGTCTAAAATATTTGCAACCTGCTGGCAACATCATCTGATAGATGCCTAGAAACAGTGCTTAATTCTGTTAAGACACGTGGTGGCATTAAACAGCAGCAGAGTTCACCAGGAAAAAGAAATTAGATTGCAGTTTGTAAAGGGCGTTGCAGAATGGCTCGCTGGGTGAGGAATTCTTTGCAGGGGCATGTGGCTGGACTAGCTTTCCTGAGGGCTGCTGGAGGACTAGGCTGAGATTATGGATACAGGAATCAGCTCCATTCGCTGGCTCTGTGAGCTGCTTAGGAAAGTATGATGTACTGTGCCAGAGAGAGGCAGACCAGTCTGGGAATGAAAGAGGAATTAATACAAGGAAAGCTGTGAGGGTTTCCCCAGGTTGAAAGATGGGTTCCCAAGGAAACTCCATCACGTGACCATGTGACAGATCTCCTGGGATATGCATGGCATATGCAGTCTGATGTCTTCACTGCAAGCCTGGAACATGTGGCCAGCAATTGCTTGTGCTGCCACAGCACAGCAGGAGCTGAGATTAGCAGGCACTTCCCAAAGCTGTTTTTCTGGCAAGCTCAATTCCCTGACCCCTTCTGTGAGAAAGCTTCTCAGATCAAGGAGGCAGTGTGCCTCCCTCTTCAATGCCAGAAGGATTCACGTGAGGGAGAAACAAGCGAACTGTCTTGCCAAAGAGAGAGGAGCGAGCACGGAAATTATTTTCAATCTGTGTTTTTGCAAGTGCAGGGAGAGGCTCTGACTGCTGCACTTCTGTGGAGCTGCACGCTGCCAGACTCAGGCCAGCTTCTGAAACTCTGCCGGTTAGCACATTGAGCAAAAAATAATTTTAAGCATCTTGTAAAACTCTTCTCTGAAAGAGAAATAAATGTTTTTCCTGTCAAATTGTAACCATATCAAGAGAGAGAAATAAATGTGTTTTGGCACATAGAGAGGTCAGGCTGCATTTTGATGGCACTGTTCACACTTTGTCCCTGAAACAGACTGAGCATTTGGAAAAGCAACGCAATTTATTACTGAATGAGAGGATGTGAAGAATATTTGGGTTTAACCTCTCCACCAACAGACATTTTAAAATACTCCTAGCAAGCTGTTCCTTTCTGATAGCCAAATACTATCAGAAGTTGGTGGTACACTGCTCTTCCCAGGATCTAGTCACTGTAGTAGGTCAGAGCAAAGATCAGGCCAGGCTGGCGTCCCTTGATAGGAAACAACAGCTGACGTTTCAGGTAATGTGTCCCACAGTATGATTATGCATGCTGCAAAAATCATCGTTCACCCCCTGCCTGATGAGATGGCATGGGGAAATGCAGCACACTTTTCTGGCCCTGGCATGAACCCCTGCCAGTGGTGTGCAGGTGATTTAGTGGTGCTTGTAGGAAGCTCCTGTGCACAGACCAGTGATCTGAAAACAGGCCTCTCTCCTCATCCCCTCCCCAGCCTCCCCCTCCATGCCATCCACATTACTGAAAACAGATATTTTTGTCCTTACATGGATGCAGGAGTGGGTGGAGGATGGTGGGAGCCCTAACCAGCATCCTGCCCTGCTCAGCATGGGAGAACTTGCACCATGTTCCATGAAGCTAATATACTCCACATGGCACCATGCCTTTGGCTTTGCTCAGTTGAGCTAGTGCCTGAAAGGAAAAAAAGTGAAGGGAGTGATCAGAGAAAATGTGCAGAAGTCTCCTGCTCTCTTTTCTTTTGTTTATTATCAGCTCCCTTTAACAGACCCAGGCTGTCCTCAGGAAACCTGTCTTCTCCACCACCACCCTGCACAGTTTGGGGAGCAAACAGGCCATCAGCTCAAACTCCAAAAGTGAGGAAAAACCTGCAACACATGGGCTTGCTAATTACTTAGAGCCTTGAATAAAAGCTTGGCATTTTCAGGCATTGCTGAGGGCAAGGTGAATGCCTGCTCACCCTCTCCTCCGCTGGGATTTTTAGGTGCAGACCATGGCCTGTATTTCTAATGTCATTGGGCTATAAAAAGAAGTGTGTACATCACCCCATGGCTCCCTAGGAGTGAATAAGTGATCAGATTGGAAGTGTCATCCAAGATAGGCTCATGCAGCCAGAGGTCACTGCTGCTTCAACACCACCACAGAACCCGCAGCGTTGAAGAGGGTGACATACCTGCTGTTCACAGATGGGTAGGAGGCATTTTGCACCATATTGCTTTGAGGTCTTTCTCCCACAGCAGTCTTTCAGAGAAACTAGAAGGTGGACCTAGGATTTAATGTGAAAAAGATAGGATATGAACCTATAGGTCACCCTTGCAGAGCTCAGCAGGTGAGACATCAGCATATTATTTTCTCTGTAGCAAGCTGAGTTGTGTTTTATCCTCTTTCTCTGCAGAAGAGATGCTGGCCCCCCTCTCTCTCCTTCCAGCCCATCCTTCTCAGTAATGCACTATAACCCATGACCCCTCAGATAAAAGATGAGAATACTAATTACTTGGAAACACTCCACTGAAAGTGGATGTTAAGTGGACTAATGCTGAGCAGCAATGGAAATTACAACATGGACATCATCAGAATCCATCACAGCTAATGAGATTAGAGCAGATACCACAAGAATTCATAATGATCTGCTCTGTGCCCCAAAGTTTTGTCAGTGCATCTGAGCCATGCTTTGCTCTTCTCCTGCCCTCTGCTTGCACGCTTTGAAGAGTACAGACAAGGGAGGACCCCAGGAGCCTTTCTTCCTACTCTGTACCTCTCTTATACAACCCTTGTTTCTAATTGTATGCAGACACAACAGCAATGGCAATGACTTCATAGTGAACCCCCCTAATGAATAAATCATCCTCATTTCAAGGCAAAGTTAGCACAACCATCCACTGTGTCATTTCCATGAATCACAGTGATAAAGGGCCATGCTTGTTGAGATATTGCTTATGCAAATGCAATACAGCATTAATGAATGTAAGCAAAGTCCTACAGTGCCAGGACAAGGCAGGCTTGTGCCAAAACTCTTAGGAAGTGGCTGTTGCTTTGTTCAAAGGAATAAGTGATGGGCTGGGGCAGAGAGGCTCTCAGAAGCCTGGGGCTGTACTATTCAGTTATTTTAGATCCAAGGTTACGGTCCTTATTCTTTAGGGACATACTTTCATACCAAATATTTGTGATTTGTAAGCAGCAAGGCATCTCTCTGAGTTCCTGGAAATTGTGATAAGGAAGGGGGGTATTCTGAACCACGATGATCCAAAGATCAGCTCCTTTGTGATGAGATAGTAGCATATTGGGAACATAGTGTAAGGCGCTGGAAACGACCCACAATACTTTGGATTTCCTTCATCATTCTCCAAAACCTAATCTAACACCTCACAAAGCAGGGCTTTGCTGAGGAGGTATCTCTGTTTTCAAGAAGATCTCATTGTTACTGCGTCTGTGCTGATATTCAATACCTTGATGTTATTGTTCATATTCTCTAGAAGCCTGTAAAAGAGGTCTAGAGCCAAACAAGGGTTAGTCCTGTGGCGCTAGATGATTTATGGGTAAAGTGCAAGAAAAGGCTCTGCCACAAACAGCCAGAAGGGTAAAATAGCTGGGTGAGGGATAGGATAGCAGAGAAAGGCCAAATGATTTCCTCAAGGTCACACAAGTCACAGCACAAAGCTGGGAGCAGGCTTGATGACTCACAGGGAAGTACAGTATATTGTCCTGCTGATGCAGAAGTCTCTGATGTCCCTGACTAACACACCACATCAAGAAATTATTTCATGCTCTGCAATTCTCTGGCACCATGTATCAGCCAAAAAAGGTCTGAAACAATGAATGTAACTCAATATATGCCACCAAAGGTTTTCTGTTCCCAATAGGTGCCAAGCACAATTTATTTTCTTTTACAGTTGCTTCCTTTGTTAGATGATGTCATGGATTATTTATCTCTGAAAGCATTAAATGATACAAAGCGCTTTATGAGTCATTAGGAAAAACAATCTTCAAGTCTAGGTGGTGCAAGAAGAAAGGACCATAAATTCCCTAGCCTCAGTGTTTCCAAGACTTGATAGCGGTTGCATTGCTTTCATACAATGACCGCAAAGAGAGTAGCTCTCCCACCATTCCCAAGTCATGCAATCGAGCAGCTAGTACTTCACTGCTTGGTATTTGGATTTCAAAGCCTACCAGTGTCACTCATGGCTCCAGAAATCAGCACCCGAAGGCACCTTGAACTGGTGCTATTTGACTGTGCCTCGATGGGCCAAGGCTGGAGCAGAGGTGCTGTTCAGTCTGCAGCTGAGCCAGTGAAAGGCATAATTTTCCCTAGCACATAACACTATTGGAGTGTTTGACCTACTAAGGTCTGTGTTGCTACAGCATGTGTTGGTGCCCCCTAACATAGTTTGGTATTTTATTAGGTTCATACAATCCCCCTTTGCAGCCTGAAAACAAAGCAAAACCATGCCTCAAGCACACTGATAAAGGGCTTTTGAATGGAGACAGATGAATCGCACGCCATTTCACAATTAGCACTTTAATTTTGAACATTAATTAGGGCACTGGTGTTTGGAGAGTTTAGTTCTCATCGACCCACTTACATTGTTCAGAGAAGGCCTAAAGAGATACTGAAGTTTGCAAATAAATCAATAGGAAAAACGAAAAGTCAGTACCAGCTGGAGCCCATGAGCTGAATACTGGTGACCTGGGAAATGCTTCAGAAAAAAAGGCTTGCTTGCTAGAGCATGGGAAGAAGCAATATTTCAGTTACAATAGCATGACACTAAAGAAATATAAGCATGCTGAAGAAAGAGAGTGGTTTCATGTGCAGGGCACAGGATAGGCTACAGATGAGAATCCACAGCCCAGCCCAGTTCACCAAATCATTCTCCTAGGCACTATTACAGTTATCCTCTTGAGCTCTAACATGCTCTGAAAGCAACATTATTCTTGTGCAAGAGGAAAAAATGTTACTTATTTGGAGGTGTAAACACAATAACTAAAGCCAAAAGTCTGTAAAGAGGCTTGGATGTGAATTCATTATGAATACACTCTGATGAAATGAGATTTACTGGCTCTTCTTTACATAAGGAAGTGGAATGAAATCTGGAAATAAAAACAGATGGAGATCAGCACATCCCAGCCATAATATAAACAGGAGTACTACTAAGCAGTAACTACAGTTGAAGCAACAAATATGTTTATCCTAAAGAATTAGAGACACTGAAAACACCTGCTGCTTTCCAGAAAGCTAAAAGCCAAGAGAAGATAATTCCTCCCAAGCCACAAAAAGAAGAAATGAAATTACGAAGAAGTCAGCTGAAAATACACCTCCATCATGACAACAGCAGAGTGGCCTTGGTCATATTCTGAGGACCACCTTGTATATCAGCCAGAAGATAGCAAGGACATCCCTGCAGCAGGAGCATCCAAAGTAGGGTTTGGAATTCAGATGGCATGTTAAGTTTTGCAGGTGGAGGGAGAGTTTTAGGGAGCAAGGAAGACTTTACCACGTCACACTTGCTACAGCCTTTCTGGCATGTAAATGAGGTCTTTCCTCTTTCAAGTGTCTCATCTCAGCATGCAGGAGGCAATATGTCCCACTCCCTCCCCTTTTTCTGTCCCCTGGCACAGAAAAGACAAGAGCTCAAACCCTGAGAATTTGCATCGGAGACCACTGCTGGAAAACACACAGCAGACTGGAAAGTTGCATGGATGTAATTTATTTTCCTTTATGTAGAAAAAAAAAGCTTCTGTAGAGAACAGGGTCCTATTACTCAGTACTCTGCACGGTGTTCGGCTTGATTTAGGTGGCAGAAACCTTAATTGGGGCTCTAAACAGGCTTCCTAATAGTGCAGCTCACACTACGGGGAAAGAAACATTTGTCTGGTCAAAGCAAACAGAATTTGATTAGTTTCCCTGAGGGACCCAGGCAGTGAAACACGAATGACACAGAGGAGACGCTAAGTCCAGCAGGACATGGCTGGATTATTCCTCTCATACCCTTTATATCTTTTAAAACATCTGTCCAGACTGCAGTGAGCCTTAATAAGTGATAAACTGCAAGCAAACTCTGTGGAATAAATTAAAATTACAAGCTAGATTCTCCCTGGGATCCTGATCTGCACAGGAGCAAACCCATCAGGTTGAAAGGGTTATTTCAGATTCATGAAGCTGTAAAAGAACTCAGAAGATCTTAGGAGCAAAATTATCCTGGATCATGGTCATTTATAGAGGCAAAAGCTTGCAACGTCAGAGCTGCCCAGTTCAAAGCATCTTTGGAAAGGCTTTTTGGAAACATGCATTTTATATATGACTTTGAAAGCTTTAGCACTGCCTATGCACAATAACACATTCCAGAGCATCTGTAGTTCCCTCAGCCATGCAGCAAGCAATACATGGGAAGCAAGCAGAGGAAAAACACTACCTTGCTGCAGCACCGGGAAGGATAGTGTGCAGGTGGGGGAAAGCAAGCGACTGATGCTGAACCCAACTATGTGGAATGGAGGTGAGGTGGATTTGAAAAGCAAGTTTGGGGAACAAACTGTGTCCTTGACCCATCCTGCGTGCGTTGTCTTTGATTTGCATTGATTGCAGCGGGCCCACGCGGCACGCACGTGGAGACGGGGGGGCGTTCCCCGAGCATCGGACCTGGGGCCCGCTGATTGGACGAGACAGCAAAAGGGGCGGGGCCTGCACCCGGCGGCGCGGGAGGTGTGCGCAGGCACAAGCAATCAGCCCGGCTGATGGACGGCAGCGGGGGAGCGCGGCAGCATGGTGGCCACCCTTCAAAAAGCGGTGTCCCCGGCTTCTCCCGTTCTTCTATCGCCTGGCAGAACCAACGCAACCACACCGGCAGGGCTCCTGTTCAAGTACGTGACCACCCAGGAGTCTGGCTGTGGGATGTGCGAAGGGCTATTCGTAGAGGCGGAGTGGATATCGATATATGGCTCCAGGACCGGTGCCTCTGCCAAAACTTTGGGGTTTTAAACCATGGAAGAGCCTTCGAGACATGAGGTATGCTGGGGCCTGATGGGATGGGGAAAATGTCTTTGGGTGCAAGCTGGTGGGACTGCTCGAGAGAGCTTTAAACTAGAATTGATGGGGGAAGGGGATACTAACAGGATTGCAGTAGGTTGCAAGAGTTGGCATGGCATCGCCTGAGGGTAGCAACACTAGTGGAAATGTTTACACTGCTCCTGGGAGCACGGAGGGCTCAGGAGCGTATCTGAAATGCTTATATACCACCACACACAGTATGAGAAACAAACAGTATGAACTGGAAGTATTGGTCAGCTCCCAGAGCTACGGTATCATTGGTATTAGTGAGACTTGGTGGAACGAGTCCCACGATTGGAGTGCTGGGATGAAGGGCTACAGGCTGTTCAGGAGGGATAGGCAAGGCAGGCGAGGTGTCACACGGTATGTAAGGGAGTAGCGTCAGGCACAAGTATGAACTGGGAGAGGAGTGGCTGGAGAGTGGTGCTGCAGGAAGGGATCTGGGGGAGCTGGCTGGCAGCAGGCTCAACAGGAGTCAGCAGCGTGCCCTGGCAGCCGACACGGCAAACCATGTCCTGGGGTGCATCAAAGACAGTAAAACCAGGCGATCAAAAGAGGCGATTATCCCACTGCATTCAGGGGTGGTGTGGCCTTGAGTATTGTGTGCAGTTCTGGGCCCCACAATTGAAGAAGGATGTGAAGGTCCCTGAATGCGTCCCGAAGAGGCAACAAAGCTGGTGAAAGGGCTGGAAGGCACGTCCTGTGAGGAGCGGCTGAGGGCTTTGGGCTCGTCTAGTTTGGAGAAAAGGAGGCTGAGGGGCAACCTCATGGCTCTCTACGGCTTCCTGAGGAAGGGAAGTGGAGAGGGAGGTGCGGATCTCTTCTCCCTGGGATCCAGGGATAGTACGCACAGGAATCGTTCAAAGCTGTATCAGGGGAGGTTCAGACTGGACATTGGGAAGCATTTCTTTACTGAGAGGGTGCTCAAACATTAAAACAGACTTCCTAGAGAGGTGATTGATGCCCCAAGCTTGTCAGTGCTTAAGAGGCATTAGGACAATGCCCTTGATAACATGCTTTAACTTTTGGTCAGGCAGTTGGACTAGATTATCATCGTAGGTCCCTTCTGACTGAAATACTCTGTTCTATTCTATGCTTATTTCTTTGAGTAAAGTCACTGCAGTCCTGAAAGAGGAAATTTTATTGAAACAAGCACTCTTCGCATGGGGGTGAGATAAACGCAGATTAAATTGACGGTCTTCTCTGGTAGAAGCAATGGCAACTACTTTGCCTGTATCACTCATATGAGCCAGAGGCCTCTTCATAAATGCACAGCTTCACATCTTTCTCAGCCTTGACATAAAGATTTGTACTTGTTGGTTCAATTCTTATTCTCTTCCTAAAAGTTTTGCGTGATCTTGCTCTGGAAAGGGAAAAATGAGCAAAACAACGTATCTGTTTTACTGTCTCCAAGAGCAGAGATACCAATGCAAACAGGCCTGTTTATTTTACAAGTGCCTGTACACATAATATTAAAATCAAATATTGGTTCTGGAGTAGGCACTCATAATGGAATAGTTTTTAACTTGATAAGTAGCTGGCCTTGTTTGAGGATTCATATCAGGCTCCATACAAACAAACCTAAAGTAAACACTTGCCCAACTCACTTGCGATTTTGCCTGCTTCTTCAGCACCTCTTGAAATGAGACAAATCATGCAACCTGTTGTTGTCTTCACCTTGCCAGTTTGTATCCTCAGTCAGGCAGGGATAGTAACAGAGTCTGAGGCAGGTAGAGAGTACAGTTCATTCCTGTGCTATATCAATGATAAACCAAGGAGCAAAAATAGAAAACAGGCAAGACTGAAATCAACAACTCAGCTGCTTGGAATAGTGTGTTTACAAAATACTCCAGTTCCTCTTTGAGCCAGGACAAAGATGCTTTTGATTTTTTTTCCTACTACTCTTTTTTTTTTTTTTTTTAAACTGGCATTCTTTGTGCAAAAGTTAGCAGCAAAACAGTTCTGTAATTGTCTTAACATGCCAACTTACTAAAATGCATGGACCTTCATGTTCGTTAAAAAAATACATGGCTTAAAAGCCACTTGGCCTTTCTTTAAGGATCACTGTATTACTTTTTCTAAATGAAAAAGCAAGTCCCTAGAGGAATCTAAGGTCTGCAAAGAAATGGACTGGAACTTAACTAGAGGAAGTTGCAAAGGGAATCTGTTGCTGCCCTAAAACTGAATTTTTGCATCTTTATTCCTAAAGATTACACCCATTAGGCTCTCTCCTCCCATTCTGCATCTATTTTTCTATACACGGATATATAAATACTATATATATATATATATACACACACTATAAATACAGTTACTATTTTAACTGCCTCTTAAATACAAATGTTGCTAATTAGCCAATGTTTTGCACAATGCCTGGAAAATATAAAATCAAAGTATTCATCCAAATCCACATATGGCCAGATCCTTAGTTGGTGTCAATGCTTGCAGCTCTGCTGATTTTTTTGGAGCTGGGCCACTTTATGCCTACTAAGGAATATGGCTCAATAGAATCCAACTGAAACACTCTTTGGCTTCTCTAAGATATAGATCTGGACCATTGTTATTACAACTGCTTTAAAAAATCTGGAGTATGTTAGATGTTGGGACTGCTACTCTGGTAAACAATCATATATTGGAATATTTTCCTACTACCTCAAACCCCACGAAGCAGAAAATGCGAAGCCTGTTCTCTCTCCTCCTGTTTATATTGGGACCAATAATGCTAATTTTCAAATTTAATTTAACATATGTCTGAAAGTTGCCTGATTGCCCTAGCCAAAAATTGCAATTGGCAGCTCCAGTTTCTGGCATGGCTGAATTCAGAGTGGACTGTCTATGCAGATCAAAATATAAAGCAGCACCACTGGTGAGGCCTGGAATACAAGTTGTTCCTGGACATGTGCCCAAGTCTTTGATGTTTAGTCACAGCATAGGTCAGGAAAGTGTGAAAGGAGCAAATTCTGCTATGTATTTACTAGGAAATGAGAAATCACTCTCAAGTATGTGACATTACAGCACTGAATAAAACCAGAATTTTAACAGAAGATTAAATCTGTGGAAGCTAACATTTAAATCCATCAAACTTTAAAACACCTGGTCAATTCAGATGCTGGGTATCTTTCCTTAAAAAGAATACTCTCACAGCAGCATGATTTAGATAGACCTTGTTACTGGACCATGAAGTGGAAGTATTCCTGCCTGGCTTCAAACATAGGTTTTGCAGTTGTAGGAATAAATGAAGTTGAACACTAGCTGAGCTCACCGAAGGGCTTTTTAAAACCAAGAGAGGAGGGAAAATGAAACATAAAACAACAAACAGAAGGACAAATAATAATAATGCCAATGAAGCATGAACAGCCACACAATAAGTGCTCCCTTGCAAAAAAACATTTAAAATAAGAATGCAGGTAATCTATCTCCAGAAATTTCTCCACATAAAAGTTAGTATTAGCATACTGGGGGAGGAGGAGCACCACATTGAACCAGGTCTCTCATAATTTAAGGGAGCCCTCTTAGAAAGTCCTTCTTCAAAGCATCAGATTTTGGATGCAGATGTACGAAGCTGGTTGTGGAACAGCCCCAGAGGCCACTTGGCTTTGATGCAGAGTGGCAAAAGAAATGCAGATGAGTTTGCTAAACATGAAACTGTCGCATCTAAGGGCTTTTATTAATTGACTCAGTTGCTGCTGTGAAATAAATAAATAAAGCCTGCTTAGTACCATCTCTTGATTTTGCTTTTTCCACCTGTAGTTTCTGGAAATATCTTTGTATGAGAAGAGCTGTACGGTCTCTTTCCTTGACAGTTTTGTCTCTCAGTTGTATTTTCCTGTAGCCACTAAAGTCGAGGGGAGTTAAGATCTTGTCGTGGATGTTGTGGTGAATCTTCCTCTCTCTCAGGAGGTACTTCCACAACCCTTGAATATGTGAGGTTTTTCAGATTCTTAAATGGGTGTACCCTAACATCCTCCCTGTAAATAGGGCAGGTTTAGCAGTAGAGTTGGTGCTAACAAGATGTCATTGGGAAAAGGGGAGGAGAAGCCTGCCATGATATGTATGAAAGGTGCTGTGGTCTGAGGGATCCTGGCTGGGTTCTTGTTCAACTGTCCCAGAACTTACCTGGACAACAGGATGTCTACCTTCTCACTTCCATGCCCCAGCTGGAGCTTGGTGTGCTTGATTTTTTCTTACTGAGGTTCCAGTTTCAGACAGGAGGAGCCTTTATGAGCTAGTCATCAAACCAAGGAAATGAAAGTACTTTTGCAAGTCAAAAATTACTCACTTTCTGTAGAGTTAATCAGGAGATATATCAACTTTTTATCTTTGGTTAGAGTTGTAATTTGGAAACTGCTTGGAGAAAGGCAGAGTTGCATGGGAAAAAAGGGTCGTATCTTCAGCAGGCGTAAATCAGTACAGCTCTCTTGAGTCAGGGAACCCATGTTGATTCATGCCTGCTGAGAATCAAGGCATAACTTCTTTCAAGGCATGAATGCATTATTTGTAATTGGCAAATAAAACTCCATTTAAATAAGAGCCTAAGTCCTATGCAGAAAGAATGTATGAGGCATTGAAAACTTGTTTTTTGTTAAGTTCCAATCTCCATTATTTGGAAAGAACAAAAATTAGGTTGCACACAATGTATCATTTCTTAAAACAATTTTTCCTGACAGCGCCGTTTGGTCTCAGGGGCAAAATGTTGGAATGAGAGGTAATGGCAGCTTTGAGAGCAAGAAAATGTATGAAGAAGAGAGAGAAGGTAGACAACCACCCCTTTCTCAAGGCTGTGGAGCTGCTTCAGCCCTCTCGTGGATGATATACAGGGCATAGCAAAGTACCACCACAGGCAGCTGCGGTTCCTCTTTTTGCCCAGAATGGCACAGCCTGGGCCCTTGCAGAGTTAAAAGCTTTGGGGTTGAAAGTTTGATGAAAGTCTGTGCTATAGGTTTATGACCCAGGTAGGGCAGATACTGGTATTATTTCTATGATAAAAGACTCTATACAACTATTTGTTTGAGCATAGGCACAAGAGATGCAGTGCTTGCTTGCTGTTTTACAGTTGGAAGGGTGTCACATTAGGAGCCACCAGAAGCAGGTCTTGGCTTAGATGGAAAGGAGGTGGGAGACAAGTCAGTGTTTAAAAACCCAAAGAGGAGCAATGGCTATAAAATCCCTGATGCTCATTTTTAATGCTGCAGCTTTGGGGCAGCTTTTGAAGAATGGACCCCCTGTATTGTACTGCAGATACACGTACATGTTTTGTGATTAAGGCTCTCTGTATCTCTACATATGCATATTTATTATTATTTATATGCCACCAGGAATGTACATGGCACTTCAGAGACGTATAAAACAAGCTGTTACCTCCTGTGAATTTAAGTGCTTTGTAAGGCTCTTTAAGCAACTAATTTGGAAATCCAGCTTTTTAGTGCCACTTCTTAATGACAGATGTGCTGATCCAATAGAAATCATTTGTTTTCCCATTGAAACTTCGTGATGGCTGCCACAGTCCAGCAGTGAGCAGGTTTCAGGATGAAGTATTCCACTGGAGTCTTCATTATAGGGAAACTCTTTCTCTGTCCTCTTCTCTGTTTTGTGAATTGATTTATTTATATTACGAAAGACCTTGAAAGCTGAAAACAGAGGCAGGTTCCTGTTGTGCAATGTACCAAACATGCACAGTGTAAAGATGGCTGCGTACCAAGCAGTAGAAAATTTGTAATGCATTTCTGTTTCTGCTGGACTGAGTCACCAAGATGACCCTGTCTGTCTAGGTCCAACTGTATTACACTTCGGCTGAAATACGAACAAGAGATCAACTATTTGCAGATTAAGTGGTGAAAGAGAACACCTACACAGAGCGTGTGTCAGAATGGCTCTGTCAGTGACTTAAAGTCATAAGATTCCCAGGAGGACTACTGCTGCACATGCAATATAAATTATACAAGCCATCAGCCAGCCAACTTGGAGGCACTTCAAATAGCTGTAGCTGCAAACCCCATTTTTACTTCCTTAAAGTTCTGGCTGGAAGTCTAAGAGGGGGACTGCAAAGTGGCGGATTCAGCCCCTGGTCCAACTGGAAGTGCTTACAGACCTTGAGCAAAGCAGCAACAGTGCGAGGAGGCACAGGGCTCTGGGAATTTGCTGCTGCAGAGAGGCAGAATAGAAATGGTCCCTCTAGTGCACTGTTGCTGCCAGAGAGGGGGGAGAGCTCACTGGTGCACTTGTTCCAGGAGCATTTCAGGGAATGTTTCAGAAGCAGTGTAACAGAGGAAGCTTAAGGAGATTTTTACAGCCCCAGCACTGGAAGAAAAGGAATTTCCACTGCATTTAGCAAAGTACTGGCAATTCCTATTTTGAGACAAGCAAAACAAAATAGGGGATGCCAAGCACATCTGCAGCCAGAGCATCTGATTAAACAGTGTGTGCTTGCTCCTCCTTTCCCTGGCTTTACATCAGACTCACACCAGTGACGTCAGTGCATTTATCCCTTGTTTATAGCAGCCCTAGAGAGAGAAAAAACAAGCAAGCTGGTTTCAGCAAATCAGCCCAGCCTCATTAGATCTCATCAACTTGCTCTAACATGTCCAGTGAGTATTTGGCTTAGAAAGAAGGTAACATTCACAATACACAGGGCAGGATTTGGCATTGAGGATTTTCAGGAGATAACAAGTCAAAGCTCTATTCCCACAGAATAAAGCCTGTCATAAACACTGGCCTGTTTTTACTGTCAGTTACTGATTAATGCTGTGATTGCTGTGGCTGTTTGCTGTGGCTCCCTGAGCATTGTCCACTAGCAGACTATTGCAATAGGAGCTGGGCAAGTAGAGGGAAAATATTTTTTGTCTCCACTACTGAGAAGCTTTTAAATTAACTCTTTTTTTAGAAAAAAGCCTTGCATCGATCTTGGAGAGATTAACTTATCATTGAGAAAAATTGAATAATTTAAGAGGCAAAATTATGTCAAAACAAAGGTCATCTTTCTTTAATGAAATGTTCAACCTGCTGCCTTCAAGCAGCAAGGTTTCTGTAAACACACTGTCTGTCCTTCTGTGTGTCGGTGCCTGCCTGCCTCTCCTTTCCAAGGCACAGAAGGGAAAGCAGTCCTGTGAGTGCTGACATTACTGGGCCCTAAAGAAATTACACTGGAGGCAGACATGAATGCTCTTCTCTCTTTTAGCTGATGGATGAAGAAATCTATCTGACTGTGAAAGCTGGAGGAAAAGAAAAACCACCTTTATGGGGTATCAGACTTAAATCTGGTGGCTGTTTATAAATAATTTCTCCAAATCTTCTCTAGCGCTCAGCGTCAGGGAGACATTTAAACCTGGACTGCCCATGCTGCTACTGCTGTAGCTGCTGTATGAGGCACTCGCCTCGCAGCTGGCCCAGGCCATGTAGGGAAGCAGGTTTCAGAGCAGTGTAGGGCCATGCCTGGGGATACCAGACGTGCTATAGGGATGCAGGAGCGATGAGGGCAGCTGCTGCAAAGGCAGAGATCCAGGTGCTCTTTGGGGGAAGCGGGAAGAGTTTGAGAGGAGCCATGACAGCACTGGGAGGAGTCTCTGAGGCAACAGAAAGGGGAATGCATGGTTGGAGAGTGCATTTTGGAGCAATGTTTCTCCACAATGGGAGCGTGGGATAAAAAAGGCTGACTCTCATGGTGCCAGTCCTGCCCATCGTGGAAGGCAGCAGCTGGTGAATGGACGGGAGGCAACGATGAAGTTCTGTCTCTGCTTAGAGTCTGAGCTTGTCATCCTGATTTAGACCAGAGGTAACCCCCTGGTGGGATGCATGATGTGGCTCTGTCTCACAGGTTCCATGACTCAGGCTGTCCTAGGAATAGAAACTAGCACAGGGCGGTCTCAGATCCCACAGTTGTCTGACATCTGTCTCAGAAATACCAAGGTATTTTTTACCAGTGGCATAGTGCTGCAATTCCAAGAGAGCTACAGTCCAAGGCCTGGGAGACCTGAATCCTGCCAAGGCCCAGGAGTAACAGGCTTCCTTGGAAGGGCTGTTTCCCCAGAGATTTCAATGACAGACCTCTTTCCTTTTGGCTACAGAGCGTCCAGCAGGGATACTGCTATTACATTTGAGTGATGCCTGATGCCATGACGATGGGCAGCAATGTGAGCCTAGCTGCATTCAGTCAACAAGCCTAGAGCCCTGAGAAGGGCTGGCTCTCTGCTGCAAGGTCTGCAGTGTTACCAGTCCAATGTATGCAGATACACAGGCATATCCAGGCACCTTAAGAGGAGGTGGGATTCCTCCCATCCTGTTACTGGGGAGGGGTGCAGAGAGCAGCTCATACTTGGGACTGGTCCCTTATTCTGTCCTCTGATATCCTCTGGCTGAGACATCGCTTTGCTCTTTGCCATGCCTGGGTTGAGGTCAGAGGTGCTAAGCAGGCAGGAGGGAGGACGAGATCTCTTGCGATATGGTCCAACACACTATCCTGATTTACCACTCCTCCAAGCAGCCATCTCAGGAATCCAGCTGGCAGCACAATGGCTGGCTGCAGAAGCGAGTTTTAATGGGTCCAGATGAGAGCTAATTTTGTCTCTGCTACAGAGCATAGGAGGCTCCAGTGGAAAGGTCAGGCTGTTAAAGGCTCCAGCATGCTGGGTAGGTAGGGGCTATTTTCAGTTAGATACAGCAATTCCAGCACATCTCTTGCCTCCTTCTTGTTTCTATAGCAATACTGGGGCCAGCCTGCACTGGCCTGTGCAGGGACTCAGACAGCAAATGGAAATATTGCCCCATACTAATAAGAGTATCACTGCTCCAGACTACCTGTCCTGAGGTGTGGGAAGGTCTTCGGAAGACACTGCATGCTCCATGCTAAATGCTTGATGCAGAGAGGTGTACTAAGTAAAGAAAAACTTTTCATTAATCTACCTGCCACGTTACAGAAAAAAATGCTGTAGTGTCAATAGGAGAAGGCAGGAAGGGAAACCAGGAAGGGGCCCAGAATGGAAATAAAAATGTTAACTACAAATAATACAATCCCTTCTAATGGGCTTTTTAAAGATACTGATGAATTTGATGCTAAGGATTTCATCCTCTGAAGAATTTTACAGGATGGTCCAAACACCCCATAGAAAAGCAGCTACAATATCCCCAGGAAACATCTTTTTTCTTCCCTGCTCTCCTCCCCTCTACCTTTTTTTGCTTGTTTTCTGGCATGACTCAGCAACTGCATAATATGTTAGCATCCAAGCATCATTTAGGAGACTTTAAAAGAAATCAGGAAAGCTGACATTTCCTTAGATATGTAGAGACCAAAAAGTCTGTGTTCTGTTACCACAGAAAATTCAAAGTGTGCTGGGTGCTGTGCATTTACATAATAAGAGACAGTCTCTGCTCCTAAAAGAACGTAGTATGGAGTTGGGAAAATAAAGCAAGACTGGGTGGAAAGAAGTGCTGCTATCTCTGCTTTTTCAGCTGAGGAACTGAGATGTACAGGGACTAAAGCATGCTACAGGAATGCCACATAGCCCATGAGAGCACAGTCCTCCATCCCCCAGAAGCAGAGGAATAGGGCCCCCAGTTTCATGCATGTCCCCCTCCAGCCTACACGAGTTACCTTCCTTCAAGCTGCAGTCCCCCTGCTCTGTACATTTTGTTAGGATGGTAGCATTCCTTTCCTAAAGCAAACTTATGTCTGAGTTCTCAGTCACAGTTAGTGCTTCCCTGGCATTAGCTGCTCCAGGTAGGATTCAATGAAATCCTCAGGGTTTACCTGAGAGTCAGATGGAGAATTTATTTGTGTTTTTTTGGTGTGGTTTTTTTTTCCTGACAGTTATTTCCCATTCAGTGTGGGACCTGGCATTCTTTTCTCAGCCTGACAATACTGCAGTCTCTGTTCTCACATGGCTTTCTCATCACCTTCACCACAGTTAATTTGGAGGAGTTTCTGCAGCTCCCAATATTTCAGTATTTCAGATTAAGGAAAACCTGCAGTGGTCACATTGCTAGTTCTGACAACTGCATGAGACTAAAGGCAACCAGATTTCCTCCCTCACGGTATGGGAAGCTGTCTGTTTGGGGGGAGTTTAAGTAGAAGTCAATTGAAGCTACACAAACTACTTTATAACAGCTATAGTTAGATGCCCCATCTCTGGAAACATTCAAGGTCAGGTTGGACAGGTCTCTGAGCAACCTGATCTAGTTGAAGATGTCCCTGCTCATTGCAGGGTGTTGGACTAGATGACCTTTTGACAGTCCCTTTCAACCCAAACCATTCTATGATTCTATGTGGAAGAAAAAGGTCTATTGAATAGTTCCCTTGCTTACTCTTGCCTTGCACCAAATGCTGCCCATCATATGTCTAGCAATACAGACAAGTTCTACTTGTGTGGGAATAACAAACACTCATGGAGCAACACTGCAGCAGCTTCTTTTCTCACTCCTCTTAAAATCCTCCAAGCATGACATCTGACAGCCTCTTTAGTTATCCAGGGTTTAGATGCCAACATTTCTCCTTATCAGACTGTCTTCTCAGGAATGTATTTTCTTTGCTTTGTGTATTGTGCAGTCAAAGTAACAGACGTACCAGCTTTGTGAACACCTAACTGTAAAACCATTAAGAATGTGAGGAGATCAGCCCAGCTGGTCTTACAACATGGTTGAGACAAAAGACACCTTGTTTTTCATCAGAAAGCACATGGAGGCCTTCTCCATGAATCCAAACCCGTCTTCACTAAAATCATCCCACCCTAACAAATCTGCACCTAAGCTGCTTAACAAGATTCCCTCTACAGCCAACAGAAAGAAATAGACACTGAGGAATGTTTTTGGCCTAATTTAGATGCTTTTGGATTAGATGAAATGCATCTTAGAAACAACTGCTTCTCTCAACTGAAAATAGAGTCCAGACAACTAGCTCAGGTGGAGACATCTGTACTGCAAACATCTACACATCAGCAGCTCAGTCGCATCTCATTGCGACTACCCTGGCTTTGCAGCCCTTTGTCTGAAAAGTTCAGTTTTTGTAGCAACTCCAAGTGGTTTTAGCTTATTTACAGGCTGTAGTGATTTTGTTGCCTTTTGCAGGTATTTTTTGAACATTACTATCCTTTATGCAGGAGCTGTCATTGAATTTTTTGTAAAACGAGAGGAAAACAAGACATGCATGAAGTGAACTCTTGAAAAGCATCTTTCTGTCCAGCACTGTGCTAAATATAAATGTTCTTAAACATAATGACAAAGAATAAAGCAAGAACTCAAGAATGGCCTGATGGAGTGCCTCTCTGCTCCTGAGATGCACCACACTGGGACAGAAGCACCAAGCCCTTCAAGACCTGCTTTTTGCAGAAGAATACTAGAGAGCAAACTGCAATGCTTTGGAGAAATGCCCTCACGCGCACACATTAAATAACACAGCACAGGCTTTTGAACTTCATTTCTGCCTCAGTTCTTGCTCTTCTTTTCAAGCTGGGCTCAACATTTATCCATTTCCGATCTGCAGCCAGCTGGGAGCATCACCTGCCAGAATTGCTCCACTGGGCTGCAGCTCCGCTGCCTCACTGAGCACAGCACAGCCGCATATCTGTCCAGGCACTTCCCTGTTGTGGATCTTGGGGGTTTGTGTTTCTTTAGGTCTATTGTTATTATTGTCACCATTTCTCAATCATTCTCTTCTTCATCCAATTGAGAAGATAACTCAGCTCTCAGTCTGAGTTGGCTCTTGCATCCTGGCCTGAATTCCTATTAATCCTTTCTCCATGTCATTTACCCTCAACCTGGGCCCTCAAATTCCTTAAAAATGCGTTGCCACAGTTAATAGAAACAGACCAAGCTTTTTTCTTTTCTTTTGAGAAGAAAGCTAAGTGACATGGGGTTTCCAGTTGCTTTTTTCCTAATGCATATACAAAGTGCAGCCATCATTAGGAGATAATGCAATTAGATAAGATCAGCTATCAGAGCTAATAAACCAATACAAAAATGAGCTTGCGCAGCCATCAGCAAAGCCAGATGATGAGGTAGCTTCTATCCTATTAATTAGTTTAAGCAAATGTGCATTTCTCTGTCCCTGGTGTGAAATAGCCCTTCTCTGAGCCAGGTGTCCCTCTGCCAGCCCCGTGGGGCCCACCCTTAGCTGTCCAGCCACTTGCCAGATGTAGCTGCATCTGCCTGGTTGCCCAGCCTGTCATTTAGCCTGGGCTGCTCCTCTACCCCACATGGCTGCCTTTGTTCTCCTTGAAAGCAGATTTTATTTATGGCGGGTGCTAGAGCAATATTGAATCCCTGCAGGGGCTCATCTCCAGTTCAAGCAGAGTAGTTATATGGAAAGGGAGAAATTTCCATCTGCCAGTAGCGGATACAGCCAGAAGAGGCAAAAATGAGTGCTGCCTTTTAAAACATTTGCAAAGCCATGCCTTCTGGGGTTTGGTTTTGCAAAATAAAACCTAGGGCCGAGTCAGTTTCAGGGCATCAGAGTGCAGCACAGAAGTGAAAGAATGTTAAAGAAGCATTTACACTTTTGACCTGCATTTACACTTTAACATCTCTGTCTCACTCCACATAAATTTATCTGACTGGCCTTCAGTAGCAGGGTCTGAAATAAGAAGCAGGAAACTTTCCAGAAATACGAAATACCCTGACTGGGAAACAACAGAGTAGAAAATACAGTGGCATTGCTGTGGTTGACTTTCCCAGAATAAGGTACAAGTGAGTAACTTGGGCCACTATTATTATTACTGTTGATACAAATGCACCTCTGGGATCCCAGGCAAAGATGAAAGCATCCTCTGGGGGAATGTGGCGGGTAGGGGACGTGGATAAGGTGAAGGGGGCTGTGGAGATGCTGCTCAGCTGTGCGACATACTGCTCACCAGCACTGACTGCCCTGTCCTGCTCCAGAGAGCTACAGTGACACATGTGCATGAGAGGGCCCCTTCCTTTTGCAAAATTACATACTTGTATTTCCTTCTATTGCTCTCCATGTTCCTCTGTGTTCTAGTTTCTCTTTAAACCATCTGTTGAGACTACGAAGAACTGAATAGCCTTCCCTTAAAACTATTATGAATCATTAACCCCTTATAAACTCATTTAAAGAGGTATTGTTTATCATGCACTAGTGAGGCCTTGTGCATATCCAAGTGCAGCAAAACAAAAATCCCAAACAAGGACCAATGGCAGCTTACAGCCTCTCCCAAGTCCTTCAGCAGCACATGTGAAGTAGATATGTATTGACAGCCTGTGAATGTCATAAAAATTGCCACAACTTCAGCTTGTGGTTTTTTCCTCACACTCCCTCTTACTGTTTTTGTTGAAAATGTCATTCAGAAGACACATCTTGTCACAAATTCCTCTCCTACTCTCTTTGAACAGGAAAGGCATAGAGAAATCAAAAATAAAGTCCCCAGCTCTATTTCTTTTCCCTAGTACTGTCCAGTCAGTTATGCCTTTGTGTCAAAATAGGTAACCCAAAACAAGATGAAGATGCCAACAGTTGTGCAATTTTCTTGATTTTCCAGTGAATATTCCTCATAAGCCAAAGCATCCATGGATATGTCTAGGAGCCAAGTCCTTCCCTGGTCATTGTTCCATGACATATTCTTTGGCCGTGTGCGCCCTTTGCCTTAAATTATTTTAATAAATTAAATCCTTGTCATGGAATTTGTACAAAATCCATCAAGAGCTGTGAAGTACAAACATCCCACATCTGGATGTCTTTAAACCACAGCTCACTGGAAGCTGAGAGAAATGGGGAAATACTGGGGGAAATATCTACTTTCTTGCCCCATTCCTATATTATTCCTTAAGCATCTGTACTGCAATAGCTCTCCGTCCATACGGGAGTATTTTTCATGAGCACAGGCCAGATCTGGGAGCAGAGGTTTCCCTGAGGGTAATGTAAGGCACTTCATTGTGGACTGAGCGGCAGCGTGTGCAGAGAGCATCTTCAGTATTATCTTGCTGTGTCTGAGCCACTGCAACACCCGGGCTGTGACTCCAGATTGCTGCTGTTGTGATGCTACTCCTGCTGAACAACTGCAGGGATCAAGAAGACAAGAGCTGTTGCTTGCAAAGAGCTGCCTTTGAGAAAGGTCTGTTCTCACCTCTGCCATCCAGATTGCCAGCACACAGAGGGACAAGGTCTGCAGGAACTGGTAGGAACAGACCTCCTCACAAACCCTCAGATCTTTATTGTTGTTCACAGAGTGTGGACATTTCTTCCAGCCTTAGCTTCACACCAACACCCACACCATAGTGTTTGCACACACTTTGTCAAAATATTTCAGAGTTTCCAAAAACACCTGTACTTGTGACTTCCCCCCGTATCTGCACAGGATGGAATGTCACCTGATGAACTGGGAAGTGAAACAGGAGAATTTCTCAGAATGATGAGGGGAAAAAAAAAAACCAAAAACAATTCCCCCTGAAAAAAGAACTTGTTTTAGCTAGTAGTGTATTTGGGCACTTGTTTCTGCAAGCAGCATTTAGCTGGAATCAAATTACTTTATTCTGGAATGGACAGTCCATGCAGGGGCATATCTGGCACCTTACTGATGCAGTTTCTCCAAGCGGTTTCCTCTTGCCACTAACACTCAGTCTTCACTTGCTTTACACTTCTTCATCTGAATACTTACCACCTCTTTCCTCCCCTTGCCTTTATCAAAGCCACTGTGTGTTTCTGTATTAGGAGCAAATACTGTGATTGAACTAGACCTGAGTTGATTTTCATCCTTAGGTCTCTGTGAGATACTTGCAGGTTTTAAGATTCTCACTCTTGCATATTCATATCCCTCTTCAACTCGTGGACCTGCCTGTTTGCAGAAAGGAGCGACTGTGAGTCCCGAGTTGTTTTAAGTTGCGTTTTAACTGGTATTGCCCAAGTCCAGCCTCCTTCCAGTGGCTCCCTCCGGTGGCTGGCTCCAGAAGCTGTTTTGCTGCAAAAAGCTTCTCATCTTTGGGAACCTGATTGTGTCCTAGGCACCTACTCTTAATCTGGGAACCTTGCATTTCCAAGGTGCAGCTGTCTTTGCCAGGAAACAAAATCCCCAAAGGATCTGGGGAGCAAGCTGAGCTCAGAGAAGCAACAGTAAGTTGAGTTATTTAATTGAGCCTCTGTAGGCTGCAATATGAAGGTGAAAGTGTTGCAAGACAACAGAATTTCTCACGAAAAGGCCAGTGCCTCTAGACTCAGATGGAAATATTCATGAGCAGCCTATCTCCTAGAAGCTCAGAGCGACAGCCATAAGGGGTGAAAGTAGCCAGTATCAATCCACCTGACTTTCTTTTTTAGCCTGGACTAAACTGCCTTACAACAGGTGAAAGCTGAATCCAAAGGAAATACAACACCCCTAGTTTTGCTCTATGAAATTTCCACCATTTCACAGAGTGCAGTTTGATACAATGCAGATGACTCCTCAGCTGGAAAACAAGGGCTATTGCTATAACATTTCAATTGAAAGAAGAATGCCCTTATCAACTTGGCTGTTCTTTAGTCACAGGCAGGGGAAATTGGCAACGTTGATTCATTTAGCTCAGGCACATTCAGGTCAAAATCAATCATGTCAAAAATAAATCACCTGCATTCAATAAGTTTTTAAAAAAGGAAAGAGAGATACAGACTACAAGAATAAATCACAGCAGAATGGGGCTTGGTTTGAAACAAACCTATCATTTGCTTTGAAAGGATAAATATGTTGTTCACTTTGAACATTTCCCCAATGTTTAACAGACAACTTGGCAAAGAGACTAGGCTTAGTTAGCTTTGAAATCGCTGTACCTCAAGGTCAAAGAAACGGGATTGAGAGATCAGGGGGGCAGCAGGAGGCCAGGATCAGAGCTCCCCCTTTTCCAGACATATAACTCCCTCCTAATGCTTCTCAAAGAGGCTTGAATGGCACCTTCCCTGTGGGCAAGGCTTGAAACTGGAGAGGAGAGGATTGTTTCCTCTTAACACTGCATGGAAGTGGTTGCTCGTATAAAGATAGTAGTCTCTCTTGAATACTACCAGTGTGGTCCTGCAGAGACCCAAACCACCTGCTCTAGTGATGACTCCCCCAGTGTCAGTGAGTGTGTCTCACCACAAGGATCAGTTTTCAGGCCAAAATAGCTGCGGTGTGATTCACCTCTGCATGTCTCCATTACACAGCAGTCATGCTATCAGAAATTGAACCAAAGTGTAACTAACTACCTGAAAGGACATTATTTTCCTTACAAAAGCAATGGATGCAAAGTGATGGCCACAAAACACTCCAGCAGACGTGAAACATTAAGTTATTGTAGCTACTCGTGTCTGGTCAGAACTGAGTCAGTGTAAATCATCACAGCTCTGCTGATATTGCTACAGTTCACCCAATCTACATCAGCTGAAAATCCATCCCATTTTCATTAGATAAACACAACATTATGGAATCTCAAGAGGGAGGAAAGCAACTGAGACAGGGCTACAATAAAAAGGAGTACTCTGAGTCAGATTTGTTTAAGTTAAAAATAAAGGTTGAGGACTCGGACTGGGATTGTAGGAATAGTAGCTGAGGAACCAAGTCCACCATGAAATAAGAGATAAGCTGAGGACTGGGACTAGTTCCTCCCAAGACCAGCTTCTGAATTTGCAGTCATTTGTGGTTGATTGTTGTAAATTCAAGGATGTGGTTAGGATGGAGAGCAAGGCAAAGATTAGAGAGAACTGGAGCTGCAAAAGTAGGTTTCTTGTTGAGGACAGGTAAACTTCTAAGGTCTCATTGTGAATTTTCAGCCAGCTACTGGTTCCTGTTCTATTGGCTTCCGTGGAATAATTCTGAGATGAGAGACTAGCACCATATGATGCTACAGCCTTTATTTTTAGCAGATTAAAATCTCTTTGCCACAGGCTCAAGTGTAGATCCCAGGGCTCTCTCTGTTATCCAAAGCAGAGGATCCAAACCAAGTCTCTTGCTAGGTCTGTACCAAATACTGTCTTTGCATTTTCTTGAAAGCTGTAGGTTTGAGCACCATTCACATCTTCTGAACAGGTTTAGACTTTATAAACGGGTTGAGGCCATAGCCCAAGGCCAGCAAATGACCATGAGTGAAAAACACCTGCATAGCTGTTGTGGAAGAGCATCCTGTCTGTGAGCAGAGAAAGTTGCTTTTGCCTTGGGAGCTGTGACTTACAGCTTGTGTGACATGGAAGCTTTCTTTCCCCTATGCATGAGGCTAAGAGGTTTTGGTCTCTCAAAGACTACTGGCATTTACCTCCTGGCCAATCTTTTGGGGTGTCTCTTTGCTGAAGAAACACGCTCTTCTCTCAATCACAGAATATTGCCAGGTTTCCTAGCCCTGTAGATTCAGCTCACTCAAACATTTTAGTGGCAAATCCTCTCATTGTCCCAAAGAGACATTTACTTGTTTTTGTATTGCTTGGAGACTTGGATGGGCCCAGCGTTCATTCAGAGAGCCATCAAAGTGCAAATTGCCCGTAGTTCACGCGTACCCATCCATTTCTTACCTGGCACCAGCAAGAGCGCAGTCCATGTCCATCTCTTACATGTGACCTCTAGTGAAATGACAGCAAGAGTAACCCACGGTGAATGTGATCTTTACCTTTGGTCTTCTCCTGTGTCACATCTTCCATCAGCAATTGATACACAGGTTTTATTTTATCCAGAATATTTGAAAGAAGGGTGCCTCCAAGAAAAGAGCAAACGCTTCTTCCAAGAGTTAAATTTCCGGAGCAGCAACTCACTGGGGAACTGTGCTCTGTTTCAGGCATGTTGAGCCTAATTGTCAGGTAGAGATTTCCACATGGATTCAATCAACAGGCTCTGGGAAGAAATATTTCCCACCTCAGCATTCCTCTAAGCTTAGGAAGAGTCAGGGAGCTCCAGTGAGAATACCTCTAATGTTCTTAATTTCACAGATGGCCGAGTGAGTATTGCACCAGAAGAGACTGCTTCTGTGACAGAAGTGCTCTGTTAGAACTTGTTCTTCTCTTTCCATCTAGTTCAATTGCAGGGAAAACTTTGGAATAAACAACACATGCAATTGCAAGAAAAATATACCATCTTTATAACTTACGCTCCATTTACACTCCAGTTCTCATCTTTTCAGTTTAAGGGATATTTCTTTTGCCCCGTTGCTGCCAAGTTTCTGTGGTTTTAATCACTTTTCTCAATTAATAAATGAAAAATGAATCATAAAGGCTGCGTTAGCCTGGACCTCAGGTAGCTGATTTCAGGATCAGTCCAGAATCAAAGTGCTTGCAAGAACTGACTCCACACATTTCGTGTTTCCCATGTAAGTAGCCTGAATTCAACCTGCCAGAGATCTCCCTGGTCCTTAAGGCAGGGGATGTTGGACATCTTTTTGGAGTGGCACAGTTAGAGAGCAGATATCATCCCGAGGGCAGGCATGAAGTAATACAGTGCTTACATCTGAAGATAGCCCTTGCAAAGAGTTGTAACATTTGTGGGAAGTGTCCTAGTTTCTGATTTGCAGTTGAGAATTGGTTCGTTGCTTTGCTTTGCAGTAATTGCTCATAAATCAGATGATGTTTCTGGCAATAAGTGGATGAGCTGGCACAGATGAGCCCTCTCAGGATAAAGAGGAGTTTTGTTGTATGTGAGTGGCTCCTGGGTTTCACTGAGCTAGCAAGTCATACCAGCAGAAGCAAATGGCCAAGTGATTCAAAATGCATTCTTCCCAAAGCCTTTCTGTAAAGCTGAGCTCAGGAAAGGGAAGAACAGGTGGTCATGACAGATGCTCAGACGTTTAAAAACACTTAGGTATAGAGGATGTACATAGTACCACCAAGATCTCACACTTGGGATATCCTTGAGGCCATATTCAGATAACCTAAATTCTACCTTGTCCTCTGTGTTTACTGTCTTACGAGCATTACCCTCTCACTTTTGAACAGGAAATCAGAAGTATTGAGCAGGGTGCTATGTAAACACAGGGATTTAGAACTCACACGTGCCGTTAAAAATTCTCTTTCCCAGTATAACATTCACAAAGGAAAGAGCTAAAGGGAAGAGGGCGTTTTACAAGACTCCAGTTAGTTTTGAAAATAGTAGAAAAATCGACTACTACCCCAGATACCAAGATGCCCATGCACATTCTTCTTTTAGATTAAAGGAGAGTTCACTGGTCTATTTGTAATACAGCTGTCCAGTATGTGTGGAAAACATCATCCACTGATTCAGAATTATACAGAAACTAATGGAAGTTGTTCCAGACCCAGATAATCTCCAAAGAAGTTACAACTGAAAATCTGCTTGGCTATCCCAACATGCAAACCATGAGCTGTGAACCATGGGGCTCAAAGCTTCCTGCAACCTTTGTCCATCACTGATTGATCGCTTCACTTCACTTCATCCACAGAGTTGTCATTTGTGATAAAGTGACCAATATGAGTAAGGAACTTAGCAGCAGAGAGCAAGGCATAGGTGCAAATATTAGGATGTCATTTCCAGATGGAGCAAAAACTGAAAGTGATGAATGAGAAAATGTTATGATGGGGATGTTCAGCGCTGAAAGGAGTTCACCCTAGATATTAAAAAGGTATATGTTGGTTGCTTTGGGCCATGAAAGAGATATCAAGAAGATACTCTAAAAATGGTACACCATTTATCAAAGGGACAAAAGCATAGGTTACCTTGTCAGAGAGTTCTCCACTAGGCCCAGGGAATATGAACTGAATTAATATGCTGAACATATGAAGGCATCAACTCTGCAAACTTAGCATAAAAAAGCACCAGCAATTGTGGGAAGTTAAGTCATCCTTACATCTCTTCTGGCTGTAGGTTTCCCTCTCCATCTGTGGAGCAGGAAGGATTTAGACTGCATGTCCTAGTGACAATCCAGAAAGACAGCCATGTGGATTTTAGCAGGAAGCAAAAATATAAGGAAAATAACAACATTCTTTAAGAAAGCTAAAAGTAGCGAGTTTTGGCAAGCGGGAGGGGGTTGCAGAAGGAAGAACTCAGGCTTTCACAACTTTCATAGCTGCTGGTGGTTCTCTTCCTCATCAAATGAGCCCTGACAGTAATTGTGGGGGAAGGCAGTAAATGCTGAACAAAATGGAAGTCCTGCACCTTCTCCCTCTATTCATTAAACTTTCACACTTGCAAATATAGAGTAGAATTAACCCGAACGTAGTTCAGATTATTCTCATGGCTAACCAGCATCAGCCTTTAATTTTCAGAAAGGACACACATCCAAATATCGCACACCTATGTGACCCACACAGGCAAGAATCTCCAGCATTGCCACCCTTGGGGGCAAATTCAGTGTGATCCTACCCTCAAATGCCATCTCCTTGTTTTGATCACTGCAACTTTCCCTCCATCTCTCTTTTTCCAGCTCCCAGTCTGTCTCTCTCTTCTTCTAGCCAGCATCCTCTTGTGACAGAGACATCAGGTGTCTTTACATGAACAAGTGGTCTTGCTGCAGAATATTGCTCATGATCAGTCCTTCAAACATCCTTCAGCCCTGCATTCCAACACAAGAGCAGCTGAGGCTCCTTCCCTCCCCAAATACCAGTCAGCATTAACATATCACCAACATAACCAGCTGCTGGCTGGCTGGCATGAAATGTCATGTCATGTCATTCACATTGGCAACACTGGTTAGTGGTGCTTTGGAATATTTTCAAGGCTCACCAGACTCCAACTAATCTTCTGCTGCCTCTCTGGATCCCACTGCACTCGTGGTGGACTTGACAACCAGACAGTCAGTGAGTGCAAATAAGCATAGCATCATCATTTTAAATGGAGGCCATATGTTTCTTTGACCAAGCACATCTACAGCATCGTATGCCCCAAGAACCTAAACGTCCAAACCTCCACCTAGACAATCTTCTTCAATATTCTGGAGCTGCTACAAACATCTATCTTGTCTACTACCATAGTCAAAGAAATGCAGTTGATTAATACATATAATAATGTTTAATAATGCATTTCATTACCTGAGGCTAGTCATATCTTCAGATTAATAAAAGGATTTTAGAAAGTATGAGACGTTCTGGAAAAGCTGGGAAGGGAAGGTGTCTGTAGCTTTCCTAACATCTTGGATTAGAGATGGGGGAATTGGGAGGAGTGAGAGCTGAAAGCTTTTCTATCACCAGGGTGGCATTTTTGTGACTGGTACAGTTGTTTACATCGCACTGGGGAGGATAACAGATTTGAAGGTGTCCGATTATTTCCAATAGTGGCCTTAACTAACTTTCAGCTACCATGCAGAGTGTAAGTCACGTTTGTCAAGGATGGGAATTAACCAGTTGGATGCTTTGTATTACACAAAACAATCATGGAGAATTTGTTTCCCAATAATAGTGCAGTCAGACAAGATTATCTAGGGTATTTATATCAACAGTTATCCTGAAAAACTCTTGAACCATATCGGTCCATGACAGATACAGAAAGCTCTAGCTCATCTAGAAATATAGATGGGGAAAACAAGAAGACACTAGTAAGTCATTCCTAGACCTAGAAGGACAAGAGAGATGTCACCAGTGCCTAGCACCAAAGTGCTGCTATTAGTTCATAGCTTTTCTAAAGTCTCAAGGAATAGTAAAAATTGTCACCTACTGCTGTTTAACTGCTGAGAGCAGCTGGGAGAAAATAAACTGTGGTTTGCAGGAATCAACAAAACCCATTCATTTAATGAGAACAGCCTTTGGAGAATATAGTTTCTGTCAAGTATGCGATTCACTGGGGACAAAGATTTTAAGTGATGGGCCTACTAACAAAATGCAGATAGTCCTTGGCACAGAGATGATATGCTTAAGAGTCTAAGCCAAAAACTGTATTTCAAGGTAAGGATGAAAAAAGCAATGACTCTTTATCATCTTACTGATTAGGGAAAGTGAATGTGAATGGTGTCCCTATGCATTGCGAGATATAAGGCACTTGTGGCACGAGTGGATTGGAGCTCAGTGTTAAGAGAAATCCAGGCAGGAGGTGGGAAGCATCTGAACAAGATCCACTCAAGGTCTGTGCAGCTTGTCTTGAGATTCCAAATATTTCCAAATCATAGGAATCACAGGTGGCAGTTTGGGCTCATTTTTGCTCTGACTGTGCCAAGGAATATGCTTCTCTCCCTATCGAGTAACAGAACAGAGCCTTTGTAAAGACGGAAAATGGTGAGTGAGTAGAAAGGACAATGTCTTCATTTCACTGCAATGAAAACAGCGGGTGCCCTTGTGCTTCTTCCTCAGTGAGAACTAAATGCACAGTCCTTCCAGCTCCACGACTACAGGGCAGCATTTCTGAATGTAAAGTAGGAGCTCTGCACAGGGAAGGCTTGCAGAAACGGATCATGAAGGAGGCTCTGCTAGGCAAGGAATGAGTGGGAGTGAAGAACTGCGTCTTACTGAGCATTTGTGGGACTGTGAATGGTGTGTAAACAGAGCACAGTACAAATCTGTCAGAGTAACTATGCCTCTTGTTTCAGGATAGGAGGGAAACAACTGTGTTCAGGATTTCACTGCCAGCAGCAGCTGCTAGAGAATTTAATATCTTTTTCTGAACTCTTTCTCTATCAATACAAAGTAGCTAACCCCAAGCCTACCATTCAGTCAAAATCAAGCTGTCTCCTTGGTATGACGGGACTCTGCTTTCCATGTTTTTCAAGCCTTCCAGTGCATGAAGTAGCACAGACTTTATGAGGCATACATTACTAAATTTTTGAGCTGTATTCAGGTGAAAAATGATCTGTTGTGGGAGAGGTGATAATTTTAATCCATAATTTGCATTGCTGAAGACAACCCCATGCTATAGAAACAGAAGCATTTGTACAGGCAGTTGTAGCAAAACCCAGCAAGCTCTGTTAAAGGAATCAATTCATTTGCCTTAATCATTATATTACTAATCAGATGGAACTGATGCAGTGTTTGGAATAGCTGCCCTGCTAAAGGAATCTCTGGGTAGTCACTTTTAATTGAAGTGGCATCGGAAATGAATCAAAACAGCTGATCATAAGAGGTGACTTTAAAAGCATTGTGTCAAGAAAAAAGCCTGTTGTGCGTTGACCCAGGCTGGATGCCAGGCGCCCACCAAAGCTGCTCTGTCACTCCCCCTCCTCAGCTGGATAGGGGAGAGAAAATACAATGAAAGGCTCATGGTTCAAGATAAGGGCAGGGAGATCATTCACCAATTACCGTCACAGGCAAAAGAGACTCGACTTGGGGGAATTAGTTTAATTTATTACTAATCAAATCAGAGTAAGGTAATGAGAAAATAAAAACTAAATCTTAAAACACCTTCCCCCCACCCTTCCCTTCTTCCTGGGCTTAACTTTGCTCCCGATTTCTCTACCTTCTCCCCTCGCAGTGGCACAGGGGGAACAGGGAATGGGGGTTGTGGTCAGTTCATCACATGTTGTTTCTGCCTCTCCTTCCTCCTCAGGGGGAAGACTCCTCACACTCTTCGCCTGCTCCAGCGTGGGGTCCCTCCCATGGGAGACGGTCCTCCACAAACTTCTCCAACATGAGTCCTTCCCACGGGCTGCAGTTCTTCACCAACTGTTCCAGCACGGGCCCCTTCCATGGGGTGCAGTGCTTCAGGAACAGACTGCTCCAGCGTGGGTCCCCCGTGGGGTCACAAGTCCTGCCAGCAGACCTCTCCAGTGTGGGGTCTTCTCTCCATAGGTCCACAGGTCCTGCCAGGAGCCTGCTCCAGCACGGGCTTCCCATGGAGTCACAGCTTCCTTCAGGCATCATCTGCTCTGGTGTGGGGTCCTCCACAGGCTGCAGGTGGGTATCTGCTCCACTGTTACCCCCCATGGGCTGCAGGGGGACAGCCTGCCTCACCATGGTCTTCACCAGGGGCTGCAGGGGAATCTCTGCTCTGGTGCCTGGAGCACCTCCTCCCCATCCTTCTTCACTGACCTTGATGTCTGCAGGGTTGCTCCTCTCACATAGTCTCACTCCTCTCTCTGGCTGCAATTGTGCAGGGTTTGGGGTTTTTTTTCCCTTCTTAAATATGTTATCCCAGAGGCGCTACCACCGTCACTGATGGGCTCAGCCTTGGCCGGTGGCAGGTCCATCTTGGAGCTGGCTGGCATTGGCTCTGTCAGACACAGGGGAAGCTTCTGGCATCTTCTCACAGAAGCCAGACCTGGGCCCCCCCCGCTACCAAAACCTTGCCACACAAACCAATACAAAGCCCTAGCTGATTTAAAATATAATCTCCATTGTGAAATCAAAGCTTCAATCCTGTCCGAAAAACTCCTGTTGCTGACAAAACCATACCAAAAAAAAATGTTTTTCTTATGATTTCCTAAAACCATGGAAGAAAAAGGCTTCCATTTAATCTCAAAATGTATTATTGTCGTCAGGTAAAATATCATTATGACTTCTGATCGTAATAGACCATTTTTTTCCTCTTCTCTTTAAAAAGGAATGGAAAATACCAGCTTGCCACCAATCCAGGGGTTTCACCTTGTTCACTTCCCCTGAATAAAGCTCTATAAACCATTTGCCAGGTGCTACAGCAATGACAACGTCAACATCCGTAATGATAATTTGATTCCCAATGAAAATTCAAGCTGCCTATTATGTAAGCTAAGTTGTACGCATATACACAGAGCACCTATTCTGTTACCTAAGGTTGATCCCATGTAAAATATGGCTTCCCAGCTGCTGATCTCTTCGAAGCCAGATCCAGACCATGTTCCTTCAGATCCCTCCTGAATTAAGTAGAAACATTTTTTTCCATAGGTCTTCAGAGTGCTTTACTAATGGAGCTCTCCTGGACACCCCAACCCCAGACTACGCTGAGGCTCCTTCTTCCAACAGACTTCAGGTTGATGTATCATTATATAAGGCATGAGGGTACCTGGAAGAGTTGTAAAAACGTACTGTATGCTGAACTGTTGACTCTGCAAATGAAACATTTCTTTTCCAGTATAACCTCCACTGGTTTTCTGATGCTGGTTGTACAGAACAAAAGCTCCATAATTTATTAAGCAATAGAACTTGTTACCATACTAAAACAGACCTTTTTCCCCTCTGAACCTGTCAGTTCTGTATGATGCAGGGCGATGTTTTGGATGGGGCTTTCAGAATAACTGATGATTTGTTGGGAGTGAAGAGTGGATTTTGTACCTTGGACGGAAAAAAAACAAGGCAGAGAAACCTCTGGGAAGAGTGTCTTTATTTTTTTGTGTGTTTGTCCTTAATTCAAAATAAATTTTGACTAGGAAATTTTTAGGAAGGCGTCCGTGTTTTTCCTTTAAACACCTCTGAATGTCATCTGAGTTGTTTGGCCACTTCCAGAATATTGTGGTTATAAATGCTCACACACCTCTGTAACTTCATACATAATTTGCACAGTATGACAGGGAACACCGTGGCTGATGGGTTCAGTGCTTTGCTCCACAAATCTAAGAAAGAAATTGTACATGAATGTGGGTACATCTCTTCAGAAAGAGTAGAAAAGATGTTTTGGAAAACACAGCTTCTGCATCAAAAATATGTAACATTTCCAGTTTTTCCTCCTTGAAATTCATTGCTTTTTAAGTCAAGTGAAGAAATCTGGTCCTTTTAGCAGTAAGACATTGGGATGAAAATGAAAAAAATAATAATCCAGGTATGTGTTTCCTGCAAAGGAAAGCATATGGTCTTATATGGCAAAGTCCATAACTAATCAATGGAAAGGCTGAAAGTATTGCAGATTGAAACCTCAAGGAACATCTTAGCACAGCTGCATACAGGATTTCTGCGCATTTAGAGAAGATATTTGATACCACGGGGTAAGGCAGTTACTACTCTTCACACAAATAAAATCTCCAGTCACCCAACTACAAACACCATAACCTTTTCTAGGGAATTACCTGAAAAGCCCCCATGCTTAACTTAGGGAGTGAGTCTTCAAACAAGCTGATCTCATTTATTTACTATTGATAAGCTATTTCTTTATACATGAAGTGGCTGAGGAAAAGAATAGAAACTGTGTGGCTTAATTTGGGCACAAATTAAGTGTGATTTCCACAGCATGCATTTATGAAAAGTAATTAGCAACACAGTAGTGGCTGTGAAGAATGCTAATCCTGTTCTAGGGACTGTGGCACGCTCAGATTCCTGCATGTGGATCCGATGCGGAGACAGGAAAAGCTTGTTTGCAGGGGAAGAAGAGCTGCTGTTTAGCTCCTCATCCTGTTTTGGCCTCAACACATGCTCTGAGATTCTCTGTCCTAGCTGTGCTCCTTTCTCCCCATCTCCCTTGCTTCCAGCTCCAAGAAAACTGGTTTTGTCCTGTCCTGTAGCTGCCAACGATTTTGCAAGTGTAATAGCAGTTTTAGCAACTGAAGCCATGTATGGTTACAGGGTTTTCAGTAAGTGCAGTTTTTCCTTGTAGCAACATAGAAGCAGAGAGAATCCAGACGTGGCTCCATGTCCTGGGTCTCTGCCATTCATCCTCCATCAGTGCTAAGGGAAGCTGCGCAGCTAAGGCTGCCGGCACAATCCCCATACTTCGGCCTCGATTCCATGAAATGAAATCTGACATTTCTTCCTAACCAAGATACTTTTTTTTTTTTAAAATCAAACAGACTGTGTTGCTTTTGAACACCTGGTTATGACTGGACATCCTTCACGAGAGATGTATTTTCAGTGGGAAATTCCATTTGATCGTCTCAGTCTGTTGTTTTGCCAGAACTGATTCTCCTCTTTCTCAGTTGAGTCCAGTGTAGAAGAAAACCATATTGAAGTCAGCAGAGTTTAGCCGGAGTAGGCAATAAAAGAATTAGTCCTTAAAATCTGCAAGCCTTTAGGCCACAGAGGTTCTTGAATTTCCATTTCATCAGCATAGAAATTTTGCTTTGTCCTTTTCCTCCATGCAAATTCTGCTGGGTCTGTTATTGCAGAACAATCTTCCCCTTTTTTTCTCATCTTCCAAAAAGTGTATGCATCTCATAATTAACAGGATTAGAAGCTAGAGTCCTAACAGCCAGCGACCACTACAAGAAGGTAATCCAGGTAAGACTGTCCTCCTTCCAATTTTCCTTAAGGGAAAATAGACAAAAAATCCTTAAGAAACATATTTGGAGAACCCTGAATAGATAGAAACCTTTGGATCAGAAATGGGTTGTGTTACAGGGAGTCTTTTAATGAGTACCAGCAAGAGATGAGAAAGGGGTAGAGAATACAAAGCAATGACCTCCACAAAGTATAATAATGGGTTATTCTCAGTGTCCCAAGCAAAGGTTCCTGGAATGAAACGATTCTGGTGAAAAAAAGCAACTTAGGAAAACATGGGCAAGTGAGATCCCGCCCTTTGCAAGTAAAAGAGAAAAGCAGGCAGTCTGTAGCTGATGCGTGATGCTGGGGGTGAGGAAGGTTTGGTTATCCATGAGGAAAACACAAGATCTCTGGAGCCACAAGCAACATGAAGATCTTGCTTTGGCTGCTCAGGGGCACAGGGAAATACTGTACTGCCTTTGAACCACACGACTTAGCAGGATGACATCCTTCTCATCATCTTTGCTTGTGGTTAGGCAAAACACTACCCCGTTTACTGCTAGACGGGCCTATCTGGGAGTGAAAGCTGTTAGTCAGACCTTAATCAGGTGAATGTTAAAAGCAAGTTCACCCAGCTGCACAGCTGATACACAGTCCACTGACGCAAGGGACATGGGGAAAATAAGGCAGACCGTGCACTGAGGGATGTCCTGGTTTCAGCTGGGATAGAGTTGATTTTTCCTCCTAGTAGCTGATGTGTATCATTGTATTATAATAATAATATAATAATACAATAATAATATACAAAGCAAGTGATACACTACAAAATTGTGATGGACACACAAAAAGAAAACTGCTCTCCTAAAGCCCAGCTCAAGACCTGAGCCAGACACCAGCCTTCTGATAAACCTGGGGGGAAAAAAGTAATGATAGCCTGCTGTGAAGTGGCATGCTAGATGACTAATACCACTGCAAACAAATAAAATAATTATAGCATTTTCTTTTCACCTCAGAAATGAAGCAACACACATGTGGTCTGGGGCTAGGAAATACCAGACGGGTTTGTATTGACCGTGCATATCAGTACAGACTCCAGTGAGCCTCTGACCTTGGGAAACTGATCTCGTCCACAGCTGTCTGACAGCCAGGCACCGAAGTCAGCAGGGAGAAGGATATTTGCTTTAGTACTGGCCTTCAAGTATTTAAGGAATCTTTTTGGCAGCTTTGCAATTTTAAAACGTTTTCAGTGATGCAAACACACTCCCCTCTTGCCTGAAGTCTTTACATGGGCTGCAGCGTATTCAACATCGTTTTAGCCTGACCTGATTTCAAATGGAAGAGGTTTTAAATCACAAAATACATGGAGAAAAGCCTAGCAAGCCTGTCCGGCAGCACAGTGGTAGTGCTTTAATGATACATGCTCACAGGTGTATTATGTCCCTGGTCCCCAGGGGCTCCCTTCATTTTCAGTTTCCTTTCACAAAAGCCCATGCTGCGGGAAGTCGAGTGGCCTAGCTGTGTGGATGATGCTGTTTGGATGATGCAACTAGCACTGCCACACATCATTCTCTTCTCTAGGGACCAATTTGTTTGGCTCCAGCTTCAAAGCACTGCTTCATTTAGACAGGCAAGGGCATTAATTAGAAGCATGAGTCACCTGAAGCCACCTGGATCTGAAGCAAAGGCAGCTAATAGCAAGGCCACTGCAAGGTTACTCGGCTGCTGGCAAGCTGCAGCTGGGTTACACTTACATTCTCACATGACTTTGGAAATGTTAGAAGCCAAAAAAAAAAAAAAAAGGAAATACCTAACCTGGAAAACCTGTGCTTATGCCCTGCCCTTTGTTATAACCTTCCTGACAGACAAGCTGGAAATGCTTGTATAAAAGGTGAGTCTTAGTCCCCTTTACTTCTTTCAGATAGTGTTCCTGGAAAGGAAAAGAAGAGAGGTGAAGCAGTGGAAGAGTAGCATCAATGGTGAGCAGAAATAATGCAGAATCTTTGTGTCCACTTTGTGGTACTTAAACCTGCCTCTCTTCTAGAGCCTTTCATTGTATGCTTAGAATTCCTAAGCATCTATAAAAGTTCCCAACGGCCGTTTGGAGCACTCGTTTTGTTCCTTGTGGATAGAGATACCTGCTGTACCCAAAGGCCTGCAAGCTTGTGGAAATGTGCCAGAAATAACGTGTGCTGGTTTTGATTCCTCGTGTTTTGTTTCAAACATAAGCTCCTTCTTTCTGTATTGCTAGGAGAGCTGTTCTTTGCTGTTATTGATTAGAAAGTATCCAAAAGTCCTGCCTCTTGTTTCAGTCTGAATTATGTTGATTATATCTTCCATAGGATCTATTTCTTATTATTATGGTGTGTCTGTAGGCTGCAAGTCAGACACTGGCTCCCTAGGGTACTAGGCACACATAAAAAGAGAAGTATCCCTAAAGAAATGGTTAGACTGAGCCTTATTTCTGCTTTCCAAACTCTAACACAATTAGAAAATAACTTGATCAATGTGTCTTCCATGAACCTATAAAGTGCATAGTTCACAGATACATGCAGCTGCCATGTATTCATGCTCCTTTAAAGATTCAGTGGGCCATGGAACAAATCATGGAGGCTTATCAGCCTTACTTGAAGCTAGGTTGTTGTCTTTTTCCATATTTAAAGCTCAAATTCTGTGTATGAGCTACAGTAGTTCACCCTGGCCAAAAATACTTAAAATCTCCCTGAAGCAGCCCTCTAATTTAGCCCATTCTGCAGGCATAGTCTGTAAGTGGAGCATGCCTGGAGGTCTCCAACAAACTGGGACGAAATAAAGAATAGAAAGCAGACATTTACCAGCTCAGCTCATTCCTAATAAAGTATCCAGCCAAGTACAGCATGTACCTCCCTCGGCAAAGCAAGCTTTTCCCTCTTCCTTTCTCATGATGAAAGGGCCCACCCACCAAAACAAAACCAAATGCTGCCTTGTTTGAGCACTAGCAGGCAGCAGGGAATGACCCTTCTGGCTGATTTGACTGGATCTTTGTAATGGGAAGCACAGGGGAAGATTTGGGAAGACAGAGCTGCACGTGGCTATCCAGGCTTCTCTTTCTAGTCAAGAGATTTCTCTCCTCACACGTGCTGGCAGCCCAAAGTTGGTGGGATTCTGCCTGGGTCTGCAGTGAGTTGCTGTATGGGGAGGAGACTGGCTGGCTCTTCTTACACAACTGGCAGCTCAGGCTTGAATGAGGGTCCAGCAAGGACTGAGCTTTGGGATACAGGTCACGTGGCAAAGCCTAGCAGCTTTTTTCTTAAAAAAGTAGGTTCCTGCTTAAAGCCCTGTTTTAGAGATGGGTGCTCAGTAAAGGGTCCAAAACCAACTTAGGAATGTCAGAGAAGTCTGCAGGACAGGATAGGCTGGGGAAGCTTTACTTACACTTGCTTGTTCATCTGTTACATGAACACTTCAGGGTGACCAAAGGTGACTGCTGAACTGATGTGAACTGGATCTGCTGGAATAACTGCCTTTGTGTTCACTTGGGGAAAAGAACAAATGTTATTGAACCTTGAAAACAAACCTGACCAGCTCTAAAGAGAGAAAAACGTGACTCGGGTACCAGCACACAGTTCTGCTCAGACACAAACCAGAAGACTGTCAAGCTGATTAGGGTTTCAGGAAAAGGAGCCCTTTAAAAGACTCCAGAGTATAGGAAAGAAGATTCTTGAGCAACAAATCTTTCCTTGCAGCTACATGCTGATAATGTCCTTTCCTAACACCCACCTGAGTTTGCATCTCTCCGTAACGGCTATGTCACAGCCCCAGAACCCTGATAAAGAGAGAGCTGATGCAGCAGGACCAGATCAGGAGAGACTCTGAGCAGCTACTGACAGGGTAACAGACTGCATGGTGCGAAGTGATGACCCCTGGCCCTCTCACCCGCCAGGACAGAAAGCAAAATAGCTGGTGTACCTTGCACCTGCACTGCTGCTGGCCTGGCAAAATGTTTAGCCGTTCTTACTGTACTTGTATCAGCGGAGTGACTGGCAAACCACAGGGTTTACAAGGTTGAGAGATTCTTTCATCCTTTGCGGCAGTTCGTCCATCCTCCCCGAGGCTAGCCAGATGAGATGAGCGCACAGCAAAATTCTTTCTGCAAACGAGGGCCTTTCCGGCCTGGTCTGAGTGGAAACTGCGGCCCTTTGTAAGCAGTAGTCTTGTAGAGCTACTCTGAGCCAGCAGGGCTTTATCCCTGTCTGAGCCAGCGCGAATGGTCTTCAGCTCCTGTTTTCAGCTTGGACCCATTACTGACAGCGAAAAGCTGATTCAGTTCAGTGGAAGAACAGAAAGGGAAGGAAAGCTGTAGCCACTGAATTAGGCTGTGCCCAGAGCCATATAGCACAGTGTGTGCATAGAAGGTTCCGTCTGTCTGTTGATACACACACACAGCGTGTGCACTGGCCCCCCTGCGCACATATGTTTTGATCTTAGCTTTGTACTATCAGCTCCAGGAGTTGGTCCAACAAGCTCTGGCTGTGTTTCCATTCAAATGCTGTACAAGACACGTTCTAGTACAAAGTTTGTGTTCACAACAGGAAGATGAAAAGCCAGGGGTAGTTTTCATCTCTTTCCTGCCTGTCAGTAACATCATTAATTTGGGCTCTAGCCCTAAATAATCCCCCTAGTTTGTCAGATCACAGATTATGAAACATGAAAGTGATGAGCCTGAAGCTGCCCGGAAGTAAATCAATGCTTGGGCTGAAAGACTCCAGAATTAAAGACAGGGAAAAGCTCAGGCATGCGGGGGTTAGGCTGGGACTGACAGCATTGTCAGAAAGATGCTCTTTCTCAGCAGCAGAGTCATGAGGCCACAAATGATGAAAAAGTAGTGCTAGTCTGAAGCAAGAGCCTCACTTAGCAGGAAGGAGTTTGGCAGCGCTGGTGTGAGCAAAACTGCTCAGTGAGTCCACCCAGGGTTTAACTTGGTGCTCATTCACAATGGCTGTCACTCTAGTAACACAGAAAGCACTAGACAAGGTACTTTTAGAACCAGAGGTTTAACAAGTCATTGATAGAGAAGAAACATGCGCAGCCACAAAGGCGTGGGAATAATTTGGAGAGATGGGCTCTCTCGCAGAGCCCAGAGCTGCCATCCACAGCCCCACCTACACCCTCCTCCTTGAGACGTGCTCCAGCTCACTCTTCTTGAAGGAAAGGTATCCTGAAGAAAATATCTTTGTTTCTCTTTTAGCAAAAAGAACTAGAAAAGAAGCTCTTATTAGCACAGTCAGTGAAGCAGATCAGGTGTAATTCATAACAGGTCTAACACCACAGCCCCCACTGGCACTCAGGGAGCCAAGATGATCTCTGCCTGCAGAGGATCTGGCCGGATAGAGCCAGTGCAATTCCTTAAGTTTGTTTGTGGTTCTTGCTGTTTTTTCAGGGCTCCAAGCTATCCTCTAGCAGGAGAGACTCCCCACTGCTTTCTGCCTCATTTTCTATCCCACATTCATATCTGTGTGTTTAGCACTCTGTGCTGTATGTGATTATCAGCTTGGTTTTTGATTAACAAGTTTGGTTAAGTTAAATGGCTGCCAGGAACACTGGTGTTAGTGTCCTAGGGATAAAGGTGATGCTAGGTGGAAATTCCTGTTCTCTTCATACCTGTGACTATTCTGCGGGGCGGGGGGGGAAATCCCTCTTTCCTCATCCAGAGACTTTCAGGAATCTACAGGAATGTGTTTTGGCTACTGTCTCAAAAAAAAAAACAAACCAACCAAAACCACAAAAACAAAAAAACCCCACAAACCTCAAAGGATCAATTCATGTACTTCAGTTGTCCTTGAGGAACAGATCAGATATGGTTTCCTCCCTCAGAAAGAAGCAATTCAAACTTTCTGAATCTTCTTCTGTCTTACAGTGCCTTGGGGGATGTTGCACAAAAACAATGTTGCTCTGCTTTCAAGATACACTGAAAGGTTTTCTAGGCACCCGAGGCCCACATTCAAGGTGTCTCGTTTTTACCCTAGCTTTGGATTATGTGCCAGCATTTCTGCACTTTAGTGATGGAAATTGCTGTTGTTCTGCCATGCTACAATGAAGTAGTTTACCACTGGTGTGTTGTGCTCCTGGGATCTGTTTGAGTGTAGGATCTTGTCCCTACCTGCAACAATCTGACTCTTCTCTGGTGTCTGCAAATGCTTTAGAGCAATCCTGCTACAGAGATCACCACCTAATCCAGTCCTAGTTTCCCTCTCTCACAAATTTTGTTTGCAGACTGCAGTAAGCGTGTCGTCTTTTAAGCCTGAAATAATTGCCCAAGTGCAGACTTCACCCTTATCACCTTGTATATTCCTCCTTTTTCTTTCCTTTTTTGTAATAACTTCTCATTAGAGAAAACAGAGAGAAACTGGGACAATGGGAGACTTAAGTCCCATGTTTACCTACTGGTTGCTCGCTTTTCTGACTGTTCTAAAACCTGCTGCCTGGCATCTCTACTGCAGCTTGTTCCTCACTGGACTTTGATTTAATCAGGACATGTCATTATTGCTGGGAGTTATTAGCCATTTCACCTTCCTGAAAGCAAGAGCTTCCTTGAGAAGAACCTAGTAGTGCCACATTTCAAAGGCCTTTCAAACAGTCTTTAGTCCAGATAAGACTTGAAGGGTGAAGAGGTAACAAAAAGCAGCTAATCCACTTAACCGCCAGTGGAAACTTCACCAGTGAAAAGAGCAAGTTATTTTTTGGAATTACTTCTCTGCAGTCAGATACTGGGGATTTCCAACAGCTGCACAGTCCTCCCTGCCTGTGTTTTCTGGTAATGAATACTAACGATCCTTCACTTCTATTTTAATTGCCTGCCTATCAAGCTTTGTTAATCTTCCCCATTTTCCTTAATCTTTTATCAAGTGTCACTTTTTTCCTGTGTTTCTTCTGTGTTGACAAGGCATTTAAACATTTCACTAAGCAGAAAAAAAAAATTAAAGGAAGGAAGAAAGAAAGAAATCTTCTCCTTTTGCATCCGGAATGATCATTTTCCAGATTAGAAAATAAGTGGCTGTGGTATCTAATTAAAACTAATAGGTTAATTAGAGAATATTTAGATCCCCATCCTTCCAAACTAGGAAGACTGTAGACTGCTTCAAAGTCAGACTGTGTTCATAATCTAAACAACTTGCAGCTAAGACAGAGTTTCTTCCAGAGAGAAGCATTTTAGCCAGAAATTCACCAAGTGTTGGATCTGTATTTTACTGAATGAGAAAGGTTTTGCCTAGCAGAGAGCCAGAATCATTGCTGTAGTAAATGTTGCCTACTTCTCTTGATATTTCTTGAAGCCGTTGTTTTTACCCGATAATCAGCCTTTAAGAGTTAGTTCCTCGTGAATGTCCCTCAACACCTTGAGGCTCTGCAGGGAGGCTGCTCTGGTTGGTGAAAATGCATGTTACCTTGAAAGTGTAAGAGTGGGAATGTGAATTGGTTCATTGTAGCAAAACTCAAGATGAGTTCAGGTGATGGAGGTATCTATCAGGAGGGAAATGGCCTCCAGCAGAAATCTTAAATATATTTGATTAATACCAGGAGAGTCAAGGAGGCCCTCGGTTGGGCCTGGAATGAAGCCAAGATGGCACAGTTACAGACTTTAATCAGCAAAAGTCTGGGCAGCGTGGCCCTCATTGCCCCATCACTGGATCCATCACAACTCAAGATAGGGCAGTAAGCAGATAAGGCAGCCTTCTAGAAAGAAACCCCAGACCAGGAGTTTGGACCACAGAGATCTTGGGCTTTACATTCCGGGACTCTCCCAAGCTGACAAGTGGGGCTGGAAATCTGATAGTGTTGTTATTAGAATTTGAAAGAACCTGTTGGGTCATATGTAATTCATCATGCCAGTCAGCCCTGGTTTACTTTCCCTAAAAGCCATTTTCTGAGTGACTGTAAAGGTCTTGAGGAATGAGGTAAGTCCATCAAGATATAAAATACTTCTAAAATGCTCTTAATAGGCAGTCTGACCTGCCCTCAGCTTGTACAACACCATTGTGGGAGCTCTCTTAAGTTATATGGAAGCATTAGAGGCCGATTAGTAATGATAAATCTCTCACAAGGGCAACTTTTCCTTTGGGCTGTATCTAAACTGCATGGGAGGTGCCTGGTGTAGATTTGCCAAGGTCCTCAGCCTGTGGAAACTGGAGATCATACCATTGTGTGCTACACCTCTGGCCCACAGGCCCTGGTTTCATACCCACAGAAAGAGCAAACCTGGTATTGTCTGTGCTTACAGGTCATATTATAGCTACCCCCTATAGGTGACCAAGGAGTTGGAAAGTGCAGATCAGATACTGCCACGCTTTCTTATGCCTTGACGTTGTTTTGAGACAAGATGAACTCTCATCCCTGCTGGTGACATCAGTGAGAACGGTCAGCCTGCAGCAGCTCTGGCCCGTGGGCTATGTAGCCTGTGTTTAGGCTGCTCTGGTTGTCTCCTTTGGGTGTCATGCCCATGCCTCTTATCACAGACACCAGGGAGGTGAAAGCCCTGGGGTAGTTTTAATCTACGGTGGGTGATATGAGTGTGATTTTTGTGTCCCTCTTATTATTATTTTGGGACTCTTTTTCCAAGTGCAACACTATAATCACTCCAAAGCGTTCCAGGAACCAATTCTGAGCATCTGAGGCCGCAATCAATGCTGGCTAAAGCTGTAAGCATTCACAGGTCCTTGTGATTCTTGCCTCAGCCCTTTGGAAACAATGGCTGGGGTTTCCAGGTCAGTGCAATGGATCTGGTTACATAGTCCATACTCATTGTATAGGCAACCAGCCTTCCTGAGGTCTCCATCCTGCTTTGAAAACTACCGGCTATTAGATGTAGCATACCTCTTGTTGTTCACTTGCAACTCTAATGCTGAACATTAGGGCTCAGTCTGGAGAGAGCAGTTCTCCCCTGTTGATTTACTATTCCAATGGGCACATCCTAAGGTGTAGCATATGAGAAGGTCAGCTCAATTTGTTCAAACACAATAAAGAATATGTTAGTGCAGAAAAAAAGCCCATTAAGCTGAGCATACCTGGCTGTTTTCATATGATGTTTGCTGCATCTCTCCCATCCCTGAACACAAGAGCTTGAAAGTCCATCTAGATAGGGTCTCTAGGTAGGATTCTTCCGGACCCAGTCTGTGTGTCTATGTGCATTTGTCATTAGCTTCAAGTCTCTTTCTTTTGCCCTTGAGCATTTTCTCCCATAAGCAGTTTCATCAGTGAGATGCTCCCTACTGCCCTGCTTAAGATATGCCTCACTGTTGACTGGAACATATGCAGACACTGAAAATATGCTGTATCTTTCGAGGGAACTTCTGATGTGTGCTGATTTGAGATCTGCATCAGCAAATGAGATCAGGAAGGGAGAGAGGGAGGGAGAAAAACAAACAGGGCTAGGGAAGAAAAATAACTTTCCATGCAACATCTAATAATGAAGGTTGTCCAATTACAGAAATCTGATTTCAGAATCTTAATTTTAAGATCCCATTGTTCCAAACGAATTTCTCCCTTCTCCTCAAAAATCTTTCATGGCAGTCTCAATTACTGGGCTATTTTCAATGCTTTGGCAAGCTTGTTATTGGCATACATTGCTACTGTGGAAGAAAATCAACCATAACAAAAATTGACGTGAAGTTTTGGGGCATGTCTCATCACCTTGCTCTTTCCAAAACCATCAGATGACAGAATTTAAAGCCTGGTGTAGTACCCCCACAACTGCTTCCTCTAGCCTGTTCAGAGTTTCCCCGGTCACAGGCTGTCCCAAGAAACTTAGAGGGAGACACGAACATCTCAGCACAGACCTTGCATAGCACTGAAATCTGAGAGTAAAAAATGACATCATCCCATATTTATGTTTTTGTGATTAAAATCACGGCAATGAGTTTACACAAAAGTGACAGAAGAAATGCAGCTTTTCTTTGGAGTCCTAGAATCTGTTTCTCAGATGTTCTTTTTCTGTAACATTTGGATCGTGTCAGCTTCCCACCACTAAGAAATGGGATTCTTCTCTCAAACTGGGGTAAATCAGGCATGACTGCATTGCAAATGATGGTGCTTCTGGTGCGACAGGTTAATTGATCCTTAAACATTAGCTTTCCACAGGGCTGTGCAGAGTATTCATCGCTGATCTTTCAGGCCCTGCCATCAGTGCATTTTTTCCTACAAAAATATAACATTATTTGAAGCAATAGTAAATTTGTGTTTGAGGGGAAAGGTGGGAGGGGGGCTGTCAAACAAAGGAACCACTGAAGCCAGCCCAGCCGATGTCCTCAGCTCCAAAGAAAAGTACAAGAACTCTCATTTTAGAAGGATATGAGATAACAGATGCTGCATGTCAGGTCTGTTCATAGTTGCTAGAAGTTAGACAATGTTTTTAAATGGGACGCTAAATACCCCTCCTCAAATGTGGGATTGTCTCCGACAAGTGCAGATTCTGCTCCCTTGCCAAATCTTGCCATATTCTAGACTTGCTGTGAGGAGTTCCACAGTTTATTTGCATATTGTGTGAAAACAATATTTCCTTCTACAGCTTAGACTTTTGAATTTCTTAACTGTGTTCTTCCAAAAAGAAAGTAACAAAGATTCCCAGGACTCCCAGGCTGAGGCACTGTATTGCCAGCCAAGCAACCTCGATTTTGAGCCACACAGAAACTGAGGGTTACTTTGGAGACAGACATTCAATAGCAGTAACTGTGCAGATACTGGCAAGAATTAAAGTTACAAATCCTGATTGCAACTGACCCTCTCTTCCCCCTTACGAAGACTTGCCAAAATGCCCTTGCAGGGAAAGGAGCAAGCAAGGGAGGGAGCTAAAGAACACCCAGCGTGCATCCCCCTGCCAGTAATCATTGGGAAAACAGACTAGCGCTCTCTTCTCCTCCCCCGTCCCCTGCCTCTCTCTGCATTTGAGCTTGCTACAGCAACCATTGTGACTAACGAATTGCATTTCAGTTATAACTGAACAACCTGCCTCGTTCAGCATCGAATCATCTGCTGCCTCAGTGTTTACATTGCACTTACAGTTATGTTGCATCAACAGTCAATCTCAGTTCCTGCTGTGTGTTCACATGAATGTGCTCCCTTCTATGCACAAATGCTGTGGCTATCCACTTGGTTTCCCACTTTTTGTGAGGCATTGGGAATTAACCCAAGAAGAAAGAGGCTTGCAGAGGAAGTGGGTCAGCAGGCTCTGTGTTGGCAGCAGCTGGGAGAGGAGTGAACAAGCACAATGAGGAGTTGTGGGCGACTGCTATTAAGGACTCTCCATGGAGGAATTTGTTGAATGCTGCTAGCAAGACTGCTGGGGAAGTTTGCACAGTTCCTCCCCGCTCTGGCAGCAGAGGCAAGGAAGCAGCCGTGTGAAGGAGGAACTCAGTGCAAAAGTGAGAAAGAAGAGATTTTTAAATCCCTCGGCTGCATATTTAGGATGGGATTTTTTTTTTTTTTTTTTTTTTTTTTAGAAAAATCTGAAGGAGTGTTTGTGGCCAAATCCCTAGTCTGTGGAGTTTGAGCGCACGCAATCAGGTCTGCTGGGTATTGATACAGCCTGGACTGAGCACATGGTGTGATGCTGACAAGCTGCTGGCTTCTACTCACAAGGAGATCTCAGTGGTGAGAGTGAAGTGTATGGAACCCCCCCCCACCTCAGGATCCCACAAGAAGGCCTGTGGGGAGCAGTGGCTTGTTTATGCACATCTAGTCTGCCCTGAAAGGCCCTAGGCCCCACAGGTACCAAGGATGTGTTCTTAAAAACTCCCACTGCTTGTTGCCAGCACTGGGAGCCTTTCTGTAGACAGGCAGCTGCTGCTGTCTTGATTAAACCTGCTTTGACCAGCTCTTTAACGAGGAGTTTAAAGCAACAGCAATTACAAGCTCTTAATCCATTGCAACGTGGGAGTGGAAGCCTGCTAACAAAAATAGTTCTGCAAACTGGGCCACAAAGCAGTGAAAGGAGAATCATGGGAAGACCAAAGGGACAAAGTAACTGATGAGGATGTGAATGGAGCTGAGAGACTAATACAGCAGAGAGGAGAGCCTTCAACTTGCAGTGCAAAGAGTCAGAGGCAGTAGTAACAGCTGGTTCACATGTTCAGCTTGTGTTGGTCAGCAGAGTCTCAGCCAGTCCAGAAATTCAACTGTAATCATCTATCAATGAAAGCCTACATTTGTAGCAAGTTCATACACAGTCATGTGATGGCCCTAAAGAAAGGACTGAATATTTACATGAAAGATGTGGTTGTAGAACTTACTCTTCGTGTCTGTTTCCTCCCTAATGTTTGGTAGTCCAGTTTATCTGGTGCTCTTTCACCTTTCTATCATGTAATCATGAAGACAAAAAAATTTGATGTCAAACATTAACAGAAGCCTTGCATTGTCCAAGGGATAATGTGTGATGGCAGCTAGAAGCTTTTACGAGGCTACGAAGGCAGAAAGAATTATTTGCTCTACAGCTGGTACAATTTGTCCTTAGGACTGAAAAATGCAGATGCAAGTTAATCTGTCAAACTTCAAACACACACAATACTTCACCAGGGACCCAATTCTGAGCTGTCAGCAGAAGAGACAATGTTCAGGAGACACTTTTTAAATTTAAAAGAAAGTGAAGAGAGGGGGTAGAGTGTACCTTGCTTTGGAGGCTTTTCTGAAGTTGTTGCAAGGTCTTAATGGTACGGGAAAGCAAATAGAGGACACAGAGTAAGTCTGAAAAGCATGTGCCCACAGTGAAAGTAAAGCACCAAAAAGATAGTAATCCTGCCTCAGCTCTCTCTGTTCACCCTTCATCCAGCACTTGGACCATAGGGAAACGATCTTCAGCATTACAGACCCCCTTTCTCCCTATAAAACTCCCCCCCCCCAATATACCGGATATGGCAGTTCTTCGTGTACACCTAGGAAAAAAAAAAAAAAACAATTTCATCAGGCAAACTGCACAGGAAACACGGAGCAAATTGCAGTCTCCAGGAAACAACAGGAAAGAAGAAAACCCAAAACCAAACAGGCTTTGCTACTTTCCTAGTTATCATCCATGGGTTCTTACTTCCTGGCCACCAGGCAAAGGGAAACAGGAGAAAAACCCTAAGGAGAAAGGAAGAGAATTATGTGACAGGCAAATCCTTTCTGTTGTGTGGGACATGAGCATAACTCAGACCTGCATTTCTACCTGCTGTTCATGTCACCTAGACAAGCTCTTCTGGCAACTGAGTGAGTAACTCAAATCCATTTTTCCCTTTCTCAACATTTGTATTACTTCTTTTTGCCTTTGACCTCCTGCTTTTCAGTAGCTGTCGGCAGATCACAGTCCCCTCACAGGTGGTCACAGTTCTGGTACCATGGTCTTTCCTACCTTTGGAAATAGTGCTGACGCAGTAAAACTGTGTGGGCTGAGTAGACTGTAAGAGGGAAACCTGGTGTCTTGTTTCCTGGAATACGGTGACAGAATACTCCCCCCCCCCCCCCCCCCCCCCCCATATTTCTGGGACTTGGGCCACCAATCAGCAAAGCAATAAAGCACATGTTTAATTTGACATAAGTTCTAAGTTCCAGTGACTTTGCTTTAGTCGTCTTGTCTGCCCAAGAATGGGATAAGGGATCTGACAATTTCTCTAGTTTATTAAATCGCACCCTATAGCCTCTAAAGTTTGTTTTCCTCAAACTGTACACCGTGGATTTCTCCACTGGCTTGTCTTCTGGACGATAGCTCTGGCTTTATTTCTTTTAGGTATCACTTGCAGCAGCTACAAGTGTTTTCCTAACTAGAGTTACTCAGTCACTCTTAATGTATAACCAGGCCATTGTGTCAAGTGTCTCCTCCACAAAGCCAAGTCAATATAACATTCAACAGCCACAGTGTGTTAGTTTCCGGGAGAGGTAAGAAATTCAGAGCAGTTAATGATGATTTTGTGCTTTAGATATTTGGAAGACATCCAGAATGTGTTTGCACTGATATTTAAAGTCTCCACCGCAGATACTTTCCCAGCCTTCCCAGGGTTGGAGGGGAAGAGGATTTGGCTGCATGTTTACCTTTGCCTGCTATAAAAAAAAAAAGGTGTTTCATTTTATCTTGTTGATACGTTGCATTTTAATAGAGAAATGCACTCAAATAAAAAGACCTGTAAAGCCAGTTCATATAAAAACTTAAGTGATTAATCTCTGTTGCACCCATGTTGAGAAATAAGAAAAAGTCAATGGCCTTAAATCAGAAGGCCCTGTCAGATACCTCCATCTAATCATCTAAAAGGAATGCCACATGATACACTGGCTGTACACGTGCTTCCTTGTTTCTGGCTCAGTATATAAGCCAAACCCCAAATTTAATTCAAGATAGGGATCAAGTAGTAACTGTTAATACAATTTGAGTACTAGATACCATGTCTCCTAGGTTTTACTGTTTCAAAGGCCAATTCTGCTACTTCTGCTGAATAGGAAAGTATAAAACAAAGGCGGGGGGGAGGCCACATCCTCCCCCAAACTCACATCAAATGCCATATAACATAGCACCTGGTTAACTCCTTTTCGAAAGGCAGAAAAAAGGCAACTTGCTACTGGCCCCTACCAGAGGTAGGAAACTGCTAGGTGGACCTTTGCTCTGACCCTGCAGGGGCACTCTAACATGCAGTTATGTGTGCGTTCCCATCAAAGTCTGCTATCTGCAAGAACGCTTGGACATGGGAAATGCTTGGGTGGCCTGAGTTAGAGGCCTGTTGTTTAGAGTAACTGGCATTAGAGATATATTTCAGAGTGTCTCTATATTCCTCAATGTTTCTATCCAACTGCAATCTATGAGCTGTTGAACAAACTGCCCTACCACACATTTTTGCAACTGGCATTGGTTTTGCTTTGGTGCATTTGTTTCAGTGATTTGTGGAGGCAGCAGTGTTGCTTGAGGTTATGGAGACAGCGTCCAGGCCATTCTCCATGGACCTGACCCATAGGATTTGACCATACGAAGCTAGCAGAACTGGAACTGCACAGTTAGACCACCATTTGCGTTCCGCAAAGCTGAAACCATAAACCGTCCCTCTCAGGGGAATCACATTAGACATTTTCCTTCACTGTCTAGCAGGTACCACAGGGGCTTTGCTTTACAGGATAGAGTTTAAGGGAATTAGCATGGCCATTATTTTAAATATTACCATCTGATTCATGCTAAAGGTGTCGCATCTCTGCAACAAAGCAGCTTATGGTTCATTCCCTGGGGATCATGAAGAATATAGCACTATGGAAATCTTCCATCATTACTAACGAGAGATTTATTAACTCCCTGCAAATTTAAATCAGCTTATGTCACCAAGAGAATCCAAAAGCTTTGTGCTTTTAATACTATGGGTACCTTAAGGGTAAAACTCTCCCACAAAGTCCAGAGCTCAAACCAGTGACGCTTAGACCTAAAAGGCAAAAAGTCACCTTCCTGTTTTACAATTATTCTCACAACAGCTGAATGTCAGCAAAGGTCTCGAAACAATATGATACTCGCTCTGCTAACCTGCTCCACTTCACTTCCTAATGTTCTACATCAGATAAATTACTTAGTGCCACAATTAAATCCTTATTGGCCCCGTTGGGGCCTGTGTCATAGCCACTTTAGGAAAAAGGAAGGTTACTTTGAGCTCTTCTTTAAAAACTAAATTACATTAGGAAGTAATTATTATTATTATTAATATTTATTACTTGCATAACAGATAAGGTGTGCATGATCTGAATCCTTTCAAATCTTCCCTGCACTGAAAGATGAGTTCATGCAGGCCAGTATATTGCCAGAAGTCTCTGTGAGGAAGAATACATTAGAAAATGCCAGCTTTATTGCTAGTCCTTTGTTTTTCTCCCTGAATGGATTCTCCGAGCTTTGCATTTATCATGTGGTTGTAGAGGCAATTAAAATACAGCTAGAAAGAGGTGAGTAGTCATCCTATAAAATACAGTTAAGCAGAAGACAAGATGTATGCCTCTGCTGCTTCCTCAGGCAGGAGAGTGAAAAGGAGGGGTGCTCTGTACTCCTGCTCTTGGTCTACTCACATAGGCAGAGACAGTGCTGTTGAGTCCTGGGGCCTGGCACCCCACGAGTGAGCACTGCTTAACCCAGAAAAGAACATGGCATGGGATATCACTGCCAACCAGGAGCTGAGTGACTGGGTGTACTGCAAGGATTTGGATGCAAAAAAGTATTTCCAGTTAAAAGCTGCAAGATTAAATCTGCAGGTTCATCTCTGCCTCTGAGGAAAGGCCGAAGTATTCAAAATAAATTCAGTGTTCATTATTCCACAGAGGTCCCAGCTGAGTTTGAAATCCATTGTGCTTATTACTGTGGCTTTATAGAAGATAGTGTCTCCACACTAAATACTAAAAAAAATGAAAGACAAAACAGGACTGAAGGCTTTGAGGAGCTGGATGCAGTCAGCACATGCGGAAAGAGAGTTCTTTCACAAATCTCAGTGCAGCCCCTCGCTGTGTGGACAGCACGATCTCTCCAGTGTAGTGCTGGGTAATTTCCACCTATTTGTCCATGTGGAACAACGGTTAGTTTAAGTGCTACACACAGAATGTATCAGAGCATATGCTCCCTCATGTATAAACTAGTATGAAAAGGCTCACTCTCATATGTCGCAATCTAAATATGAAAGTAACAGATTAAGATGAGATTGTCTAATATAATAAAACACACCCTTTCCGAAACAGAAGAGATGCTCTACAAAGCTTATTTTTAGCTCAGAATGAAAAAACCGCAAAGTAACTCCAACCCTCATATTTATTTTTGGGAAGAAACCTCCTACCCAAAGCTTCTTCTCAATGCGATTTTAAATGGCTTGGATAACAAATACACGTCAGGAAGGGGCTTCTGCAGTCATCAAGTCTTGCTACAGCAGGGACTCGTGTCCTGTGATCCCCACTCATGAATTTGAGATCCGCAGTAGGGCACGCCATGAAATAACTAGAGAAACAACAATGAACTATTGTTGCCAAGTCCCTTCTGACTTCACTTGTGTTATGGAGATAAATTAAAGCACAGTAAGGTACAGTTTTCTGCCTGCCTGATAGCAAGCACGCAGCATATAGATTAAGAGAGATACAGGGCTTTGAGTCACTTGTACAACTGCGTTTGCTTCATAAATCCATGCTAGAGGATGGATTAAGGAGAATTTGTAATTGCACAAGCCACATGGAGACACTGGCACTTCACTCAGCAAGTGCCCCTTCATTACAGTTGAAGTGCCATGTATTTATCATGACCATAATTCCCAGATACACACAGGGAAAGGACCTTCTGTGTCCAAGCAGAGGAGTTCTATCCTCTCTATCACTTTCCTTGTGTACAAGTGTTCTCAGCTGTAACTCCAAAGGTACATTCTGGTAAAGACAGAAGCCAAATTGCTTAGTGATGGGATAATTTCCACCCATCTTCGGTAATGTGAGTCTTGCCCCATCCAGCCTCATGAGAGATTGGACTAGAGTCCTCCAGAGGTTTCTTCAAACCCCTAGAAGAAACTGTGTCTCTGTAGTTTCTTTGCTGAGACTGGTAATGAAGAAAACACTAAGCATCACACAGTAGGCATTGCTGGTAGCCAGGCACACTGAGAACTACCTAACACTGTCTCGGGTTTGAAATGCATGTACCCATCTCAACTTGCAAAAGACAGCTATGCTGTTTTCCCATGATAACTATTCACCAGATGTAAGAAAATAAAGCTTTATCAAGTCAGCATCTCTCTGTGCAGACGAAAAAAGCCCAAGCCTGAAAGGTGTGGGGAGTCATTCATCAAATATTTGAAATGTTTAAGGCTTGGAGGATTAACTGGGTCATCAACACCAGGCGGAGCACTCCCACCCCTCTGTCTTCTCCACTGATCTTTCCCCTGCTTTCACAGGTATTTCTTATGAAGGTTGGCACTAGTAAGCATCTTCCAGTTCAGTAGTGTCCATTCTAGCATCTACAGCTTTGGGGATATTGTTCAAGAAGTTACTCTCTGAGAGGGGACAAGTGGGACACGCATTCCTCTAGGTTCTATACAGCTCTGCTAGTTACTTCTATGTTTATTTGCTTGTAAACGAAGAGTTGCATTCCTCTGATTCTTTAAAGCAATAGTAATTTCTAACCATCTAGTTTGCCAATAGCATTATTCTCACCATTATAAAACTCCCAGATACTTTTCTACCTCCCCTATTGCTGCTGCAGCTGTTGCAGGTCTTGAAATGGCATTTCAGCTCTGACTCAGGCAGGATTTCAATGCATCAGAAGGTTTTGGCAAGTGGACTAATCCTTGCAATACCTGCAGTGAGGAACTCATCATCTGAGAGTGCAAAGAACAGTTAAACCCACAGCCTGACAGAAATGACTCTGCAAGCCAGGATGAGAGTGGAGGTGAGACTATTTCCAGCACCTCTCATCCCATCACCTGTGTGTAAACAGCAGTGTTCCCTTTGGAGCTGCATCCTGATGTCAGCAAGCTGTGCTTCTTACCTGAGCCCTGACATTTTTCTTGCTCCAGAGCAGCAAGCACTTTTCATTCCCTCCACTCCTACTTGTTAGCGTTTCATTTTAAAATGTGTTCAGCCCATTCTTGTTGCAGTGGCCACATCATTTCAGAAGGCGTCTGGCTGTTTCTGATCCCCTGTCAGTTACAAATGCTCTGCAATAAGAAACAGAGACACTTTTGTACAGGCTGTCACTTCCCTGGTAACAACTGCAGATAGGCAGCACCAAAGGGAGCCTGCTGCACTTCAGGTATGTTTTCCCAGCACACCATGAAAGCACCTTAGATCTGGTGGAGCAGAGGAACAATCTAGTAGCAACAACGTAGCCTTGCGCTTGTTGTGTCACAACACTTTGCTGGTGCTCTCAAACGCTTTTTAAAGGTCTCACTTAAGGACATCAACACGTCTCCTGTGCCATGACGTTCTAAGAACTTCTGCTGCTTCTCTGCTGATTAGCATCTGTCCCAGAGCCTGAAGTGACGAATACACTGGTAATAGCATAAATCCACAGCTGGCAGCAAATGATACTGCCTCTGAGGGGAGGAATGCTTCAAAAGACTGGGTGGTGATGCATATGTCAACAGCCCCGTTCCTAGCTCTGCCACTGGCTTCTGCAAAGACTCTTGGTAAAGCATGCGGTTCCTCTGAGACTCCGTCCCCTTTTGTAACACGGCACAGCTCCCTCCTCTGCCTGCCTAATGTTCAGGACAAGGGCTCTCACCATGTAAAAGGGGTCTGACCTCTACTGTGGCTGCCAAGAGTAACTGTAATATGGGAAATAAATAGTAATGAGTCTGCCTTTCTCCCCTGCCTGGGAACTAGGTAAAGGACATCATCCCACTTGACATTAAAAGAAAAAAGCAGGCACAGAAAGGAGATGGGATTTGCTCCAGGTCACACAGCAGATCAGTGGCCAGGAACAGAAGCCAGCTCCCACTTCCCTTCTCAGACCCCTCTTCTTCCTGCTCTCTGCAGATCTCTTCAATGTGTACTTTAATCACTAGACCATGTTTGTTTTCATGGTCGTGCATTCCTCCCATAAAGCACACCCACATGATATCGGATCCTCTTTGCCTTGGTGGGGCAGGTGGGTGGATAGCAAGGAGAAAATTACCAGTTCCCCAAGTCCTTTCCAAGTTAGGAATCCTGCTTGACTCCGGCACTGTGAATTTCTTAGGGGGGTTTCTAGACTTTCTGACTCCTTGTCCCACTAACACTCCCTTGTCCTGGAGGAAAGGAAGCATGCAGAGCACTTTAAACCTGAACTGGCAGACAGGAAATTCTGTGCACTGCCTGAAGAAGACACAAAGTGATAGCGGGCTGAAATGTGCAGAGTCCTGAAGGGAGGGAGGGGACTAAAACCCTTTTCACAGCACGAGGTTGCATCTACATGTCACTGTAATTCAGCGTGATGTGTGATGCACTCATTTGTTAGCTCATATTTGAACTCTAGTGAAAAATGAGTTGACAGCCTCCCTGCACCTCTTGCTGGGTTCTGAGCAGAACTTTCTATGTGAAAATAAAGCACCTTGTGCAAACAGGCTTCCTTTATCTCCAGCATGAGGGAGTGGAGGGGATTGTGTTTTATTTTGATGCAGCAGCTTGCAGGGCCAAAAGGCTCAAGAGAACAGACTACCAGAAACAACTGGCTTCAGCCAAACAAAGGAAATTATGTTTTAGAAGCAGGAGGCCTGAAGACAGCCACACTGCACCAGAGGGAAGCAGGGGAGGTAACAGAGCAGGGCAATAAACTTCAGTGAGTGACAGAAGTGCTGCTGCTTCCATTCGCAAGAAGGATACATATGACAGGATGAGCCCAAGGAGCAGACTGTGGCGTATCCCACAGGGAGGGGCCTGGAAGGGAGAGGCAGGCAATGCTTGTCTGTGTTTTTTAAATATTTCACGTTTGGACCCTTAAACGCTCAGTTGTATGAGTCAATACCTTCTCAATTTAATAATTAAATGTTTTTAATAATAAATACTCTCTACTTTCCTGTCAATCCTGTGAGGGGATAGCATGGAGATTGTGTTTACTTCACCTCTTCTAGATTTATCTTGAAACTATAAAGGCTGGTTTACACTGACGGCTGCACTGTCAGCTGTGCAGCTCCTGCAAGACTGCCAGGGCAAATATGTCTTCCCACAAGCAGGGAGGAAACCCAGGCCCAGCCATCCGTTCACTACAGTTCACTGGTCAGAGACTGTGGGAAGGAGGAAGACTGCTTCAGGGAGTCACGGTTCAGCAAGAGAGCACTCTGTAAGAGCTGTGCCATGACACCTGTAAGGGCAGCTCTGCCCATGAGAATTATGATCCAAAGGGCACTGTAAGTGGCATTGTCTGTTAGCCAGAAACCAGATGCATAAAATAGTTCTGTTTCAGCACTAGAGGGGAATCTTGGGTCCTTCCTTCATCTGCACGCAGGTTTATCTCCATGTTTGGGAAGTCTCAGCTTCGCCTCCATGTTGCATCATTGTCAGATTCTTCTGCTCTGCTCAATGAAATCCAACAGGGTAGGGAGCCTGCAGGGAAACCTCTCATCAAGACCGCTCCCTGAAGAAAAAGACCTCAAAGAGAGGCAGAAAATGTGCTATGATGACAGTTTTCCAAAATGTGCTTTCAGTCAATGTTTACTAAAGCATCGCTAGCATTGCACACAATGCAATCACAGCCCAGCAACAAAAATAGGGCAAAGCGTTGGAACGGTAAGAAAAGATACTGCTGGAATCTTTCCTGCTTTGCCTAAAACCAGCTGTACCTGTAGTCTTATTAGTGTATCAAATAAAAAAAAGAAGCAACTGAATTACCAAAATGTGTGCTTGAATACCACTAAGATTAATAAAGATCGGCGTAATAAATTATAGATACACTAACTATAGAACCACTCTGTGGAGAGAAAGGATGCAGTGAAACTGTTGATGTCTTCAGCGGTGGGTGTCCTTCCTGCTACTCCTTGGCAAACAGCCATCCAACACTGAGCAGCCCTCACAAGAAAATTCAACAGGCTTTGTTACCAGTGGATAACAATCTGAACAAAGAAAAACCAGTATTAGCTCAACTGAGCTGAACTTTATCTCTGAGACCAATGCCTCCTGTGACACATTGCCATAGCAACAGGACGACTTGTGCTAGAAAGGGTGCTGACTGCTTTCTACCCTTCATCTTTGGTGGTTTAAACCATCACTTTTTCACCAAAGGCAAAATTTTCTGGGAAAATAAGATGGGATAGGGACATGGAAAGGAAGATATTTGGAGAGGCAGAGCTTGGCAGGTGTTAAGGAAGATAACCTGTGCCTGTCCCCAGCAGTCCTGCACACTCCTGTCCCTAACGTGTCATTTCCATAGTGGCACCTTGCTCGCTGTAAGCTTTGGCCTTTCTTTTAAAAAATTCCTCATGTAACTTGCAATTCACTTCAGAAGGTCTGAGCGAGGATGAAACTCTTGTCGCTACGGACAAGTGTTTTTCTTGTGAAATGAAGTGTAGTAATTGGAGCTAGCAGGCTTTGAAGCTCACTGTCTCCCTCAGAAGTGTGTAGATTCCCCAGGGGCGAGTTCATGCAGGCGGTCGCCTTGTCCCATCAGCTGCCATGCTTACTTGTAACCAAATCAAAGCTAATACAAGAGGGACATTTTACAGAGCTCACTTTTATATTGTTTTATTGGCTGATCGGAAGCTGATGTGTTCAGTTAGAAATTTGGCCCCATATGGCCCTTTAACAATATGGAGGCTACATGTTTTCTTGAGGTGCACATGAAAAACCCCTACAGTCACTGTGACATCAGACCCTGTAAATTTGATGTGTGTCTTGGATGCTAATGCCAGCAACCCGTTACAGTTAATTGCAAGTTTTACTTGCAGACTGTAAATGATGAAATCTCGCTATAAAAGAGATTTCTGATGTAGGGTACTATGTAAATATTTATGTTATTTCTGTGGAGGAATGCTTTGCAATCAGACAAACCACACAAAGGCAAATGAACTCATCAAAAGAAACCACAACTGAAAAGCAAACATTAAAAAACAAAAAAGCCTCCCTTCTAAGGGAACCTAGGGCCCAGGTGGCACTGGGGTGTTGTCCTCAGCAGAAGATCCATTTTTTAGTTTACAGGTGCTTCTAGGTTATTAACAGCATGGGAAATCTCACCCAGTCCATCTTAAATCTCAGGAATCTGATTTTCATGGAAGTACAGCGTTTTGTCAGGCACAGATGAGAAGAAAGGCTGTATTTACTGACACAGTTGTTACAAAGTGGCCAGGACCCAATCACCACTCACACTCAAACACAACTTTCAGCTGTTGTCTTTTATAAACTTTAAACCTGCTCTGAACCAAATATTTTGTCTCCAGGTCACAGTTTACAGTCTTTATTCCTAAATATTCGGTAGCAGCAGAAAGGGAAAGTCTGTGTTTTGCCAGTTATGGTTCTTTTATTTTAGTTTTATTTTTGAACGTTATCAAATATCCCCAGCACCAAAACAACATTAAAACTTTGTAGGAAGTTTGCTGCTGATATCAAGAAATATAATTGCATGTATTTATCTTCTAACTCCAAATTTTAATAGATTTTTTTCATTACAGATATTAACAAAGACACAATGGGCCACAGATACAGTCACATTTGGGCATTGAACTGTTTTTCTAATAGTGCATTGTGAGTCTAGTCATGATTCCAAAAAAATCACTATCAAAACCTACATCAGCTGAAACAGCAGAAGACAGATCCCAACCTGAACATTTTCTTTTTGGCAGTTTTGATTTCTGTCTGAAAGAAAATGCATCAGGATTGTGTTGGTCCGTCTTAAAAGCTCCAGATGTTCTATAGCACTTCTTGGCTTTGTATCAATGTCCATTGCTTTTGGAAAGGGTTGCGTCCATTTTTGGACTTGGAGCAGAGAGGTTTTTACACCAAGAGGGAAAGAGGATGGTACACGTGAGTTGGGAGAACCTGTTCTCCTACAATTCAGCTGCAACAATGCAGGCAAGGTTCCCATTAATGTCACTTGACTTGAAAGCACTGTTTTGTCTAAAGAAATTTAAGGCTTTTTCAGGCGAAATTCTTATCTGCCACGCCCAGCTTTCATTAAGGAAACATTGAGAGAAAGGGTAAGGGATTTCTTCTTTTTCTCTTCTCTAAGACATTTTGCTAATCTGTCAGAATGTAGTATTTCCCATCTCTTTCTAGCCCCAGTAGTTTATGGGTTTCAGAATGCCTTTAGTTGCTCAGGAACTGAGGGTGAAAATCAGCCCTGTCCATTTGCTTAACATAAGGCTCATGCTCCTGAGGGAAACTGGGATTTAAGCTATGTTACAAGCCTTGGGTACATTCCTTGTTCTTGAAGGAATTCTGTTTGAAGGAACAATGAATTGAATCTGTTTACTAAACTCATCTTCTAGCCCTTGATATTTCACCTAGGAGAGGAAAGCCAAATTGCTTTAAAATGGTGACTTTGTCTGGCTTCCCTGTTTGTGTTTGTCTCAACTCTTCTAAAGTAACAGAGCGAATTCTGCATTCCCAAAACAATACATATGTTAGATTGCAACCAGGGATCTTGCTTTCAGTTTAAACTACCTGGCATCTGAAGAAAGTCGCTACTGACCACTCGCATCTGGACTTGTTAGCAAGTGTTTTTTAAAGCAAAAATAGTCTTTCAGTAATTCCAGCACGAGCTTAAAGAAGGAGAAGAGATGACGGCCAGTGTGCTGGTTTTGGCTGCGGTAGAGTGAATTTTCTTCATAGCAGCTAGTATGGGGCTATGTTTTGGATCTGTGCTGGGAACAGTGTTGTTAATACAGGGATGTTTTAGTCATTGCTGAGCAGTGCTTACACAGAGTCAAGGCCTTTTCTGCTCCTCACACCACCCCACCAGCGAGTGGGCTGGGGGTGCACAAGAAGCTGAGAGGGGACACGGCTGGGACGGCTGACCCCAGCTGACCAAAGGGATATCCCGCACCATATGATGGCAGGCTCAGCAATAAAACTAGGGGGAGGGCTGGCGGGGGACTGCTGCTCGGGGACTGGCTGGGTATTGGTCAGTTGGTGATGAGCAATTGTTTTCATTTGCATCATTTGTCTTTCTTGGGTTTTATTTCTCTCTCTTTGTTATTTTCCTTTTCATTACAATTTTTTAATTATTACTATTAATAATATTAATTATTATCCATTATTCTTCTATTATTTTATTCTGTTTCAATTATTAAACTGTTCTTATCTCAACCCACCAGTTTTCTCACTTTAACCCTTCCAGTCCTCTTCCCCCATCCCGCTGGCGGGGAGAGTGAGTGAGCACCTGTGTGGTGCTTAGTTGCCCGCTGCGGTTAAACTACAGCACCAGACCGCATACAGAAGAATAAGACCTTTGAACAGCATTGTGACCTAGAGACAAGCTCAAAACCAATCTGTTTTGCATCTCAGAATCCAGACACTGATGGATGAGCCTACGCTCATGTTAAGGTGAATTTGAGTTTGTCAGACCAGGCAGAGCTGTGGTACAATGGCTTAATTAATTTCCAGGAAAATGCAAGGAATGTACTCAGAAACTCTGAAAATATGACTGATTGATAGGTTTATGTAGAAAAGCTTGGAGTGTAAAAGCAAGACAAGATGGGGGAACTAAAAGGAGCAGTAGGCAGAAGATGGTGCTGTGACTCTCTAGCCAAAAGCCTGGAACAACCAATCCTCAGAAACACTCCAAAAAACCCCACAGAGCAGCACCAGCATGTTTGGCAAACACTGAAATAAAATGTCACCACCTTGCCAAGTTGGCAGAGAGAGGCACGATGTGTGATCATTACAATGAACCCTAGCTAACACTAGTGTGTCCTTAGCGCAGGCTGGTAAGGAAGCAAGGGCCATTCCTCCGTTAACCACCCCGCCCAAGCTCTATATGGAGGCTGGCAGTGTTTCTTCATGTATTATAATTTCCATAGCTGCCACATCCCACCCAAAACCAAGCGCTGCATTCTCAAAGGCCCAGTGGGGACAAGTAAGTAAGCCACAGACTGACGAGAAGGGACTTGCAATGTGCATGCCTGTCGGTATTCACCTAAAAACATACTTCATAATACGCGCCAGATGAGCTGGGCTGAAACAATCCAGAGCGTCTCCAGATCATTGCAAGGTGTCTGTCAGAGTCATAAGAAACCTTCTTCTTCCAGATGAGGGGCAGAGGGACACTAAAACAAGAATAGGGAAGAAAAGTGGCTCCTCAATTACTGATCAAAGACATGGGCAGAGATTTGGTCTCCAAAAGCAATTTCTGCTCTCACTCTAGCCATCAGCATGCTTTAGGCAATGAGTAGAGCTGAGGATAACAATGTGGCTGGCTGCAAAGCAGCAGAACCTGGCTATGTCTCAGCATGCTCAGCAGTGACCTCTTTTTACAGCAACTATGGGCACTAATAATTAATGCCTCAGTCAAGAGGGTCCTTTAACCCATGCAGCGTCTGTAGCTGACAAGCATGTTTCAGTTTTCAAACTGCTGCTTAAATGGTTTCATCATTGACCTTCCTGCAAGTCACAATTTCAAATCATGTATGCAGAGAAAGATCTAGCGCCTGACCCCTTCACCAGAGTGCCCCTGGCTATTCCATTTCATGTGTAGGGTCACTGAGAGAGGAGGAATCATGATTTTAGTTTTGAGATGTTGCAGCCAGTGGCAGAGAGATATCAGTAAGATGTTTTTGAAAGCAAAGGTACAAACACCAGGCAAGTGTTTCTCACCAGCTGAACTGGAAAATCACAGCCACAGGAGAGACCCCAAGCCTTCCAGCAGTACTCATTCACCCTCAAAGCAAATCTTACCCAAAAATAGTAGCAAAATTTACACCACATTTACAGTTTTGCCTCTTGCCATTTCTCTGTTGTTGCATTTGAAACAAGCTCAGTTTCTTACAAACTGACCTGGGTTCAGACCTTCAGAGCCTGCAGATCGTTCAGGGCTGAGATGCTCTGTTGCTTACACGGCTTGCTAGGCATAGGGAACTGCTGGCAGGCAGCACCACCTGGCATTGTATGCAGGATCTCAAGTAGAAAAGACCATAGTGTTGTGCTCTGGTTACTCCTCCCCCAAGAATGACACAAGTTAATATGTACAGAGATTCTTATTCCAAAGGGCTTCAAGCTATTTTCCAGGAGAAAGCACCTGTTCAGGGATGCACAGCAATGCCAGGGCATTAATCAGGAACAGCAGTACAGAAAAGACAAAACACAACTCCTAAAAATGGCTCTGCAGCACATAGGAAGGATGGGCAATTATTTCAGTACCTTCATGAGAAGTCTTCAGAAGCAGCATTCCCTACTGCTCTTGCAGCAGGGCATCTTGGCATCTTTAGATGGAGCCCAGAACTCCACCAATTCAGTGGGAATCTTTTTGTTTGCTTCAGTGAACTTTGGGCTAGCCCCATAGTAGATGCAGTGTTAGGAACCTCAGATTTACACTGCTCCAAAAGTGTGAGCTTGCCCAATCCCAACTCTCAGCTTTACTTGATGTAATACTGGAGTGGCAGAAACACCAGATGCAGATGGTTTCAGTAACTTCTTGTATGTCTATAGTCAATCTAACAAATTTTATCCTTTGAGTACCCCCATAATAACACAGCAAAATTCTGGCTCAGGCAGCTGTTTGGAATTGTATTTTACTAGCCTGCCAGAATGCAGTCTGCTCGTAGCAAATTCTGAGCTTTTCCAAGTTGGCCTATGTCACTTTCTGCAGAGAGAGTGAAACCTTTCATTTTTAATTCTGTTCTTTTTTCATTGTGTTTTAGTTGTTTCTCTGGGAAGTCAGACAACCTAGTCAGGGTGCTCTCTAATGGAATTGAGTCTTACAGAAGGTCTTGCAGATTTGCAAGAGGCTAAACCAATGAAAACTGGAAGCCATTATCTTTCCAATACCAGAAAATTCATTGACTGAATTAATGGTTGATTTCAGGGATACGTGCATTAATGCAATACATCATTAATGAGATGCTAAATTACTAGCAATATTCCCATTCCTTATAAAATACTTTGGATAATCAGAATGGGAACATTTCACAGGCTGGAGCATTGTGAGGTACTGCAGAAGGTCACATAGGAAGGCAGCAGGCAATGGATTAGCGAACACGCGAACTCAGCAGGTGTTTCAGCTCAGCCACAGGATCGCGTTGCTTCTGAAGTCGAGAAACTTGAGGTTCCTGAGCTCTCTAGTGCCTTTTTTCTACCTGTAAGTATGTAAAATAAAAGTGAAAGCTCTAATTACGATGGTGATGAAGACCATGAAAATTGTTATTTCTGAAGTGGCTTCCATGGCTGCCAGTCATGCCTGACAACCAACTGCATTAGATTCTGTGTAAATACACAGCAAAACCACGTTCCATAAAAACCCTGGGGCAATTGGCTCCGAACAATACATTTCAGAAATGCAAGTATGAAATATGGGTCTCTTTCTTCCATGCCTCACCTGCAGTGATCCTATAATGCTTGTACAAGTCGTTGCAGAAGACCGACTTGGAGTTTCCCTTCTGTTCAAGTGACCTTCAGGTAGTATCTTCCTGAGCAGAAAGCAAGCTGCTTTTTCCTCCAAGCAGCACATCCCCGTGCTGTAAGCTTGGAATGCTGCACTGCAGAATGGAACAGCCAGTTCCAGCAGCACTGAGTGCTACCATTGCTATTCACGGTGCATCCTACTTTATTTTCCTTTATATAATAGACATAATGTGGGAAGCGAATGCCATGGCTAGACCACTTCAAGGGCTCTGTTTTTTACTGATTGGAATGTCACAAGTTTACTGGGAAGAATTTATACTAGTCAGCCACTGAAGAAATGAATGCTACTGGCAACATCCTAGATGTGCAGTGAGACAGTGTGACAGACAGGCAGCCCACACAGCAATCTCCTTCCTTCAGTAAACTGGTGGGAATAATATGTTAATCAGTGTACAGAATAAACTGCCTTTCTGTGAGCAGCACAGTCTGAATGCACTCCTGTGCACTGGAAGAAGTGTGTTTTGAGCTGTGACCCGGTCCACTCCTGCGGGTTAAACAGTCAGAGGAAGCTCATAGCAGAACGAGGGAATCTTTCTCAGACAGTGCAAAGTATTTTGGTAGTGATGTGAATGGCACATTTTGCTGCCATACGTTGACCTGCTGTCACGCTGACGGGGCTAGAGGTGTCAGCCTATAAACGAAGTAGAAACCCTGCGTTCTTACTTTACTAAGTGACTATAATAAATTAATAACGTTAAAGATCCCATAATGTTATACATGACAAGTATAGTGTTGATATAATTCTCTTGGCAAGGGCCCAAGCCTGGTAATTATCCTCTGCCTCCCTCGATTTGCTCTGCATGGGCAGTGGCTTGAACGTTTCTTCTGTGGCGATGCTGTTAGGAACTGTTAGCTATCAGTACCCTCCCAAGCTACCCCAGAGACAAATATGATGCCTTTAAGGTTTGTTTTCTTTCCTTGTTTATAAAAACATGTTTGATTCCAAATGTCATCTTTGCTTAAAGATCAGTATTCAAGGGAGAAACGTGTTGAAGCACTCATCTGGGATTGTTTTTGTCAAGCACTGACCAAACAGCTGACAAGTGCTCTTTGTAATGCTAGGGATGGGGGAGGGCAGCATGGAAAGTGATGCCTCTATTCATTTGTAAGCACCAATTTAAAACTAGGATATTACTCAAATACCTACAAAGGCATCCAGAAATACAAAATTATTTCTTTTCTGAGGTCAATTAAGAAGGTGAAACTCAGTCTAGATGTACGAGAGATCATAAGCCATGCAAAAAAAAGCTAGGGCAAATGCTTGTGGCTCCGTTACAAAAAAATATGCTGAGTTGTACTTTTAGCCTAAATTGCACATGAAACTGATTTCAAACTAAAATTCCAAGAGAAGGTCCTGGGACAAACTCCAGAAATTATTGCTGAAAATGATTTTTTTCTCATGAAGCCTAAAAAGAGAGAGAGAAAAAATATAGTCCTAGCTAACAATTTTGTCATTTGGCTAATCATAAATTCGATTATTTTCCAGTTCTAGAAAGGTGCCTAAATGTCAAGTCACCAAACCTAACTCTGTGTATCACCAAAATACTTAATGACAAATTAATCTCAGAGTGCAAATCAATATAGTTTAAAGATCTTCTATCCATCTAGGGTTACATATGGGTGTTCTGTGTTAATTAGTTAATATTTGTGTTGTTGTAATATCTAAAGGCTTCTATCAGTAAACCATTGTCTTAAATACTCCAAACACTAGCCAAAATTTGGTTCCTGCAGTGTATGTATACCATAAGACCAAACCACTAAACCACAAGAACCACAAGATAACAGCGATAATCATAAGCAGAATGAGAAAGAATAGCCGCTCAAACCCAGAGGCTTAGACGTCACCTCTGAATTTCTTCTGTATCATTCCTTTAATATTATTGCTTTACAGATTCTGTTGTAGTTTCATGCTCTGAGCGTAAAAGACACTGGGAACGAAGCAGTACCTCAACAACAGAAGGACTCAGTACTTGACACTTCAGCAACATCTGTCCAAAAGTAGCTTTTGGAGGGCATGCTAACTCAGAGGTAGAAAATTCTTACCTTCTATGAATTACTATTTATTGAAATTTTAATAAATGTTCATCTCACTGGCTACAAGAGAATCTCACGTGGCAAGAAAGTAAAGCTTACCTTGAAGGAAAAGTCTGCTTATCTTGTGCTGTTCATCCTCAACAGATTTATTAAAAACAAAGACTAAGAACTTCTGCATGATCAACTTTAATTTCATCTTGTGAGTCTAGTTTTTGAAGTTAATGCCCTTTGTGATGAGCACTATAGCATATAAGGTCATCTGTATATAAAATCCCACAAGTATCAGAAATAAATAGCAAGAGTTTGACCACGTGCAGGGGACCCATTTGCTAGGCTGTAGGTATGCCTTTAGTCTTGTTTTCAGACTGAAGACCTGTGAATTGGAAACAGACCACAAAAATGTGAAACAGAATCTTCTGCTATTGTATTTTTCTTTTATTTGCTCAATTTGTTCTGTGATTTCTATGGAGAATGCAATTTGGAAGATTGTATTGTTGTGCTAGCAATAAGACCACACAATGTTCTTTGACTCTGTTACAGCAAGATGAATTATTTTGCAACTTTGTCCACGCTGTTAAATCATGAGCTGGGGCAATGGGCAGAAAATGGATCTGTGATTAAACTGGATCTCCTGTTTCATGTAGCTTTCCAAATTTTGAAATATTTCTGATTACATAATAGAAAGTACTTTAGAAAAAAGCAGTAATTTATTACAAAAATATAATTTCTGAGGAAAAAAAATCATTCAGGTTTTAGGGAGCATAAATCCTCTTCTGAAGTACCTCTCTCCCTCCATTCAGAGTGAGGCAGAGATAAGTGCCTGACTTTACTGCATCAGTAAATTACATAAACCTTGGTGAGCTGAATTCAGGCCACAGACCATGAATGAGAGTATTCACCTTCTTCAAATACCACTTTCCATGATAAAGAGCAGAAATTAATTGTATAAGGAAATTGAAAATATATTTCCATTGATGTTAAACGTCTGGATAAGTTTCCAGAGTAAAGGCATATCCTGCTTTCTCAAATATCAACTTTGGGATAAACCTGCACAGTGATAAAATCAAAGCTGCATCTGAAAGCTCAGGCTGAAGTGATCCAAATTTGAAACTCTACAATGAAAATATTTTATACCTGTACCCCACAGCTCCTCTGACAGGTGTCTCAATTTGACCTATTGTTGATATCTGCTTTAGAATGAGACTAACCCAGCTGAAATGAATCCCACCCCTAGTTTGCTCCATTAAGGACATTATGTTCCTCTATTTAAATGCCAGCTTTCAGTCTTGTTCTCTCTTTAATACTGCTTGGTAGTTATTGCCTATACAGAGGAATTGTATAAAATGTGTAACTGCTTCAGCCCATATCTACTGCTTTGGCACTCATCTCAGGAGAAATATGAAGAACAGCAGTTGACAAACAAGTGTCTGTAAAGATGGGGCAAGAGCAACGCTGGTAATAAGGGGAGAGCAAGAACATGAGGTAAGCCAAATACTGTGAATAGTTTTAGAAGACGACCAGGCTTTTGAGCTTTCACCCAGCCCCTTGAAGTGGGATGAAGGCAAAGTGAAACAAGGCAATGTCAAATTTCCTGCTGCTAGTCTACAAAATTCTTGGTAGAAAATCTTTGGTAGTCACAGAACCCCAGTGTCCCCTGTGCCTTACAGCACCTCTAGAAGGTATTTTCTTGCAGGCCCCAGGGAAGAGTTTCCTTGGAGGAGTCAGTCATGCTGCAGTTGTTCCTCCTGCTCTCAGCAGCAGCTGTAGAGTAGAAGTGAGTACTTCAGTGAGTCATGCAGGATTTAAAATCCATCTTGTTTTTGAAGTCGTCAGGATGACTGTCTACAGCAAAGGCAAAAATTTAACACTCCTTGACCTCAGCTGGTAAGTTATTTCTTTATGACACAGCTCAAGACAGATTAATCCTTCCTCACTGTGACTCAATAGTTTTCAGATATGTTCCCTTCATAAGGTGTGCTGGTGGGTAGAGAGGCTACAGGGATGGGCAGACTGGGTTAGGAGTCAGCAGCGTTCCCTTCAAGGCAAGCACAGAAACGATGCCAAGGCTTCACTGACAGCTGCTTAGCCACAGCGCACTCTTGAAGCTGTGCTGAGAAAGGTAGCTATGCCAAAGCACGGAACACATCACGTTATGGGAGTGTTTGTATGGTAGGCAAAATAGGAAAGGGCTTGGATGGATTTAAGTCTTCAAGCTGGACAGCCAGGCAAACTGTTGACCCAAAGCAAACCAGTATAGTACAAACTACAAGGGGTGAAAGGCAATGGTAATCTCTTTCTGATTTTAGAGATGTTTTTGAGCCTCTACCCTTTTGGATTTTTTTATCTTTCTATCTTGAGGCTGGGATAATGGTGTAAATAACTTCACACACATTACACAGAGCTTAAAGAAGAGTCAGAGGAAGATGAGCTCTAGAATAGATGATGTTAATTACAGTTTAAATGTGCAACAAGTATTCTCAAGGAAGATGCATATTCTATATGCAATGTTAAAGGTACTACAAATAAACAATTCTGCTCCCTCTGCTGAATGTTTTGATCTTTACTTTGTAGCAAAAATAGGAGCTGCTGCTTGAACCAGACTGGGAGTCTTGCTTAGCAATGGGAAAGGGTCAGCTCCTGCTCTCACCAGAAGAATAAAGCAAAGCTCTCCCTGAATTCCTTAGACAATGCACAGGAGTGTGAAGAAGAGTTGTGGGTAAGTTTAGGTTCCTATCTGAATAAAAAAATACCACGGCAGAAATATGGAGCAATACACAGGCAGGAAAGAATGAGCGTGAAATCACCATGCCGCTAACATTACTGGGATTTTTTCATTGGGCAAAACGGCACAAGGATCTGACCTTGGAAGCAGTGTTATGAAACAGCTGGCATTTACCTTGGGTTTTCCCTGAATAGAATTGAGGCAGTTATTTTCTTCCTCCTGATAAAACATTCCAGATTTTCTATTTTGTGGGGATTCTTCAGATTTTCTCATTATGCAGATAGTTACTCCAGCTCACGGGGAAAACAAAGACAGAGAAAATAATCAGCTTACCGATAACCGGATTGTACCAAAAAGAGTTTGGGGAGTACTGGCTACTATAACAAGTCCCTACCTTGTCCACACCTATTATGGGCCTATCACTCAGCTGTTAGTGAATGACTGCACTGAAATCTGCAAGAGGAGTTTTGCTCAAGTAGATGCATCTTTGGAAAAATTGTGTGAACCTACTATTCATGTCACGTAGTAGCCACAGTGCTCTATAGTATTATACCAGGGATGCAACTGCAATGTTTTGAAAGCCAGACAGTAAATTCAGGTAGACTTCAACAATTTCTTTCATTTTACACAGGTCTCCAGTTAACTTCAAGGAGCAACTCAGAGGAGCTATGTGAAGTGGGTAAGTGCCCTGGAGAACGCTGACTTAGGTGGAATTTTTATTGTGTAAATGTGGCCCTTTAGTATTTGCTACCACATGGCTGATTTGTTAATACTTTAAGCATGCACATGTACGTTTAAAGTCAAACACTGCTAAGGAAATATCAACCTGACCCCAGGCACATAGTCTTTTGGCTGTCTTCAGGATCAGAAGACTGTTTTGTGGTAGGATTATTTTAGAAGTGAAGCTTGGTCAGAAACATAAGATGGAAATTTGCAGAATTGGCAGTGTGATTTCCTTGCCCAGTGCAACAACGTTCATAACCGTTTTACCTTTTATAAAGTAAATGCTGAAATCAAACTTAAGCACATTACAAATGGCTATATTTAATGGCCGGATTATACGGACATATCTGACTCTTAGTAATACTGTGAAAGAAATGCATTGTAGATATTGATTGCTAGTGTAATTATGAGTCATTTCCTCTGATATAATGCTTGTGCCAATGAAGGTTAGGATGCCCAAAGGGCTGTTTTAGGCTAAAAAAAAAAAAAAAAGGAAATGGAAAGGGAGTGTGCCCTGTAGAATGGCAATGACTTTCATTCAGAAAACATCTTTACAGGCTAGCTTGGCTTTGAGAAGAAAAGGATTTACATCCCTTCTAATATGGAACTGGAATAATAAGAAACAAAACTAAAAATGGCAAAAGAGAGCAAGATACCATACTTCCAAAGGCTTTGTACCATTAAATACACCTGAGAGAACAAATCGTGGTTTAGATTTAACTGTTGCATGAAATATGAGGTTTAATAGCCTTTAATACAGTTTGATCTGGTACCATCAGGACAGCTAGTATGTTCTGTGCTGCTGCTCTGCCTCAGGAATTTCTTTTCACAGATAAATATCGTGTCATGTGGACCCTGTTTTCTCATATGGAGTTTCACCACACATTTGTTCTAACTGTTCTATCAATGAAAATAAAACTTCTGACTTGGTGCTTAAGAAAAATGAAGAATGATGGAAAATTGTCTTACAGATACTGTCAGGGAAGTTGGCTAGATTGCTTATGGTCCTTACTAGGATGCTGAAACAAGTAGTCATGCTTACGAGTGGTGATCCAATAAATACTTAAAACCAAAATAACTCCTTGATCTAGATCAGACTGCAGTAGATACTGTAGTAAACTAATTCCTATTGTAAAAGTCACTACAGTGAGCACATAGACCAGGAAAAGGCAGTGGGTAGTAGGGAAGTCAGTGAGTCTACATTCCCTTGTGAGACTCCAGTTGCTCTGCTGTCAGCCTCTTAATTACTCACATTATTGTAATAGAGCTTTCTGCAAAGTGGATGAGGGGGAGGGGAAATAATCTTTTGTTGTTCTTGCATTTAATTCCATCCTACTGCTTTCAATATTGGCCTTTTGGTTAATGGTTTAAACTGAGGCTCAGGAGATCTGTTTTCAGTTTCCTATTGGCCACAGATTTCCTACAGGGAAGCATAAGGCACATCACTAAATCTAATTTTTCAATATGTTCAGCTAAGGTGACTTATTTTTTCACCTATTTAGACTGTGTGCTGTCCTGAGCAAGGACTGTTTTTTATTCTGCTTTTAAAAATTACTGAGTTTGGTTCTTCTAAGCACTCCACTAAAATAATAAGCACTTTGGCAAACCAAATTTTATATCAGCAGTCCTCACCAAGAGTAAACTAGAAATATGAAATAATAGAAAGGAAGATGTTGAATCACACTATCTTGCCAATACTGCTAATGGAGTGCAGTGAAATCTACACAATATGAGTTGTATTTAGGTGTAATGATATGTTTATCTTCATGAGATTTATCAAAATAAGTTATATACCCTAGGGACAAACTGACTGCCAAATGCAGCATCTTTCCCTAATTGTCCTACCTGACTAGGATCTCAAAGGCTTCAAAGAGGATCCTGACTGTTAGCAAGTCTTCTCTCTCCCCCCCGCCCCCCCTAATGAGCCCAGCCCTTCTCCAAAAAAAGCTGGTGCTGCTGTGCAGATGGTAGACATCTGCAAAAGAAATGCATCATCTTAAATCATCTGGTAGTGCTCATGTTATCACTATAAGCTCAGAGCCATTTATGCGTTACCTAACAACTACCTCATTAGAGATGAAACAACTTCTGTGAAGAGAGCTAATACCATGCATCCAAGACATCGCCCTAATCCTATTTTGACGGCTTGATTAGCATTTATTCTAGCCTAAGACCTTTTGCCTATATGTGTAGATACAAACTGCCACATCTATTAATGTGAAATGCTTTATATAACAGGCAATGCCCTGCAAAGCCATGAAGTGCCTTTCTACGTTCTATCATTTAGTGTTCAGGAGATTATTTAGTATTACGTTAATTTGGATTGGAGATTTACAGTACAAGAACAGCAGTGATAACAACTGACTTCAAAAATCAAGGAAAGAGTCATCAGACAAACCTTTGAAAATCATAATCTGGATTGAATGGGCAACAGCTGCATTGGCATCACTTGGTGATTCTCACGAGTGAATCTGGCACCTATGTATGCTACCAGACTGGTTATGGCAAAGATTAAAATACTAATGTGGTGCCAAAAGATTTCACGGCTGAACTTTAACATCCCGAATGAGGCAACTACCCAGATGTGCCTGGGTAGTTGCCTCGAAACAACCCGATCTGGTTCCAGGATATTATGTATCCCAGAGCCTAGATCCAGCCTTTGGTAATAAAGCAGAGGATATATTCAGTTCAAGAACAATGATTCTGCCTCAACAGCAAGAATTTTTTAGGATCTTTTCTTTCTCACTGCATTTCAGCACCATCTTAAGACCATTATGCAAAAATAGAAAGACCACTTTACTCATTTTTATCCTCTCTACAATATTTTTAGAGAAACGTAAGGCTGAGATAACACAAAATCAGAGACTTCTATGCCTTAAATCTAGTTGCAACTAAAAATGTTGAGGAAACAGAAGGTAACCCTGAAAGGCAGGGGAAAATGCCGCGTGTTGCCTTAAACTATGCTCTGGGCTGATTTTTAAATGGAACTCTTCCTTTTTCTGTTTGAGTGACTGTCTACCTGTGTTTGGTTTTTTTTTTTAATGTAATCAGCATAATCCTATTTAGTCGCCTTTCAGCTAGAGGAAAGTTTAAAGCACAGTACTGCTTGAGTTGTTTCAGAGAACTTGACTTCAGAGGTGGTTGCAGTTCTTTAGCTGGTGATACAACTGTACAGTTTGTGAAATAGCAGAGGATGAATCCTCCTGATTACTGCTTAAGAGTAGGGTGTAAGTAATAGAAACGGAGGGGAACAGTGGAGACTCCTAATAGGAAGCTGCAGACCCTCTTTCTGGCCGGATGGAAGGCACTTTGAGAATGAAGCTTCTTAGCACTAAGTCTTCTAAGGGGAAAAATCCCCAGCAATTGGTAGGCTTCTCAGGCTACAGTGCAGATGGGTCTTCTCCAAAATATATAAAGATGCACTGTGTGCCAGTTACAAAACAATATGAAAACTGTTTGCAGGGCTATTGTTGTTTCTTTAATGTTGTATTTCTTTTACACTACAATATTTTCAAATCTCTATTTATTGTCTATACTTTTACTTTCTTTCTCTGATGAAGACAGATGTTTACAATTTATTTATAACTTGCACCCCCTCCACCCATTGCATTATTCTCCCTACTGTGTCACCTACTTGTAAAATTTTCTTCTGCAGAAATTGAAAGAACGGCAAGATTCATCTTCCGGAGCCTTGACTTGAAAGGAGCTACCTCTGCCCTCTTCCAAAAGGAGCAGGTACCACTCTTGTGGTAAGGAAGAGGAACAAAGGGTTGTAAAAGACCCTTTTATGCTGTCTCTTGGATAAGTTGTTTTCTGTTGGGGGATGGAGGAACCTTCATTAAGTTGCTAAGTAGAGTCCACTGGTCATTTATGCTTTAGATCCACTTCTGTGGAAAACATCTGTTTAGCTTGGGTCTAAATGTGAAATGGAGCTCCATGTTGATAGAATGTGGTTTCTCATAACTTTCATATGTGCTTAACATTCCTGTCAGGCATATTTATACTTTCTAAAAGAAAAGCAAATTGAAGGATGGATTTTTCCAATTAAGATAACCATTTATTGTTTGCTACCAAATGTTCAGCCAGAGACACCCTAATGTTTTAGTCTCTTCTATTCTAACTTTGCATATACTGGTTTTACACATGTATTACTCCACATGATATGATGGTGAGTCTTCCAATTAACATTAGTATAACTAAAAGCAGAACTAGAACAGCTGTTCTTTTAAAATAGCTAGGTATTACTGATGGTTATGCTATTATTTAGAGGCACTGGGTGATGGATGTGCTTTAAATGTCTTGGCTAATCAGAATGCTTCAAATTAAAACAAATACTAGCCATACAATGGGAAGGGTGTAAAAGAACAGGCAATTCATCCTGAGGTACTCTTTACAGCCCCCTTATTTTCTGTGATTCTGATCAGCTGAGAGTAATCTTCTCTTCTGAACTGAAACATCAGAGTTGACTGGGTAGATTAAAAAGATTAAAATGAGACATTTACTGCACACTAAGTGTAATGGTTTTATACATGGAAGCATACACATTAAATGTCAAGTTTTAACTTCCAAGATGGAAGATTTCTTTTATTTCCAAAACCACATGGAAAGATAACTTCTAGGAATGCCATTAGTTTGTTGATAACATTTCCATTGTGAGTCAGACTGATAGACTATCTTCATGAAGTTTCTTTCCCTGGATATTTTCATGAACAGCTTAACAGCAGTCATGTGCATATTTTCTTAGCTCTGTGCATGGAACAATTACCTATTTGCACAGATGCAGCAAGCAAAATCCCAGAGCAGGACAAATGCTGAGATCAATGTTGGAGTTTGTTCCAGGTATGGAGATAAAACATACATGTTTTTAATGCCAAGATTCTGAATTTCTGGATTGTAATTTTATCTCTCAAATTCTAATGACTTCATATTCATTCTTGTGGTTTCTGACATCACCAGAACAGCCTTAATATTTAGTTTTGTGAACCATATTGCCTAAAGGAGGAAGGGGAGATACTAATATTTTTTTCTTTATTAAGACTTCTTTACAAAATAATCTCTGACAAAGAGAAAGATATTTTAAGGGACTATCTCTGATTGTATTGCCTTTCTGTGAAGAAGAATATTGATTTGAGGTGCATCTTGCATAGTGTTGTTATCCATCATACTAAATATCTACACAGAATAGAATAACACTGACCAGAGAGACTATTGAAGTGCATCCCCTCAGCGTGCCACTAATGTATGCCTATTTTCTGTAGCCTACAAATAAGTAATAGGTCTGCTTTGTGGTTTATAAATCTGGGTCTAATGGTTCCCACAGAAAATCCCAAGTAATTCTTTGCAGACTACCTCTCCTTAACGATGCTAGCATAAGGGGCATGCTGATGAACATGGTTTCCGTTGCTTTTCAACGACCAGCAACATACAACACCTGTCATTATAGCAACGGTTATTACTGTCCTGTTGCATCAGGTTTCAATCTTGGGATTTGACCTCAGTAGCAATTTTAGATAGTAAACTTTTCTTCTCAAAGACTGACTACAAAGCATAACTGTCTGCTCTGTTACTTCTTTTTAGTTTGACAGCTGAAGTCCTCTCTTGACCCCACACGATGCTTTAATGTCATAGAGAATTTCCAGTACATCCTGTAATAATCCTGCCTCAAAAACCAACCAGTGAACAGTTATGTCAGGAAAAGGGGAATGTTGGCTACAGAGAGGGTTATTCTGCAATCTTTCTATGATGCTGAAGCTGCACCTACTCTGTGAAATGCCTGTATAGTTAAAACTCTAGTTCACTTGTTCTCTTTTTTTTTTTGTATAGTAGAAGTAGCATTAATTTGATGGATACCATTGCTGCTGTTTTTAAACCTGGGAGAAAACTTGATTCAAATTTCCTGTTCACTTTTATGCAAAGTACCCAATGAAGTCAATAATTGAAACTTGCATTTCAATTATTGATCTGTGTGATTTGCCCTTTTTATTTTACAGATTAAGGAAAAGAAATGCATGGTCATGGCCTATAGATGTCTGTTAACAGCAAAAAAAAAAAAAGGGGGGGAAATGTTTCAGGTGATGTACTTGGAACATCTCATTCAATTTTAGATATGCTTAGGACTGGTCTCTATTGGATTTTCATAATAAAATCCACAATTTTGTTTTAAAATTACTTAGATGCTTAAATTCAGGCTAGACATTTGGTGTTTTTGCTCTGTCAAATCTTTTGAAGAGGGGGGTAAAAAAAGCTCATGTTTCCGGAAGCCTGCTACAAGTAAAATGGTTCCCCCTGCTTCTCCTTTATTCTGCTCTGTCATAAGAGTTGGAGAGGGGTTGGGATGTTCTTTACATTGCTGACTTCCATGTGAGTACTTCCCTTTACTTACCCTGAGAATTGCTACTACTATGTCATGGACTAAGGTACTGCTTAATAGGAATAAAGATATACTACATATCTCTAACACAAACAACTACTCACTCACAGTATATAATAATTCATGCTATTTGTTGTATGTAACAGTCTTTCTTCATGTATCTTTCTGTTACAATTTTATGCAACGTTAATGCATAATTTATGCAACATTAATTGATTTAATGTTCTGTAAAAGACTATAGTTCAACACAGAAATACTACTATTTTGCAAGTATTTTGCTGTTCTGCTGATTTTTGTAGAGATGATGACTGAGATTTCATGGAAAAATCTCAGTTGCAGTTTATAAAAATGGATAGTTGCATCTTATAAGTTAGTGTTATAGCTTCCTCGTTCAATATATAAATGACCTGCACTCCCATGCTCTCTTATTATGAATGCTATAAATGTAATTTTTACAAGGTAACTGTCTATCTAGATGTTCTTTGTAGAGAATGGAAAGAAATAGACACTTGTGTAAGGCCTCTGGGAACTAGAACTAATTCTACAAACTATTTCTGACAGTACTAATAACAGTATGACAACTCAGTCTCTTTTCTCTCTAGGAAATGATTGGGCACTAATCTGGCTGAATGCAAAAGAGTTTATCTAACTGCTCAGGGTAGAGACTCAAATTCCCTAGTGCCAGAAATCCAGCTGGTGGAGCTGGTATAAAAAAAAAACCACATCTCATGTAAACCGTATTTTGTTATCCTCTGGGGTTACTTTTTACAGGGCAAGCTCATTGAGAAAGTTGATGGCAGAGAGGAGGGGAGACCCAAGGAGAAGCAGATGGCTTGCCACTATGTTTATCCACATTTGTCAGCCAGCAGTTGAAAGGATGGAGAAACAAGGTGGGAGTCTTGCAAGATGTTCTGGTTTGATGGATAATAGAGATCCTGCCTCTCTCCTCTACAGCCTCTAGTCGATTTAATCTGCTGAAGTTGTGTAATAATTGATGTAAACTCAGTGTACTCTTTCTGATACGAGGAAAAGTATCTAATATGTATTCAGAAACTGCCTTACTATTTTCAGGGTAAAGGATGCTGCTTCTTCTGAAGGTTTTTATCCCAAACAAATACCCTTAGTGAGAGGCTGGCTTTCTATTCCAAAATGGTCTGAGCTGGGCATCTGTATGACTTGAAAAACTTTAATATTGGCATCTTCCTGGATGAGTGACCTTATGTTAAGGGTGGGGGATACAGAGTCCAAGAATGCAAGTCTACAGGATAGCGGGGATTGGTGTGAACTGGGAGAGCAAGAGGGAGTCGAGTAATAGCACGTGGCATGGTTGAGCAAGGTTGTTCTCTGCAGATAATCAATCCAATATGAGGCCATGGGCTAGGCAGACCAAAGGAGCAGAGAAGGCATGTTTTCAATCACAGTGCAATAAGTAATTTTGTTGTTTCTTTTAGAGAAGGATTTTTTTATAAAATGGAAAGGGGGAAGGGATTTCTCAAACAGAAAAGGATAAAATAAAAGATGATCTGGCCTGGAACGATCCTTTAGACCACTAACAGCAAAATACTGGAATGGATTGACTAGATTAAAATACTGTTGAAATACTGGTGTCAAATTGTATTCAAAGGGTATTGTTTCTTTATCTAAGTAAGCTATCTTCTGCCTAAATGGTTTCTACTTGGCAGTTTTCTGCTAATAAATGCTCTGTGTCATTAGAAGTCCTTATGTGTTCACAACTACTCCATGTATTTTGAATTTCATTTTAAAATAGCAACTACAATTAGCCAACTAAGCCAAATTATTTCGCATGTTATGACAAAGGTCTATTTCAGCTGAAGTGCTTTTCTCTAATACTAATGAAATGAAAACACAGACTGTAGGCTACACCTGAATAAAAGAAATGCTTACATTTTAATTTTTTTCCAGAGAATGTTCTCCCCCTTAAAGCACAGATCCCCTTCTTCACAGATCCCAAAGCAAGTAAATACTATGCTCAAGTAATGAGGGCTCTTAGCAATTCCTGTAGTTTGGGAAGGGGCTGGAGGAGCACTGTTCAGACATGATGATCTGAAAAAAGACAGGCTTTGGTGATTGTAATGTAAATCTAGCTCAAAACTGAGTTTTCAGCATTACCATTTTTATTCTGTACACTCGGTACTGAACCCACATCAGCTGTGGTACTGTGCCCGAGTGCCCACCGCCTCTCGGACCTTACGGGAAGAAGCGTTGCTGCTGCGGGTGTTAGCGCAGACAACAAGCTGAATGACAAGATAGTCTGCACATACACACAAACAAACTGTAACTCATTCCAGCAGCTTTGATGTACCCTCTGTCTGAGCGGGGGGTGACTGGAGGGTCAGCGTGGAGCCATGTTGAAGGGAGGCCTGGCAGAAACGGTTCAAACGGTGGGCAACCTCCTTCCTTCAGAGCTGGGTCTCCACGGAGCACCTCCACCCACAATTCCCCCTGGCTTTTGCCACCAGTCTTAGCTTCGGCAAAATGGTGCCTGTAAAAACTCCCGGGACTCCTGCTAAACACGCTCTGCGATTTCAGAGCAAGCTCTGCCCCCCCCCCTCCCCCCCCCCGCAAAAACGGAACAAAAGCCCACCTGGAGCGCAGGGAACTGATAAAATGGTCTTTCCCCCTTGCTCTCTTCGTTTCCCACCTGCCTTCCGGCAGGCGCCGCCCAAACCGGCAAGGAAAACCCTTCCCCGCTTAATTCGTTAATTTGATTTTTGGCAGTAAACTACCCCCGAGGGGGCCGCCGCCGCCGCCCTGCCCCGACTCCGAGCGCGCCCGGGCCCCGGGCAGCTCCTCCGCGGGCCGGGCACCGGGCACGGAGCCGGCTCCGCGATCCGCGCCGCGTTTCGCAGGCGGCCGGGAGCGCCCCTCGGCGCCTCCGGTCCCCCTCTGCGCCGTACTATTTGAGGCGGGCGCGGTGGAAGAACACGGTGGTGCCAGCCGCCGCGCCGGGCCGGCGGCGCAGGGATCCGGTGCGCGGTGCTGAGGCCGCCTGTCAGTCAGCGCGGCGGCGGCGGCGGGACGCGGCCGGGGCGCAGCCGGCAGAAGGCGGTGCGGGGCGGGGAGTACGCGCGGTTAACGGAGCCGGAGCGGCGAAGGAAGACGCGGGGACAAAAAGGAGGAAAAAAAATATAGCAGAAGAGAGCTGCCTTTCTTCCGAGTTGCGGGAAAAGGCCGTTTCAGAAGCGGCTCCCTCTCCCTCAGCCGGCTGCGATGCTGCTAGCCACCGTGCTGCCCTGGACGTTGTTTTTGCTCGGAGCCGCAGGTACGGACGGGGCCGGGGCGGCGGGGCGCTGCCCGGGGCCGGGGCGGGGTGGTGCCGGGAGCTGGTGGGGCGAACAATGCGGTCGGGCGGACCCCGCCGCCGCCGCTGCCCTGCGCTGCCGCCGGGCTTGAGGGGGGAGACAGCCCGCGGCGGGGAGCCGCGCCCGGTGTGCGTGACGGGGCGGCTGGTTCGTGCACATTGTTCGCTGTCGCGGGAGCCGGCGGGGAAAGATGGCTCGGGCTGAGCGAATTTGACAGGAGAAAGCGGCGGGGAGGGGGGGGTGGGTGAGAAGGGTGCGAGCGAGCGGCTGCTTCTGCGCTCTGGTGCCGCTGTCCGCGGCTGCGACGGGAGGAACCGCTCCCCCCGCCGCCGGAGCCCACCTCCCCCGGGCCGGGGTTTCGGTGCGCTGTGAATCCCAGACAATGGGGATGGGGAAAGAGGAGGCGAGCGAAGCGGAGGGGATGCTGCGTGCGCTGTGTTAATGGTGTCGCCCTGGGAGAGGCGGTGGATTTTCGTTGTCGCGTCGACTTCATTGTGGATATCGAGGATGCTGCTGCGCTACGCAGCGGTGTCCGCCCCCGCCCGCCCGCCCTCCTTCTTGCAAGCGGTGCATGTGCGGGGCAGAAATTGCAGCGAGCGCGGGGAGGGAAGAGACGCGATTGCAATTAAAGGCGGGGGTTAGAGCAGCTGTAAAAAAAGAAGGGGGAAAAAAAAAAAAGAAAAGGCGGAGGGGAGCGGGAGGGGGCGCGGAGCGGGAGCGGCGGGGGGGCGGGACGGGAGGGGTCGACGGCGGCCGCGGCCAATCGGGAGCGGGCGGCCCCGGGCGGGAGCGGCCGCTGGGGTCGCCAACGTCCGTAACGGCCCGGTGCCCCCGGCCGCTGGCCCCGGGAGGCGGCAGGTTGGGTGGGTGGGCGCGGTCACGGCCACGCCTGTGCTGGCGCCGCCCCCGACGGCGGCGGGGCCGTGGCCCGCCCCGTGCCGCGCTCCGGTCGCCATCCTTCAGCCAGCCCCGTCGCCCCGGACCCCTTGCTCCGCGCTGCCCGTACCCACGCTGACGAGGAGGTGTTCCCCGGAGCCTGCTGCGCCCACGCTTGGCTCTGTCAGCGTTTCCTCCCTGTCCCACAGCTCATCAACCGCTGCCCCCCCGCAAGCATTGTGGCCTGAAGCACCCACACTGGCTGTCCCCGCTATCTTCACCTCAAAACCGCCTTTGCCTTTTCTTCTTGCAGCCCCTCCTCAGCTCACCCTTTCGTAACTGCTTCCCAGTCGCTGCTGCTGTTATCTCAGCAAAGCTCGCTCTCTGTCCCGATCTCTGCTCTCTCGGGGTAGCTCCTGTACCCGTTTCTGTGTCCTTGCAATGTACGCCCGTGCACTGCTCATTCCCATTACTGCTATTACAGATTTTATATTACATTATTGCTATTATAGGTACTATATGCACAGCTTCTTTCCGCCCCTCGCTTCAGTGCTGTCCTTAACTACCATAACGCCTCACTGTTTCGTTCCCATACTGATGATTCCTTATCTCCTTAAGCAATTATTTCTCCTGTAGGTCTGTCTACTAACATAGTAACAATTGCTATCTTGTGGCTCAGTTCCAGCTCCCGTCATGGCGGACCATTGCCACCAGTGTGCTCAAGCCTGTTGCCAGATCAAGCCACCTGTTTAACATCAGCACAACACCCATTCTTAACAATACACAGCTCTCCCATGTCGCTACTATATAGCTTCTCTTTATTATAATGAAAAAAATTATATTACTGCTTATTAGAGGGTATATATGACAAATAAGGGGGGACTGTCTTTCCATTTCCAGCACAGTTCTTCCCCGTAGTTAGCTCTGCATCTGGCTCAGCCACGCCCGCTAATCACCATCTCTGCATACATTCTTGATCTCAACCATTATAAGATGCCAGACTACTATCTGTGATTCTGTAGCTCTCGCCTCTCTGACACATTCACACAGGCTTTCTCAGCTGTGGGAGGGGAGAATAAAGCATTTTTTTTCAGGGGAAATAGATGGGAGTAAGCAAAGAAAAATTATCTGCATATCATCTGTTGCCCCACTCAAATACATGTTTATCCAATAATAATAATTATGAATGCGTAGAGTGCCTAGGGAGCTGCACAGCTGGAACTGGACTGTTAAATCAGCATAAAATGGAGAACACAAAACCCAAATAAAATATTAAAAAGCTAGAACAAAGCAGCAGCACTGTTTATGGTAAAAGCAGCACCCAGCACATCAGTTATGCTTTCCACGCTAAAGGATGCTTTGGTCTGCTAAAGCTTGTACCTTCTTTTTTTCCCAGCTAACCTCACCACAGTCTGTGATGGGGGGAGAAAGGCTATTGCTTTGGGCTTTAGAAGCTATGATATTGAAAGAGATGTCAGTGAAAGAGGGCGAACAGCTACAATGATACTATAAAGAAACACTAACTATAGCTTTACAGTAGCTTAAATGTAAGAGGAGGCAAGGGATAGATGCTTATTAGTGAAGAATCCCTGAAGGGACTGTTGTCTGAGTGACAGTTATGTGGTAGGTTCAGAACAAAAGCATGCCTTTACATCTTTTTAGAATAATTCTACATTTTGTATGTATTCTTGTGGCCTGTGATAGTGATGATTTATTTAATCTACTATTAAATTAAAACATTCTCTTATAATGTAGAAGCTGATTTACAGGCACAGCAGATGGCTCATCTCCTTTCATTTACATCCTGAGAACTACAGTTTCTTAAATAATAGAGAGTATTTTGTATAAACTTTATCCTCTTGACATATGTACTTGGAAAGCCCTGACTCGACTGTTGGATTTTTTTGGGGTAGGTTCTTTTGTGGGTTGGTGTTTTTGTGTTTTGTGGGTTTTTTTTGTGTGTGTGTGTTTGTTTTATTTTTTAAGGTCATTTAATATAATAGTAATTTAATGAATAGACACTTTTTAAGTGTTAAAAATTGTGGCTGCTCTCCAGACTGAAAGTGCCTTCACTTTTCTTGGCTCATCTCCAGAAATGTGTTTTAATGATAGACTCTTCTGCCATTGGGCATAAGTGATGGGTTTCTTGTTGATAGAGAATGGCATGGGGTTTTTTTGGGTTTGGTTCGTTTGCTTGTTTGTTTTGGGACTCTTTTTTTTTTTTTTTTTTGGATAATACCATGGGTTTGCCTTGACTGGCTGGCAGGAAAGCAGAACCAATTGATGGGGGAGGAGGAGGGGATGCTGCATCTGCTGCCATCAGTCTGTAAGGAACAGAAAAATAGCTTTAGTAAGAGACAAAAGCACATTTTATTTTCCCATTTAAAAGGACATCCTGCATTTTTACTCATTATTTAACACACCTGGTGATACTGTTCATATAGAGAATGCACAGTGCTAGTCTTGTTTGTTTTCTTGTGTGGTTTTTGAAGCATTGGTTTTGCAGGGCAGTATACTTCAGTATGATTTGATCTGTCGATAACAATTCTGTTGGTATTCTAACACACAACTTGCAAATAGTAAGACGGATGTTATGAACGTCCCAAAATGCCTGTGTAAGCAGACTGGGAGAAGCTGTCTCCTTTGGAAGTGTGTGTCATAGCTTTTATGCAGGGAACTATCAGAAAAATGTAGGTAGGGGCCATTACAGTATTTTCCAGGTGCGGTGAAAAGATGGTGTCTTTGTTGTTTTCCCAATTCTGTACCCTCATGAAGATCTGAAATGTGAGATAAAATAAGTAAAGCAACTCAACTGTAAACATAAAAGTTTGAAAACAATCAGGAAGCAAAATTGTGTGGTCTTCCTACCATAGTTTTCTATAACAGGGAGAAGGTCTAGGAGTAACTTGGCTGAGGGTGTGTCTGTAAAGAGAACTACAGCTCCCAGGCATCTCCACTTTCCTGAATGGTGTCCTTTGCACATGTTTTCATAGGACTTATCTGTCAGTTTTCATCACAACACTCTCAGGTCCTGGAGGGAAAAAAAGAGCCACCAGGCAAGTAGACTTTGAGACATAAAAACCACAGAAGCAAATTTGAAGGTCAGATCTATGCTGGCTCTGGCTTCTTTTGTTTAGGAAAACACATTACCATCGTTTAAAGCCCTTGCTGATGCAAAGGGATGTAAATTAGGTGGGTTTGGCGGTAGTGCCATTATGCCCTTTCAGTTCATGGTGTTGAAATGCAGCTTCCCACTGCAGCTGCTCATTAGGAACGTTGCCTTTTGAAGTTACCCTGAGAGCCAAATGGCAGGCTTTCAGGCCCTTCTGATACATTGCATTTGTAAGTGTCTGAGGCAGTCACTACTAAGTACCGGAATGACTTTTTTTTTTTTTTTTTTTAACAATATGGGTGACTAAAGGAAGTGGAATAGGTAAAACTCAAGGATAAACTTCAGATTAAAATAATTTTTTCCACTTACAGTTCAAGTCCAATAGCTTCCACTATATCTAAGATGATGATGATGATGATGATAAGGCAGATATTTGCTATCCGTACAGTGAATCATACCTGCATCTTCTGGACCTTCCAAGGATAAATGAAAGAAAAGCTTGTGCCAAAACATGTTGAGGTGTACAGGGTAGGTGATGATGTATTTGAAAATGACTAAGGCTACGTGACAGCTTCCGTTACAGAGATTTTTGGATCTTGTTATGGGCTTTGGCATCTGAGGTTGCTTTTTTTTTATCACAAACAATATATGTATTACAGGTACTTTAGCAAAACTGTTGTTTGGACAAATGTAGAACATCAGTAGCCTCAGTCCTGATAACTTCAGATCTTTAGGCAGCTGCTGATGGAAAAGCTGATGTTTGGGGAATAGGGAACAATGGAAGGTTTATCCTGCTAAGTAAGTGCAAATTGCTGTAAGATACCAGAGTCCTTCTCTGAAGAAGCAGCAGCAGCTGTGGGGTATATTCACATAGCGCTGTACTTAATAACTGGATGAGTTATCCAAATTCTTAAGCCATCACACTGAAGAAGTGAATAATTAGTATGGATATCTAGTAATCATTTAGACCTCCGTATTTGCAGCAGAAACAAGGGAGCCATGTTATGTTTGAAGAAAATAAGATGCTTGCGCCTAAAGATTAATATGTCTCAACTTTCTACTGTACGTTCAAAATTAGACCTCAGATTTAAAAATAAGGGAGAGAGATTTTCAGCTCAAGTCTCTAATTGCTCACTTTTTCTACAGTGCAGGTTCTGTGTGTCTTCCCTGTCCAGATAACTAAGGTACTAAAGGGCTGTAAGGCTCTGACTGTCCACAGAAGTCAGTAGTAAACATGGCATGGTTTGGCTCAAAACCAGGGTATGGCAGAAACTGGTCCTACAACTATTTCTGCTAGCAATTTGTAATGGCAGGCATGAAGCCCTATATCTGTAAATCTGATGCAAGAAAATTAAGTTTAGGCTAGAGACAGTAATGTGATATGTGTCGTAGTTGTTCCTTTAGCTATTTGCATGCTAGATCTTATGACAAGATACGTACAGAGATCTGCAGGGTGTGTTTTGAAAATTGGGAGTTGCCTAATTTAGTACGAACTTGGTAGAATGCCGTGGAAAATAATTTGGAAATCCTTTGAAATTGTTAACTACTTAGAACGGACAGACCATTCAATGTATTTTGAGTTAAAACAAATAATCGTCACCTTATCAGATTATTGTTTGCCAGGACAGAATGCATCTAAAGAAATTCTTGACTGTTTTAAGTGTTCCAGAATCGTCAGTCTCATAATGTCTTGAATAAAAATATTTTTGGTTTCTTTATAGATAAGTTTTTAAGACTGTTACAAGAATTGGGTCTTCGTAAATCAGGATGGGTACTTTTCACAATTTGTTATTGATTTTAAAAGTATGCAAGACAGGTTAACTTTCTTAAAATCTATCTACGCGGTGCTAGTGAGGCCACATTTGGAGCACTGTGTCCAATTCTGGGCTCCCCAGTACAAAAAAAGATATGGACTTACTGGAGTGAGTCCAGTGAGGGCCCATAAAAATGGTGAAGAGACTGGAGCATCTTTTGTATGAGAAGAGGCTGAGAAAGGCTGAGACTGTTTAGCCTGGGAAAGAGAAGACTTGGGGGGATCTTAATCCGCGTGGATAAATACCTGATGGGAGTGAAGAAGGAAGCCAGGCTTTCCTCAGTGATGCCCAGTGACAGGACAAGAGACAACGGGCACAAATTGGAATACAGGAAATACTGTCTGAACATAAGAAAACCAAACAAAACTTTTTTTTTGTTTGTTTTTAATTGTGAAGGTGGTAGTTGAATCCTGGAACAGGTTGCCCAGGATGCTTGTGGAGCCCTCATCCATGGAGGCATTCAAAACACATCTGGACAGACTCCTGGGTAACCTGCTGTAGCTGCCTCCTCCTGTTGGACTAGATGATCTCGAGAGGTCCCTTCCAACCTCAGTGATTCTGTGATTGTAGTACAGCTACTGCTATAAAAATAGTTATAATAGATGCTTATTTAAATATCTAATTTACTTTTTAATTTTTCGTTTACATTAGTGATATGTATCTACCTTGAAATCTTTAAGATAAACAAGAATGTTAATTATTGGTTACTGGTTTATGTTTAGTAATAATTTACCCTGTTGGTTAACTTGAAATGCCTTTCCAAAGACGTGAAAGGGAGTGTTTACACCTGTGTGAAAAGGTGGGGAAGTGTGTGAAATAAAGGGTTAGTCAGTTAACATATTCAGACTACATTTTGAGCTCATTTTGGGCAGAGTATGGTATATTGGCACTTGAAATGAAAGGTCCTTTCCATAGGAGAGTCTTGGCTGAGTTGATAAATGATGAAAAATTGTGATGAAAATGGAAATAGAAAATCGGTGTCTCCAAATCTGAATGGGCTTTTCCGGATGTTTCACATATTGTATCTCTTGGCCCAAAAGCAACTATATAAGAAAATAACTTTAAATGTTACTGGAATGGCAATATATTCATACAGAAGTTAGTTAATTGTCACTGAAATTAGTTTGTAATATTGTAAACTTTCTTGTTTTATTTAAGAAAACCCTAAGCATTTCTTTAAAAAAAAAAAAGTGCAGTTATTTACAGTGGGTTTTAAATGCAGATTTTTTTAACATGAAAATTGATATACATTAAGAATTCAGAAATTTAAATCCTATTTTTTCCAGTGCCTTCATATCTAGAATATTCAAGGCTGCATTTCATATGATACAAAAGTTGAACAGCTGATTTGGTGGTGTTTACACAATATTGGCAAATTGGTCTTAATGTGTGGTATTATTGCATAATCTTATGTTTAAAATAAACACTGGAAATAATTGAAGAAACCTCAGAATTTGGAAGTGCTTGTTGGTGGTTCTTCACATCCCACTAAAAAGCAGGCTGTCTTTGCATATTAATCACTCTTTCAAAGGAAGTTTGCCTTATTTGCATTGTGCATGCACTGAAGAGTCCCATAGTGTGCCTGAGAAAAAAAGGGGGGGGAATTGGAATTGTTGTTCTCAAAAGGGTTTTTATTCCATTCAAGTGGAAAGACTGAATGCAGGAGAATTAGTGCAGTGTTTTGTGGAAGAACAGTCCCATTTGGTCATAGCGTTTCATGTGGAGCAGTCCTGGCTTGTAAGGAGTCTGAACACTGAGGGTAGGGTTAAGAAGGGAGTGACTCATCATTGTATGATGTAATCTACAGGATGCAAGATAACTCTCAGTTAAATATACAAATACACTGTTGATTATCAGGCAATTAGGAATTAAAATAAAATATTGGTGAAATGTTCAGTGTTTGCCCTTTATGAATACAGTGGCCAAAACTGTAGGCCTTGATACCATTGGAAAACATGTGGAAAATGTAAAGAAATTTTCAGGTTGCTAAGTTTTGGGATAACAAGATTTCTTAGGCCTACATCACTCCTCTGGTAATGTGGTTTTATGTTACTGCAGCTGTCATTTTGGAGCAATGTGGGGTGACATGTTAATGAGTCTTGCTACCTTTGTACTCTTTCTGTTCTGGCTGCAAATCCAGGAAAGGTGAGCTTTTCGGTTACTTTTACCTTAGACATCCTTGTATAAGTAAGGAGGGTGTCTGACAGTCTCAAAAAAACTCAAAACTTTTTATTCTGAGATTTTGAAACATGAACTTTAGGGAATGGTAGAGATGTTTCAATGAGTGATAGCTCTCAAACTATTTTGCTTGGTATTCTAAATGAGAAGGTGTACAGATAAAAGGGGTGTGTGTGTATGTATATCTAGTACACTATAGTGGGAATTTTATTTTGAAAGGGGCTGCGGCACAATAAGTAAGAGTATTGGCCTGCGAATTGAGTCTGTGATTGTGGTGGTTATGAGGAGCGTTATCAACACCTTGTGTTGTAAGTACAGGTGAAACCTAATCTATTCCTCTGGTGATATTGTTTCTGCTGAAGGCAATGGAGAAATAAAGACTTCGGTTCAGGGAGAAACTGCACCTCAGACAGCTAATATAATCACGGTACTTCCCAAATCCAAAGATGTTATGGTATGTTTGTGTTTAATCAATAATACCGAGCTCTACTGTTCGCTGAAGTCCTTGGTGTCTTTTTTTCTTTTGCTTATCCTTGCATTATCAACTACTTGGGCATATTTTCTTTCATTGAAATAACTTCATTTTGTTCTGCTAGAAAAATATCAGATAGTTTCCTTTTAACATAAATTTCACAAGGTTCTGAGCGACGTAATGTAAATGAGTAGGAGTTTTAGAAACAGTTATCCTATAAACTAAAGACAGCAGAAAAATCTTGAGTGTTGATGTTCTGGCGGGGGTAGGTTGAAAAAGTCTTTCCGGAAATTAATCACAGGAATGGAGCTTTTGGTGTTTTTATTGTTACCATCTGTAATACAAAATTATATCTTCTTAGCTGAACAGAGTGTGGGTTTTTTTGTTGCGAACATGAGGAATTTTTGTGTAAATTTGGTAACACTATTAATGCAAGAACACGGGAAGAGCATTCTTCTGATAAACTTTCACAGTTTTTTTGTATTTTAGTGAGAATGGTTGGGTTTATGATGTGTGTGTGCAAATGCATATATTCTAGGGTAGAAATGGAAAGATTTTCGTAATGTATCAAAGCTTTGCCTGTATGGCATTGCGGTTACCGCAGCTACAGTCAGAAGAAAAAAAAACCCAAACCATCTATGCAATACACTTTCCATTACTTTGTGCATTTATTTTCTTCATGTGTTTATATAAAGCACATTGCACTTCCAGTATCTAGAAGTTAAGTGTAGTAGCAAATAATATATACAACTAATGTTGATGTTATATTTCCATCTGTGATGCATTTTAATGATAGCTGCCTTAATATTTAGTCGTTGAATTGTTGTGCGAACTGTGGCATTGTTATGATAAAACAATGCATTTATACAGTGCATTCCTGTGTGTACTTTGAAAGCCTTAAAAATAACCCTTTTTGGAACTTTCTCTCTAGCTGTGGGTATAAATAACACTTATCAATGTGCTTAAAACATTCATTTTGTGCAGTTCAGGATCAAGCATGCAAAATGCATGCTTGCAGTATTGGCTAATTATAATTTTTCAAGAACCTCATTTTATGTTTTTGAATACGTTAATGCTGAAACAGTCATCAGACACTTGTGTATACCATTTTAGAAAAATATAATCAACAGCTGCTTGTCCAAGTAACTTATTAAATTATTATAAGCCTGCAAAATTCAGAAGAACAGACTACTGTAACCATATTTCAGTTCTAGTGTTTTCAAAAGATAATCCCTTAGAAGTATAACATGCTTTTAGGGGCTGTGAACAGACATACAGAATTACTCCATAGTTCCCTAAATCCTTTTGGAGTTTAATGTCTTCATGATCTGTGGGATGCAACTTGAAGGCATTTAGCATTTATTATATACTCCCTAGTGGTTAGTATTTGTTAGGAAAAAATCAGGCATACTGGAATTATTACTTATTAAGAAAATAAAATGTGTATACGTGTTTATTATGGACACTTAGTCTGAAAGACCTAACAGATGCTAAGAAAGCCATCATAAGTGAAAATCTTAATGAATACTGTGAAATTCACGATTGAACTGTAGCTAGATATATACCTTGTTTCACATCTGTAAAGCTTCTCTAACGATCTTCAGCTCGCTAGCATTTTTTCTGCTCTAGCTTTTGTCTTTCCGCAGCTGGGTACGTCTACAAGAAAAAGAAAGAACATAGTTCTCTCATAAAGAGTTAGTTCTCTCTTAGAAGAGTTCTTCTCTCGAAGAACATAGTTTATCTCTCAGTTCTGTAGTGATTGCTTGTTTATTATTGTAGGGATTTTGTATCTACATTTTAAAAGCTGATTGGCTGCACAACTTTTTCAGCCTTGGTCTTTAAGCTGAGTTTTGCTTAAGAGAACTCATTGGCCTGTAAGAAGAGGAATAGCATATGGAGTAGAGGTTTAATTTAAAATGGATTTACTTCCTAGCTTTGCCATTGTTGGGCTTTTTTTTGTGGATGGACATTGGCTAGTCGGCTCTATCATTTTCCTCCATTTCTCTGTAAAATGAATATTTCATAAAATACTTCATTTGCACAAGCAAATTTAGAGTAGTTTGTGCTGTATGGACAAAAATAATGCAAAGAATGAAGTGCTGCAGTGTATGCTTATATTTGTATCTAGGAGAAGACTAATTTTCCGCTTCAAGCTAGCATGAATGTTTGCTCTAGATTAAGGCTATACTGTGAAATGTTTCTGCTTAACAGAATAAAAGTTATTTTGTCTAGGTACTTGAAAATGGGTATTTCTGTTACTAGGATGCTTTTATTCGTAGCAAAGAAGTGTGTTTCTTACAGTCATGCTCTTGTTCAGTTTGCTTTTGCATAGTATCAGTCATTAGGAGGTAAATCCTGCACTTAGGCATGTGTGCAAAGCTGTTATCCACATCAGTGATAGTCATACGTTATAGCCAGGAAGGAACCTGTCTCACCTGTTCTGAGATGCTGTGCTGAGGGATCGTGTCAAGTGGGCACCCTGTCAACGTGATTATTACTGCGGAAGGTTCAGAGTGATTACTTGAGTAAAGATGAAAGTAAATCTGCAGACCGGCCAAAGACCATGCTTTTCAAATAAGTGGGCATTCCTGTGAGTTGAAATGAGTTGTGGTAATCTGTCTTACACCTGCTGAAAAAAAAATAGGGATTTAATTGGAAGAGGGAAAAAGCAGCCTTATGAGGAAGCATTTTTTTTCCACGTAGGACCTGCCTTATTGCTCACACTAGAATTCATTTGACCTGCTGTTTCTGATAGTGATTTGCTGTGGGTGATTAGGAAAAAGTATAGAAAATTCGTGTGTATGGTGATCTGTTCCTTGCTAGACACTCTCAGCTCTTTTAAACAGTACTACTGCTAGTATCTAAAACGCTTAGTCTGTCAACATTTCATAGTATTTCACACTTAGGTTCTGTTCTGTTCTAAGAACAAAAACCCTCCTCTTCACTTATCACCAGCAAATCTGAACATCGTCAAGTAATGCATTGAACAAACTCATACCTGTCTGATTTATTCTTTTACTCAATCTCTCTGCCAGAAGATAACTTGCAGTGTATGGAAGTGTTTTAATTGGAGGCTTTTTAAAAATATACATTTTCTGAAGCAGTTATGTTTCCATTATTTTGTTAAATGGGCATTGAATATTCAGGTTAAAAACATGCCCTTTGTGCTTGGAGCAAAAGCTGTTGAAGCAATATCTGAAGTGTGTTTACCTTGTATTTTTCCTGTACTTTGTGCATAGTGACAGGGCAAACACACTTCAAGTATTTCTCTTTTAATCAAGAACCATGGTTTGTGTTTGCTTATACAACAATAGTAGAAATAAACTTGTTAGACACAAGCTTGTTGGTTTTGTGCTTGCATGATTTTATTGCTAAAATAATAACTTGTGGTAAATGAGAAAATGCTAAATGCTTGTAGTGTTCTCATAATAGCAATAAATGAAAGCAGTCATTTTTTTTTAATATGTACACTTAAGTTTCTGATAACATGTGTCTCTGTTTTAGTTACTGTCTACCTTTTGAAAATGTTACTCCCCAAAGAAAAGACTAAATATGCCAGTTACCTATAAATGAAAGTCCTAGTGTATTCTGATTTCAAAACTTGTTTTGGTTAAAAGAAGCTGTCTGTACATGGAGAATACTTGTTTTATGAGAATGGATCTAGATTTAAATGAAATTGCAAACCAAACGTGTACCAAGTCATTGACCATTTTTGTTGCAGTTATCCATGAACTTAAGATTCTGTTTTCTTGTGGCTTTGTAGCTAGCTGCAGTCACTGTGTCGGGTCTAGAGAATGATTAGTGTCATATTCAGAAGCTTTTGTGTATTCCTAGTAGTTGTTTCTCATGAACCTAAAGTGGTACATGCAAATAAGACTGGAGATAAAAATAGCAAATCCCACAGTAACTTATTTCGTGTGTTAAGGCACTGCATTATTTATGTATTTCTGCAATGTCTTTTGTGTGCAAATGCACTTGTGATTTATTATTTATTGGGACATACAGAAGTACCCTTAAGTATTAAAAAATAAAAGATAAAGATTTTTTTTTTAATCAGGTGAATGGTTTTATCTTATCTCCCTTTTCTTGAAGATTGCAGTGAGTAGTGGGACCAGAAGAATTTAGTTGAAGTGGTGAGTGAAAGCAATGCTGCTGATTCCCTTGGAATTTAGCACTTTAAATGGATTAGAACTAAAAATATCTCTGCCTGACATTGCATCAGATCCGGAAGCATTTTAAAGTATCTGCATTTATATATTTGATGTAAATTTAAGAAGATTTCCAGATTTGAGCTAAATGATAGCGTTGTGAATGTAAGCTCTTTGGGAATCAGTATTCTTATTGGAACATCTGAATGTTGGACATAATTGTAAAATTAACGTGTATTTTGCTAAAATGGTAGCTCATAGAAGAAGCATTTCAGAAAGAAACTGTAATCTTTGTTATATACAGGATGTATAACTCACTCCTTAGATATGTGGAAACCTTAACAAGAATTAACCTCTTTTTGTAACTTTGGGAT